>NC_136268.1:125033891-125231391 GCF_964187855.1 Myxine glutinosa
CGTCTGGCAAGCCCTCTTATCCACTTTCTCAACAATCCTCTTGAGGAAATTCAGTCACACAAACTCATGGGTCTCACTATCAGCCATGATCTTCCTTGGGCAAATAACATTGCAGAATTGGCCTCCAAAGCCAGCCGCTGACTCAGCATCCTCCGTCATACAAAGTCCTTCCTTGGCACACCTCAACTCCAATCCACCGACATGGCTTTCATCCGCAGCTTTAAGGAAAAATGCTCGCCCCTCTTGGCTGACTCCCCTGCCTGGCTTGATGCCATGGAAACCAAGACCTTCGAGATCATTGGAATCTCGCGCATAGAAGCTGAGTCAATGGGCTTACTACTTCGCCATCACAGACAGGTCAGTGGTCTTTCTGTCTTTTAGCGCCTACTTTCTGCTCTTGCACCTTCTGCCGAATCTACCTAAATCCAGGATCACTGCTCACCTCCACTCATTTGTTCCTCCTTTTTTCTCGCCTATGGAACCAACTTCCACAAATTCATTCATCTAATCCTTCCCTCCAGGTCTTCAAAACAAATGTTCACCACCATCTCATATAGTTCCAAGTCCAAAACCATGGTCTTTTTACCCTCGTTAACTCCCCCTACCCCCCACCACCCCACCCCAATCCATCCTACTTCCAAATTAGAATTCCCTTCTGTATCCATCTTGTCCACCCCATGCATCCCCTACCCACACCCATTGTTTTCCGCCACCTCCGTTTTGGCCTTCGGCTCTGCTGTTGGTGTCCCCCGCAACCCCCCGCCCACCTCTCTCTCCTGTTCCTTTTGTTCTGCTGTGTCCTGATCCATTCAGTCTACTAGTCCTACCTCTTCCATGAGCGTCGAGACTATGTATGCAAAAAAACAGGTAGATCACACCAGGTGGGGCTGGCAGATTATTCCACTCAAAAGGTCATTCATGAGCCAGCTGGGTTTTCAACGACAATACAATTGTGGTGTGGCAGTCCTGAAACAAACGATTTCCAGAAGCTGAAAATCCAATTCCCAAAACTGCTGCCTTCAGCTGGATTTCAACCAATGACCTCTGGGATTCTGATGCAGTACCCTCAACAATGAGCCACCACTGCACCCTAATATTATCCACATGCATTTTATTTTACCATGTCTGTGCCTCCAGCTATGATACCAACTTTGATGCATTCTTCTTCTGGGGGAGAGCTTTAGTTTAGATGGAACTGAGGAGCGATGGAGCCAAGCTGTGTTTCTTCATATTTTCAAACCTCCGATGAACCATCCCCGTCCTGCACCTCGACTTGCGAGTATTTCTTCAATGCAGCTTCACTGCCGTGTTGTCCTTTCTATTAATCGTTTCTTCTCCCATGTCCTTTCTTTCCGCTGTTTGCAATATATAAATGGACTATATCGCATCACCCCGATTTTGCCATTGATCATCGCAGCATCAGTTTCCCTTTTTGGAAATTTTCCTTTAAGTCTATGATGGAAGCCAATCCGATTGCCGTCGACACGACTTTTTCTTTTTAAATTCAGTCGAGGCTCGTGGAAGAGCTAGAACATAGAAGAGAAGATGAGAGAACAGAACAGTTGGAACACAACGGAAAGCAATGAAAGACGGCAACAGCAAGGTTGAGGGGAAACAAAAGAGTGACAATTGGAGGAAGAATTGGCGATGAGAAGAATGAGAGAGAGAGTGAGGGGAGGGGAGGGGAGGAAAACACACCGGGGTGAACAAGTTTCTTTGCCCTTTGGACCTTAAGAAGACCAATGGGGTTACAGGAATACCCCAAATCACATTTAAACTTCGATACTATTTATCTCAACGGTCGGGTCATCCAAGAGATAACGTCTTTGTTTATGTTACTCATTCTACATTCAAGCTCTTACATGAGCATCTTTAATGCATATTATAGAATATGTACCAAATGAGGAATTCAACGCCAAGATCTGTCTATCGACCAGGGGGTTCTCATCCTCTTCACCACCAAGGGCCACATGTGGGGCCTCCATGCATTACATGGGCTATACATCCACAATATACAAACTATATCAACACAGGATACCACATGTAATATCTTAAGGTAATGCGCAATACAAATAAATTTGAACTCAGTAGAGCACACTCCTCCACCAGACGAACCAGCTTAAGTTTTGTATCCCACTGATAGGCCGGATCTGCATCCGGACCATTCGTCCTCGTCACACAACTAAGTCGAATAGACTTGTTCTTGTGACCTTACCAACTCATCCACCTTGGTTTTTATTATAATCCATCCACAACTTTTTGAAATATCATGATGTATGTCGTTTTTGGTCCCATCTTGAAAACTACACTCAAGAGGTGAAAGAGTTTGTGTATTGTACATAAGCCTCACAAATACATTACACCAAAAGTTTTGAGCAGCAAGAAGGGTGCTTGCGCATTGGAATTCATTTTACTACGCACACAAACGATACGCCGTTACTACAATGATATATCGTCTCCAAACACCTTTCTTTCCAGGACCTGCATAAAGTGAAACTCTTACCTTCGGCAGTAATATAGCTGCTCGTTCCCAATGCACCATCTCACCAAAAGGCAGGAGCCGCGCATCTGATCCGAGCACAACGGGCACTGCCCCAGCCTCCAAGGCTTCCAAGACGCGCAAAGCGACCGAGGCGGTGGGACACCCCTCTGTAGCATGGGGCACTATCACGAGGGAAAACGTTGATTGCTGCAGAACATTGAGGCGGGAGGTATGATCTCCACACAGCGCCCACTCGGTTGATGGCTTCGCCGATGTAAAAGCGTCCTGCCTCGGGAGAGCATTGCTGTCAACCTCTGAACACGTCAGTTCGAGCAGCACACTTTCCTGGCCACTTGTTACAATCGAGCGAAGCACGGACGTAAGCTGGACAGAATAGTGTCGGAGAGACAACCCTGGGGTATGTGGAGAGGATAAACAACAGGTGTTACAGAAAGTGTCAAATAAAAACGAATGTAAATTAAAGCCACAAAACTAACCAAAATCAAGTAATGTGGCCAATGAAGATTCCAATGAAAATTTTCTAATACAGATGAGCCCTTAGCAGACCAGATAGATTGTCAAAATACTTACCCATCTCACTGTTACTCAAACCACTTTCACCCTGGAAACTGAACAGGAACTTCCTTTTAGCAGGAACTTGTGGAGGCAGACCATGGAGGTCAGGTCCAATCAATGCTGCATTTAGTGGAGGCAAGACGATATCAAAACCTGGCCTGAACTGCCTGGTGTCAAATGAGGATTGGGCCAACATAGCACGTCCGGTTGATACGTTTAGCAGAGGATTGTTGTTTTCAGCACCATGAGAGAGCACCATCAACAGATGGTTACGTCCATCCGCCTGCCAGTAAGGTAAGGCCTCCAAACGCTTCTGCAGGTCATTTGCACTCATGCCCATTCCGACGAACACCATATATAGGCATGCGACTTTAGGGTCATCTGTGGCATGTTGACTTGACTGGAATATCGCCTCTGCCTTGTGCCAAGCCTGGGAGGGTCAATACAAAATCACAAAGGTTGAGCACTTCCCGAACACATCAGCAAACAAATGCTGAAAAAACATTTCACAAAATAAAACAATACGATGAATTCACGTTATACACAGAAGACTTGTTCGGTGCTATCTAGGTACCATGTTAGGTACCATCCTAGATACGCCGGTTGTTTTGCAGGGTAAGGAGGGAGAGCTTTGGGGTCGTGTATAATGTACTTGAAAAATATGAAGAAAGGTGGGTGTGGGGCGGTTGGACCAATATGAATTTGGCCTCTAGGATAGTACCTGTTGTAGAGTTTGTTTCTAGTTACTGCCCCCAAAATATTAATGGTCCCTCGGAGTACTAAACCGCCATTTAGGCTTTACCTCCAGCACAGCAAGTGGATGGAGGTTATGTTTTCACCCCTGTCTGTCTGTCTGTGAATAGGATATCTCAAAAAGTTGTGGAGATATGCGGATGAAATTTGGTGGACAGATTGGGTGTATGATTGGGTGTATTAACTTCCGGGTTATTCGCCTAGCAGGCTGAGCTGAGTCGGTCGTCCTGTGTATTTGATTGATTCTGTTGGATTTAGCGTGTGCTGTCGTGTTGTGCTTTGCGTGAATGATTGTGATGGATCCCTGTTTCGTTTCCTGGCTTATGACGGCGTGTCTGCCCGTGAGATTTGCAGTACTTTGGTTTTTACTCGCCACCAAGTTGAAAATTTCGAACTGTAAATACCCGCCATGTTTTTTCATTGAGCCTCACGCAGCCCCGGTGTGCGCCTCTCAACAAGACAGTTCTTTTCCCCGTCTCGCCCCATCGCTCGTCCCATCGCTCGTCCCATCGCTCGTTCCACCGCTCGTCCCACCGCTCGCCCCTTCGCTCGTCCCATCGCCCGGCCCATCGCCCGCCCCATCGCTCGACCCATCGCTCGTCCCATCGCTCGTCCCACCGCTCGTCCCACCGCTCGTCCCATCGCTCGTCCCACTGCTCGCCCCATCGCACGTCCAATCGCCCGCCCCATCGCTCGTCCCACCGCTTGCCCCACCGCTCGCCCCACCTCTGCACGCACCGCTGCATGTACCGAGCTCGACTATCCGCTCTAACTCCTCTATCCCGAGGCCTATTCGCTACACTCGGCAAAAACTTTTGTCTTCAAACAACACCACTCGATTGACTCCTGGACTCGTGTCAGGCCTCAGAGAACTTGAAATCGGCGTTGGTCTCCCGAGAAAACGCCCAAAGCGAGGCGGGAGGACAAAGCAGAAAAAACTACCGATTGTGATTTCTCTTCGTGACCAGCAACGGCCCGGCCCACATTTTAATAATTCCTGCGAAAAAGTGTCCCCTGTCAACTTCAATAACCTCATCTATCCCTGTAGAACATACACAGCACCAAAACAACACCGTTCTGACCTGTATCTCGCCTTATTCAACGCTCAGTCTGTAAGTAGTCCTGACAAGCGAACCGAAATTACCTCTTTTATTCAAGATAACGATATCGACGTGTTTTTTCTGACCGAAACTTGGCTCCGACCCAGTGGCGACGAAGCGAGATGTGCTGATCTCACCCCACTTGGATACACCCTGCAGTCATTTCCTCGCTCCTCGAGGGGAGGGGGCGTGGCTGTTATTTACAGAGACAACTTCTCTCCCTTTGTCTCCTTCACCACGACTTTTTCGTTCGACCATTCATCCTACGAGCTAGCCCATGTCACCTTCACTCTGTCAGAAAACACTCTTCATTTCTTCTGCCTCTACCGACCTCCACCTAACCGGAAAAACAAGCTTACTGACTCTATATTCGTGACCCAGCTTCCTAATCTGCTCGACCACTGCAATACTCTTCCTGGTTTCGTCTTGATTCTTGGAGATTTCAACGTCCACTACGACCAACCACAACATCCTCTCACTTCAAAGATCATTGACCTCCTTTCTACTTTTAGTCTGTCTCAGTCTGTCTCCCAACCTACACACGTTAAAGGACACATCCTGGATTGGTTAGTGCACAGATGCGATGATCAGTTGGTGCAGTCCACGTCAGTGACCTGTGCTATCACCTCGGACCACTTCTGTGTCACCAGCCACCTGAGTATTGCTGTTCCTCGTCTTCAGCCCACCTTCATCACTGCCCGCAACATTCGTGCCGTCGACCGTTCCGCCTTTAAAGAGGACCTTCACACCCGTCTCTCTGGCCGTTCCTATGTCACTGCAGCAGACCTCGACTGTTGCCTCCGCACAGCGTTGGACTGTCATGCTCCAGCGACACGGCGCGCCGTTCCCAGACACAGGAGTACTCTGTGGTTCAGCGCAGTCAGCGACGAAGTCAGGGCTGCCAAAAAGGAACGACGACGTGCCGAGAGACAGTGGCTGAAGACTGGCCTCACAGTCCATAAACAGTTGTATAACATAGCTAAAAGACTCATCATAAAAATCATTCTGAAAGCAAAAACGTCATATATTTCTGATCGGATTACTAGGAGCTCTCCTGCAAGCAACTGTTCAGCATTACCAACCGCCTGTTTGCCACCAAAAATAAATCCGTTCTTCCCACTGTATTTCCTCAAAACGAACTACCCCAACGCTTCCTGCATTTCTTTCACAATAAAATTCAATCAATAAGAAACAATCTTGACAAGCAGTCACTCCTTTCCTTCGATGATGCTGAACACTGCTTTCACGGACGACCTCTTAGTTCGTTTACTCCTGTTACTGAGGAAATTGTCAAATGAACAATCCTCAAGTCAAACACAAAAACATGTGATCTTGACCCCCTTCCCACCGATTTGTTTATTGAGTGTTTGGACACCCTCCTCCCATTTATTACTGCAGTTATCAATAATTCTCTGACTACAGGTTCATTTCCGCTTCTCTTTAAGCAAGCTCTTGTTAAACCACTTCTTAAAAAGCCCACCCTTGACCTTAACGACATGAAAAATTACCGTCCTATCTCCAACCTGTCTTTCCTGTCAAAGATCACAGAAAGAATTGTGCTATCACAGATGAATGACCATCTAGTTTCAAATAATCTTTTCAATTCTCGCCAGTCAGCATATAGACCAGGCCATAGCACCGAGACCGCTCTCCTAAGAATAATCAATGATCTTCTGACCTCTCTTGACTGTGGTAAGGTTTCCGTTCTTGCTCTTTTGGACTTGTCTGCCGCCTTTGACACGATTGACCAGAGTGTCTTAATTCGTCGTCTTGAAATCACATTTGGTATAACTGGTACTCCCCTTTCTTGGCTGATGTCCTATCTTACTGATAGAGTGCAAACAGTTGTTGTCAATGGCCAGAAATCAGCCCCTTCTCCGCTTTCCTTTGGCGTTCCCCAGGGCTCAGTCCTGGGACCTATCCTCTTTCTTTTGTACACTCAGCCTCGATTTGATCTTGTTGCCAGACATTCAGTTGATCACCACGCCTTTGCGGACGACAATCAGCTGTACAAAGGAAGCACGATTCAACAAATCGTGCCCACTGTTGAAGTGTTAGAAGGCTGTATTGCCGACGTGAAGGCGTGGATGACCCAAAACAAACTTCAGCTGAACGATGCTAAACCAGAGTCTATGATTGTAAGATCGCACAGATGTCCTCTACAATGTTCACTTCCTACCACTATTCATGTTGGTGAAACCGATGTAAACTTTGTTTCGTCGGCCAAGAACATTGGTGTGGTTTTCGACTGTAACATGACATTTTCCAAGCAAGTACTTCAAACTTGCAAATCAGCATACTTTCAGCTGCGAAAGATCGCATCCATTCGCCACTTTCTTACTCCTCAAGCTGCTCTATCTCTGGTCTGTGCCCTTGTCCTCTCAAGGCTAGACTATTGTAATTCTTTGTATGCTGGCTGCCCTCAGTTTCTCTTGGATAAGTTACAAAAGGTTCAAAACTCTGCCGCTCGTCTTGTCTGTAAGGCGAAGAAGTCTGACCATGTTACTCCGCTTCTTGAATCTTTACACTGGCTACCTGTCTCTGCTCGTGTGCAATACAAAATTTGCACAATATGTTATAAATCATTGTGTGGAATGGGACCTCACTATCTCTCCGATTTCCTCACTCTCTATGAACCTCGGTGACAGCTTCATTCAAGCGACGACTCTATGACCTCAGAGCCGCCGCGCACCAGCACCAAGTCGTTTGGCGAGAAATCCTGTTCCTTTGCTGCACCTCTGCTCTGGAATGACTTGCCTTCCTCTGTTCGACATGTTGACTCTCTTCCTGCCTTTAAAACCTCCCTCAAAACCTATCTGTTTCACAAGTCTTTCAAAGTCTAAGTCCTGTTTTCCCTTTGGTTTGAGGTGGGACAGAGATCGAGAGTATGTCTGTGTACATGTGCGGGGGAGGGAGGGGAGGAGGAGGGGGAGTACACATCTGTGGGTTTTGAATGGGGAGGGAGAGGAATAGGGCAAGAGTGAAGGTGTGTCTGTGTGTGTGTATGTTTGTGTATGTGTGTGCGGTGTGTGTGCGTTCGCATGATAATGTAAAGCGCCATGAGGGTCGTTTACTCTGCTTGATGGGGCTATATAAGACTCCTTTATTATTATTATTATTTTGACAAAGGGGAATTGACTCAATTTTTTGAAGATCCGAATCCAGATCCGAGATTTTTTTTCATTTATTCTTCACCATTGAGTGATAGGGCTAAAACCGATATGTAGCACAATATCTACAACAGTTATGAACGGATTCGGGCAAGACTTGGTGGACAGGTCGGGTGTGTGAGAATGAAGAATAGATTCGATTTTGTTGAAGATCCGGATGTTTTTTTTATTTTAAGTGATTTTTTTTTAACCACCGAGAGTGAAAGAGGGCCACAAACAATATGTAGCGTGATATTTCAAAAAGTAGTGGATGAGTTCGGACAAAAATCGGTAAATGAGTTGTTTAAGTAACAAGAACAAGCCGATTAGATTTTGCTTCAGATCCCGATCCAGATCTGTCCCATCAGTGAGATACAAAACGTAAGCTGTTGTTTAAACTGTTCATAAACTGTTTGCCTGGTGGAGGTATGCGCTCTGCCGAGTGTCGTTGTCGTAAAATCCCTTTTTGCTGCCGCAAGTTTTTTGTTCATCTGTATCTTGGAGCCGGCTGGGACTTCCAGAATGAAATTTTGCATCAGTAAAGTGAAAATAAAGTATGTGGGTTTGACTTTTGTTTTTGACCTCGACCTAATGTTAAACGCATGACCCAATTATAGTAATTTTCAGGATTGTTCACCAAAACTCAACAAAAGTCTCCCGATCAGAACAAAATTACGCTCACTACATAGCCTAGTGCAAGGCACATTTACTACGCTTAATTTACATCATACCCCTCTGGGTTCAAGGTCAAGGTGAAATGGAGGTCTGAAAAAAATAAAGCATGCCGTTTTTTGGGATCGGTCAATTTTGCCGATGTGGAATCTCAAAGACCGCTTAGCTTTCCAAGATGTTCTTGCAACATTGTAGTGTACCTGAACTGAAGTTGTGCACCTGATATTTGCTTAGTGTCCTTGACCTACTTTTTCGGATTGTGATCGAATTACCAAAAAACACCTTATTGATCATAACTTGAATAATTTTCGTTACATTTTCATGATGTTAAGTCTTATGTAGATGATGTAGATGGGGACACATTTTCTTAATTTGCACTCTATCCGTAAATGTTAAATGTCAAGGTCATATGGCTGAAAAGGATATGCCACCATTGGATCGCAGGCACCCAGGGGAGGTTTACCATCAGTGATCGCTTTGTGATTGCAGATGTCTAGTTTTTTCTGTATTAACATTTCTTTTGTAAAATCTCTCCAATTTTATTTCCCCCTATTTTTCATAATTTTTTTTTTAATAATCATATCCATTTTTGCAATGCAGGAAGTTTAGTAGCACATTTGTAAGATGCCAATACAACAATATCTCAGTAAACAGCCAAAATAAAGCCTCTGTGGGTGCGAGGCGGTAATGGCAGCCTCTGTCCATTTTGCTTAATTTGGAAATGTTATTAGAAAAAGAAAAGAAGAAGAAGAAGAAGAAGAAGAAACGACAGAAGAAGCAATCTTTTCACATCTTCAGGCACATAGGGCTGCCGAGGCAGTTCTTTTTTTGGATAGGGGTGGGGTGGGGGGAATCCTGAACGTGTTGCCACTCTGATGCAGGATACTTGAATGGCTCATTCTTTCCAGTAAGCTACTACTCATTTTGCTGACATCGGAAGGATGACAGGCTGAGTCAACCCACCTGGTGTTATATACAATGGTGCGACAGGGGCTCAGACTCAAGACCCTAAGATCTAAAGCAGCTACCATAACCATTAAGGCAACACCAGGTATGCATTATATTAAGTGAAGCAAAAAAAGAGAAGCTCTACTGACAGAAAAGCAATGCAATCATTTGGTTTCCTAACCAGCATCAGAAGAACCCTATAAACAACAGAAGTCTGTTAAACTGAAGTTCCAGATGTACACGTGACTAGAAAATGCAAATCAAGTGATGTTCTTACCTCCAGATCGAGTGTTCCTGTAACAAGCCCTCTTGGGTACAGATATACGGGGAAACCAGAGGTGAGTGGGCAGCGAGAGTAGTCGAAGCATGTATGGAGCCGACAGTGCTGCGGGTTGCTCGGTGGGACCATTGTGGGACCCGGCTCCTCTGGTAACAGCCGCAGTGGAAGCGATAGCCTGGGCTGGTTCTGTGCGAGCAGCTCCCGATACGATCGCTCGGTCTGCACGATAGTGCTCTTCAAGGCTTGAAGTTCTTGCTTTGCCAATTCAACACCATGCTGTGCAGTGTCCTGCCGCCCAGCCAATCTGCTAATTTCCCCATTAAGTTCCTGACGTCGGGCCTCCAATTGCAGTAGCTCCTCACTTACGGACTCACGGATGCGGCACAAGTCTTCAACGTGCCTGCCTTGGCAGGCCGTCACGCCTGAGGACCACTGACCACCAGGACGATTGGCAATTCCTTTCCCTCCACCCCCCACTGTACCACGATCTAGGTCTACAGCAAGATAATAATGCGCAACCAAAGGTACAGTGACCAATACAACCAGCAGGATGCAGATGAGTCTTGCCAGACGTAGCTCATGGCTACACCAGGGGATGAGGCCAAGACGTGTCATGATAGCCAAGCTCAACGTCCCCACGTCACCCACCACGCCAGCTGCACCAATTCACACATTATGTAGCCATGGCTGGCGATGTCTAGCAAGGGTTGGTGACATTCGTAATGCGAGTAATCGGTGAGTATTAGTTCAGTCTTCGTTCACCAACGCAAATGCAGGCCCGACCATCTCCTTCTTTTCATGAATATTTCCAAGCGGTGTCTTGATACTTTCATTACCCCGAGTTATCCGCTAGAAGATAGAATGTTCTATGTGGAAGCATGAAGCCACAAAGAAACATCTGTTGGGACAAGAAAACAAGCATCTTATCACAAAGGACGTTCTTTTTTAACTTGAAAGACAAATGTAAAGAAATCACAAATTCACCGACAAATATTTGTTTCAATAAAAATAAATAAATCTTTGCGGATTGGTTTATCTGGCATTCCCAACTGAACACAATGGGCTCATAATGCCGAAACCTCATCAGGTTCAAATCCCATTTATAATGGGTTGACCTTGTCTGTCGTTCGCCAATCTCCAAGCCAAAAATTGTGACATATAATTACAAAATGTTGAGAAGACCTTTGGTGACACCAGAATCTAGTTAGCATCAGAGGTTTTGACTTGGCCGACAATGGAAAATTAGCATCCAACCTTAGAGAATAACCGCAGGAGACGGTCAATCGAGGATAGGTCGTGGCAGATGACAGTATGAAGATACAGCAAGTGAATTTCTGTTCGATGTTGGCTACGGAATCTGACCGATGGATTTTCAGACAATCCTTTCAGAAAAAGTAAAGGAAGGACGTCCACCTGTCCTGCGTTGTACATCGTTTCCATGATTTGAACCAGGTTTGCATTTTAAGAATCAATGATACAGCCACAGATTGCACATAAATTTGGAGGACAATGTGCAGCAAAGTGTCGAAACACTTCTTCTCTAAAGTCCACAATTATTCCCACATTCTTGTGGGGTTGGCCGGGGGAGTTTTAGGCCAAAGTCTTTCATAAACCGACTGGCCAGGCCTGATACTTGACGTAGTACTTTGGGGTAGGAATAAGTGATTTGTTCAAGGGTGCCAGCGATAGCTCGCCTACTATTCATGAAGAACACCGTGGGAACATGGATCTGTAGCGCCTAGAGGTCACATTTTTTGGGTGTGGGTATGTCAGAATCTGGGCAAGGTTTGAAGCTACCACACGTTGGCCTTGACATCCGTTTTGAGACCATCAAAGGCCGCAATAAAGTTTAGATTGGGACATGGGGTCAGGCAGTACTGCCGCCGACCCACAGGCAAAAGTTCACCACCATGAGGCAAACAACTCTAACTTTTCAATGTCCAACATGTGCCGGAACCCTTAGAGTTGTTCCCGTGCAGCGCCAGGTATCTCGACAAGTACATAATGAACAAGCGTTACGCCCAGGTCCCCCGTCGGTGAAGTGAGTTGACAAAGTGTAAGACGCAAGACGGCCATATTGGATTTTGACGAGGCGACCCAATTTTCAATAGCGTTCTTCCTTGTGCCTAGATACACCCACACACCAGATTAGAAGTTAGTAGTTCGTTTATTTTTCAAGATATTTCGCTCACAAGGTTCAGAAATATATATGGTGGCGGCCATCTTGGATTTTGACGTGGCGACCCAATTTTCATTAGCGTTCTTCCTTATGCGTAGATACACCCACACACCAGATTAGAAGTTAGTAGTTCGTTTATTTTTCAAGATATTTCGCTCACAAGGTTCAGACATACATATGGTGGCGGCCATCTTGGATTTTGACGTGGCGACCCAATTTTCAATAGCGTTCTTCCTTGTGCCGAGATACACCCACACACCAGATTAGAAGTTGGTACCTCGCTTATTGTCCCCTGTCGCACCGCGGAGCGAAAGGGGGACTATGGTTTTCCCCTCCGTCCGTGTGTGCGTCCGTGCGTGCATGCGTAAGTTATGGACCGAATTCTAATTTGGTGTGTGGGTGCAACCCACGTCAAAATCCAAGATGGCCACCGCCATGTATGTCTGAACATTGTGAGCGGAATATCTTTAAAAATAAGCGAAGGAACAACTTCTAATCTGGTGTGTGGGTGTATCTAGGCATAAGGAAGAACGCTATTGAAAATTGGGTCGCTACGTCAAAATCCAAGATGGCCGCCACCATATATATGTCTGAACCTTGTGAGCAAAATATCTTGAAAAATAAACGGACTACTAACATAATCTGGTGTGTGGGTGTATCTACGCATAAGGGAGAACGCTATTGAAAATTGGGTCGCCACGTCAAAATCCAAGATGGCCGCCTTGCGTCTTCCACTTTGTCAACTCACATCACTTCACCAACGGGGGACCTAGGCGTAACGCTTGTTTTTCAAGATATTCCGCTCACAAGGTTCAGACATACATGGCGGCGGCCATCTTGGATTTTGACGTGGGTTGCACCCACACACCAAATTAGAATTCGGTCCTTCGCTCACGCACGCTGCACGCATGTACGCACGGACGGACGGACGGACGCGCACACGGACGGAGGGGAAACCAAAGTCCCCCTTTCGCTCCGCGGTGCGACGGGGGCCAACTAAGGCCTAGTAATCTTTCTCCATCATCGTGCTCTCAGTAAGGTACTCTTCCAGCCTCCATCATCTCGCTCTTCCATGAACCGTGATTGGGCATCGGAAAATAAAACACGCGATGTTGTTTCGTGGTTAGGATGCAGGAAAACCATTCCAGAGTTTTGTGGCTTCAAATCCAGTGGAAGGCAGAAGTATTAATGCCTAGGTCACACATAGGCGGATATTTTGGCGACTACCGGCGATCAAGATTTTTCGGCGACTACTGGCGATGTCGGGTGGTAATGTGACAGACCATCAATATCAGGCGGCAGTATGGCGACTGCAGGCGGCCACATTGCGCCTGCATTGCGACGACGCCCCGAGTGGGATGGCGACTGTTGAAGATCGACGACGACTGCATTGCAGATGCACGGCGGCAGCGTGGCGACAGTCTGGCGGCTAGATTATGACCGATGGCGGATCGCGGCGACTGCATTGGGGCCGGGTGGCGGTTTACTCCGACGTCCGCAAGACTGCAATAAGACCGCCGGCGATTTGAGATGATTCATACAACTTTTTAAATCTTTATCTCTCTATTTTACATTTCACTTTATTCATTTCAATGATTTATGACATGAAGCATAAAGATGTTTGATGTACAATAAGAAAGTTAATAAAGATGTATCATTGTAATGTAATAATCAAACTTTTCTGCAGGGAGAGAGAATGGAAATAAAGTCCAACAAATTATTTCCACTGGTCCCAAGTCCCATAAATAAAGTTTCCAAAGGACCAAAGTCCCAAAAATAAAGTTCCCAAAAGTCCCAAGTCCAAACAATAAAGCCATATCCTTGTCGGCACCACAGGACCTCACTCCACGGAGACCCTCACACCATCCTGTCTTGCCATGGAATCGTGGTATGTCGTAATGCAGTCGCCAGGCAGTCGTAACTCGGCCGCCACTAGTCCTACTGCTGTCGTCGTCAGTCTCCCATAGCCGCAGGGGAGACGTGGCAGTTCTTCTGTAGTCGATACGCAGCCGCAACAGTGTCGGCCCGTAGTCGGGAAGATGCCGCAGGAAGGCCGTATGGCATTCGCATCTCTGCCGTGCTAGCTGGTGGGGCGATTGCGGAAGACTATGAGCGACTGGGTTGCGGCCGCTTTACGCTCTTATTACGGATACCGACGGGCGACGACAGCATGGCGGTTCCATCACGACAGCATGGCGGATTTTTTTCCATTGCGACTGAGCGCGCCGTTTTTAAACATTTTAAAAACTTTTTGGCCCCTTTGCGACTCTTGCCGACTGCAGGCGACCTGGGGAGGATAACCACGAATACGGGCGACCGTCCATTACGGTTTCATTACGATTGTCGGCGGATGGTGGCGATTTCTTCAGTCGCCAGTAGTCGCCGACAAATCGGCCTATGTGTGACCTAGGCATAAGTATTTGATTCCTAAGTGTCTGGAGATGGCTTCTTTCATGAGAATTATCGCGTGGGACTCAACTCGTCTGCAAACACCCCGGATGGCTCATTGATGACCTTCAGTAGAGCGAGTATTCTGCCTGCCCCCTCTTGGGTCTGCTCAACACATTCGACCAGTCCAGACTTCGCTACCTCTGAACCATCCCGTGAGCTTAAGAAGCCGAAGATACGAACATTGACCGGAATTTCCGAGTCAAGAGACGCAACACGATGAAGTTTAGCAAAAAAAAGTTTTCAAAACCAAAACGACTGAAAATATTCGCCGATAAATGAATTACAAGGACCAAAATAAAGAAGGAGAAACGACACGGAAAGGTACCTCGTCAGTCAGAGTGAAGCGGTATACCAGCAGGCCCGGAGCCTTGCGGCGTTTGTTGCACGCAGAGTTCTGTGGAGAAAGACGAGGAAAGAGTTACTCATGTCGCACTTTCAGGCCCGTCCGCGTCCGTGGGAGGCACTAAGCACGTTGGTTGGCAGACAACTCGTCTGCAAACACAGACGTGCTATGTCCGTGCGAGGCGATTTTGCACTGTGACAGACAGACGTGCCATGTCCGTGCAAGGCGATAAGCACAGTGACAGACAGACGTGCCATGTCCGTGCAAGGCGATAAGCACAGTGACAGACAGACGTACTATGTCCGTGTGAGGCGATAAGCACGGTGACAGACAGACGTGCCATGTCCGTGTGAGGCGATAAGGACGGTGACAGACAGACGTGCTATGTCCGTGCAAGGTGATAAGCACGGTGACAGACAGCCTTGCTCTGGCCGTGCGAGGCGATAAGCCCGGTGACAGACAGACTTGCTATGGCCGTGCGAGGCGATAAGCACGGTGACAGACAGACGTGCTATGTCCGTGCGGGGCGATAAGCACGGCGACAGACAGACGTGCTATGTCCGTGCGAGGCGATAAGCACGGTGACAGACGTGCTATGGCCGTGCGAGGCGATAAGCCCGGTGACAGACAGACGTGCTATGGCCGTGCGAGGCGATAAGCACGGTGACAGACAGACTTGCTATGGCCGTGCGAGGTGATAAGCACCGTGACAGACAGACGTACAATGTCCGTGCGAGGCGATAAGCACGGTGACAGACAGACGTACAATGTCCGTGCGAGGCGATAAGCACGGCGACAGACAGACGTGCTATGTCCGTGCGAGGCGATAAGCACGGCGACAGACAGACGTGCTATGTCCGTGCGAGGCGATATGCACGGTGACAGACAGACGTACAATGTCCGTGCGAGGCGATAAGCACGGTGACAGACAGACGTGCTATGTCCGTGCGAGGCGATATGCACGGTGACAGACAGACGTACAATGTCCGTGCGAGGCGATATGCACGGTGACAGACAGACGTGCTATGTCCGTGCGAGGCGATATGCACGGTGACAGACAGACGTACAATGTCCGTGCGAGGCGATATGCACGGTGACAGACAGACGTACAATGTCCGTGCGAGGCGATATGCACGGTGACAGACAGACGTACAATGTCCGTGCGAGGCGATAAGCACGGCGACAGACAGACGTACAATGTCCGTGCGAGGCGATAAGCACGGTGACAGACAGACGGGCTATGTCCGTGCGAGGCGATAAGCACGGCGACAGACAGACGTGCTATGTCCGTGCGAGGCGAGAAGCACGGCGACAGACAGACGTGCTATGTCCGTGCGAGGCGAGAAGCACGGCGACAGACAGACGTGCTATGTCCGTGCGAGGCGAGAAGCACGGCGACAGACAGACATGCTATGTCCGTGCGAGGCGATAAGCACGGCGACAGACAGACGTGCTATGTCCGTGCGAGGCGATAAGCACGGCGACAGACAGACTTGCTATGTCTGTGTGAGGCGATAAGCACGGCGACAGACAGACGTGCTATGTCTGTGTGAGGCGATAAGCACGGCGACAGACAGACGTGCTATGTCCGTGTGAGGCGATAAGTACGGCGACAGACAGACGTGCTAT
This sequence comes from Myxine glutinosa, assembly GCF_964187855.1. Lineage (NCBI taxonomy): Eukaryota > Metazoa > Chordata > Myxini > Myxiniformes > Myxinidae > Myxine > Myxine glutinosa. The sequence goes on from NC_136268.1 coordinate 125,050,454, forward strand.
GTCCGTGTGAGGCGATAAGCACAGCTACTCACCACGGGCCGTGTCCACGGTAGTACGACGACCCTGTCACGTCACATTTCCAACTTCTGTTTCTAATCGAATCCCTCACACTGGTTCCGTTGTTACTATCAATACCATTTCGTACCGATGCACTCGTGTGGTGTAACTACATCATTTATCCCCGGAAACCTCGTTACAGCATTACATCATTTGCACTGAACTATCAGTCTGAAATCAGTGTTGAACTGTACTGTACTACCACACTGTATTGTATTGCATTGTATTGTATGCATTGTATATTTGTATTGCACTGTACGCTACTGTAATGTATCACTATCAGTAGCACTCTGTACTGGATGTAATTCATAATCATAATAAACAAATAACATTATTAAAATCGAATCCCAGATTTGGAGTAGTAATTATTTGACTAATTTTATTAATTCCTTTATCTTTGTTCATCGTTAATCTAATTAATATTAATTTTGTTTTTGTCAAAGCTATTTTATTGGAAACAATAAAACGACTCCGTCCGATACACCGCCCGCTCCACCGCCTACTAAACGCCATCTATACCGCCTACTAAACGCCAACTATACCGCCCGCTACATCGCTTGGTAAAACGCCCGCTACAACGCACGTTACAGCGCCCTTTATACCGCCCCCTCAACACCAACATTAATTGTAAGAAGGAATAAAATGCCTTCTTTGGAAGTAATGTCACATAATTGACTCTGTCCTTTTTATTTATCAAGTACCATTTTATATGTTTCAGTTCATGGAATGAGAAATCCCAATATTTTGATCGTGTTCCTGTTCGTCACCATCCTTATTTATATTAAAACAATGTAGTTGTTTTTTAGTTAATAATTTTCCTTTTTCGTCTATTAACAGTTTGTTTATCATCGTTGTTTATATTGTCTGATTATACACCTGTTATCCAAGGCGCGGTGTAGTCGGCGCACAGGCCCCGTAGGAAAGTTATCCCTGTGTGAGAGAACGCATAAGATTTATTTTATAAATACGCATTTTTATATTTTATAATATACTAAATAATAAATTTTACATATAATTATGTCAAGGTTTTCAATAATAGGAGCGTTATTTCTTTAAACTTGTTCACAGTGAAGATGACAATCCTGCCGCCAAGTTCCCGCACTAACAGGTTTAAAATATTTATCCACGAAACACCGCATGGGTATAAAATGAATTGTGGAAACGGAAAATGCTCACATACTTCATACTGATCATTATAATATTATTATTTACAAAAGTGAGTGAAATTACAAAATTAGAGTGCGTTTTTGAGAGGCGACCTGCGACTTCACCACTTCAGCACAAGCGCCTGGTTAGTGATGGCGGCGCGCAGGGGAGACGTGGAACCGGTGGAGGAAAGCGACCAGTTAGTCATCCGGCCGCTGTAAGATGTCTGATCTGAATTTGACATTACATGTTATAACCCGCACTTCACCATGAACGTCGAAGTGATGTACATACAGTATTTTTGGTTGTAGTGTTTGTGTAACTTTTGTCGTGCAAACATCGAGCGGATGGGTTCTGTGGAGGCCAAAAGTCACAGTCACTTTTGTACATAAATATTTTGAATGTCAAACTATCCTTAAACTCCTCGCTTGGTCTACACAGGGTTGTGTACGTGATATTTCACAGATGGTGCATGCACACACTGTACAGGTGGTGAAAGCATGCGCACACTGTACAGGTGGTGAAAGCACGCGCACACTGTACAGGTGGTGAAAGCATGCACACTGTACAGGTGGCGAAAGCATACACACTGTACAGGTGGTGAAAGCATGCACACACTGTACAGGTGGTGAAAGCACGCACACACTGTACAGGTGGTGAAAGCATGCACACACTGTACAGGTGGTGAAAGCATGCACACACTGTACAGGTGGTGAAAGCATGCACACACTGTACAGGTGGTGAAAGCATGCACACACTGTACAGGTGGTGAAAGCATGCACACTGTACAGGTGGTGAAAGCATGCACACTGTACAGGTGGTGAAAGCATGCACACTGTACAGGTGGTGAAAGCATGCACACTGTACAGGTGGTGAAAGTATGCATGCACACTACAGATGGTGAAAGTATGCACACACTGTACAGGTGGTGAAAGCATACACACATTGTACAGGTGGGGGATATGCACACATACTGTACAGATGGGGGATATGCACACATACTGTACAGATGGGGGATATGCACACACTGTACAGGTGGGGATATGCACACATGTACATATGGGGAGGATATGCACACATACTGTACAGATGGGGGATATGCACACATGCTGTACAAATGCGGAATATGCACACACTGTACAGGTGGGGGAAGCCATGGACTGTACAGATGGGGGATATGCACACATGGTGGGATATGCACACATACTGTACAGATGGGGGATATGCACACATGGTGGGATATGCACACATACTGTACAGATGGGGGATATGCACACATGCTGTACAAATGCGGAATATGCACACACTGTACAGGTGGGGGAAGCCATGGACTGTACAGATGGGGGATATGCACACATGCTGTACAAATGTGGAATATGCACACACTGTACAGGTGGGGATATGCACACATGTTGTACAGATGGGGATATGCACACACACTGCACAGGTGGGGGATACGCACACATACTGTACAGATGGGGGATATGCACACATACTGTACAGATGGGGGATATGCACACAAGCTGTGCAGGTGGGGGATAAGTACACATGCTGTACAGATGGGGGATATGCACACATGTTTTACAGATGGGGGGTATGCACACATACTGTACAGATGGGGGATATGCATACATGTTGTACAGATGGGGGGGTAAGTAGTACACATACTGTGCAGGTGGGGGATAAGTACACATGCTGTACAGGTGGTGAAAGCACACACTGTACAGGTGGAGGATAAGCACATATTGTATAGATGGGGGATATGCACACATTGTACAGGTGGGGGATAAGTACACATACTGCGTCGGTGGGGGATAAGTACACATACTGCGTCGGTGTGGGATAAGTAGACATGCTGTGCAGGTGGGGGATAAGTACACATACTGTGCAGGTGGGGGATAAGCACACACACTGTACAGGTGGTGAAAGCACACATACTGTACAGGTGGGAATATGCACACATACTGGACAGGTGGGGGATAAGTACACATATTGTCCAGGTGGTGACAAACATACACACTGTACAGATGGGGATAAGCAAACACACTGCAAAGGTGGGGATAAAAAACATAACTACCCGTACGCAGCTATTCAGCGTCGTACAGGAACATGTTTTCATAAAGTAAAGGTGAACAAAGGAATCGAGTGGTAAAGGGGAGGGAGGGTGGGGGTGTGATAACCTGAAGGCTCACAAAGGTATATTCCCATGTATTTGAAGCCATGGATATGTGCTGGTAGAAGCTTCCTTGAAAACCCCAAGGACAAAACATGCCTGAAACAAGAAGGTGGCTCCATAAACAAGAAAACAGGGTAGTGAGTGGCTCATTGGTTGGCTCCAAGGACCACCAACTTCGTGAGTACAAATGGTGTAAGACTAGTACTGTGTAAAATAAATGAAAATGGAAGTTGGAAATTGGTGAAATTGTGAATGTTGAAATGTTGAAATGAAATGGTGAATGAATGAACGGTTGAAATGGCGAGTTGGTTTAAAAATGGAGCCTTTCCACCTGGAGACATTAAAAATGGAGACTGTGATGAGAGAGAAACAAAGAAAGCCCCCACCTGATGGGAGATTCCCATGATCTATTTAATGATTTGGATTTGACCAATGAGATTATCAGATTGGATTCACAAGGCATGGTTCCTGTCTGCCCATTGTTCTGTGTACAAAGTGACTGCTCAGAATAAGGCGGCAGTATTTTATTGTCAATTTTGCTTTGAAGGTAGGTCACAACACAATTTACAGGTCACACTTGTATGTTATAAGGTCACACCCTGTTTTTGGCCACAGTCCTGGCTTGTGCATTGTTGGTGTTGTGGAGACAAATGCCATGGCTGCACATCGTAGGCCAAACCCACCCATGGAGCATTCCAACGACATCACAAAGAGTTGTGTCATGCATAAATAATGTTATATGATGTATCATTCTGGCTCCATTGTTGTGGATATGTGCAGGGGTGCTGGACAGGAAGTCGGTCGATCATGCATCATTATGGAGTTCAAAGGTCGAAAAATCGTGGTAAGTTTCAAATGTAGATTATACTGTACATTAATTTGGTTTCATTTGTTACTCTGGTCCCACCAATCATGGATTCTTCACCTGTATAAATATACCTGATCAGCCTTGAGTTTGACTTTGAAGTAATTTGTATTCCCACACTTTTTGGGGGGGAGGGAGGGGAAACAAAAACACGGGGGTATTAGGCCGGATGCTCGATATCAGAAATGTGGCTAGAAAATGACTTTTGTACCACAACCCTGGGGTCAAGCAGGTCTTTACTTCAGCATATAGCCCTTAACTTCCTAAATGTTTGATCAAAAGTTCTCTGCGAGATATTTGCCAGTTTTCTGGAAGGAAAAGGAAACGACGTGAGTCTAGAATGAGGGGTAGGGGAAAGTAGCGAGAGAGAGAGAGAGAGAGAGAGCGGCAAGTTTAATTAGCGCCAAAATAACTCGCACAGACCAGCACCAAGCACTCACAGGTACAGTCACGTGAAAAAGTAAGTACATCCCATGTAAAGTTTTGACTTTTTCACCATATTTCAACATACAGCCATTTGATCTTCATTTCAACAATATTGATAGATAAAGGTGATATAATATAACAAATATCATGAAACATTTACATTTTGTAGTCCATTGTATAATTTAAATAAACATAAATGCAAATTTCACATGTGGAAAAAGTAAGTACACCCCCACATTTATCACTACTTCAAATACCTAAAACTAGAATCAGGTGCACCAGCTCAGGTGCAAATGATTAGAACATCGTTAGAGAGGATCTTGGAGGAACCTGTCTTATTTAAACCTCAGACATTTAGTTTGGTTTGCTCTTTGTTGTTGAAGTGTGCGGTGTCACCATGCCGAGATCAAAAGAGCTCTCTGAGGCCTTCAGAAAGAAGCTTATAGATGCCTACGAGTCTGGGAAAGGATTTAAAAAGATCTCCAAACAATTTGAAATCAATCAGTCGACTGTCCGGAAGATCATCAACAAGTGGAGAAGATTCCAAACAACTGCCAACTTGTTCAGGCCAGGCCGCCCCAGCAAGTTCAGCCCGAGAGCAGACCGCAAGATGCTGAAAGAAGTCTCTAAGAACCCCAGAATGTCATCACGGGACCTACATGTAGCTCTTGCCACTGTTGATGTCAAAGTGCACGAGTCTACCATTAGAAAGAGGCTGCACAAATTTGATCTACATGGGAGGTGTGCCAGGAGGAAACTTTTGCTGTCCAGAAAGAACATCAGGGCAAGACTAAAGTTTGCCAATGAACACTTAGGCAAAGACCAGCACTTCTGGAACAATGTGCTCTGGACACATGAGTCAAAGGTAGAGCTATTTGGCCACAGTACCAGAAGACATGTTTGGCGAAAACCAAAGACAGCATTTTACCACAAGAACCTCATACCAACTGTAAAGCATGGTGGTGGAAATATTATGGTTTGGGGCAGCTTTGCTGCATCAGGGCCTGGGCAGCTCACCATCATAGAATCCACTATGAATTCTTCATTGTACCAGAGGGTGCATGAGGATAATGTGAGGCCATCTGTCGGAAAGTTGAAGCTCAACCGAAGGTGGACCTTGCAACATGACAATGACCCTAAACATACCAGTAAATCCACCAAGGAATGGCTGAAAAGAAAGAAATGGAGGGTTCTGGAATGGCCAAGTCAAAGCCCGGATCTAAATCCCATCGAGATGTTGTGGGGGGATTTGAAACGAGCTGTGCATGCAAGAAACCCCTCAAACATCGCACAGCTGAAAGAATTCTGCATGGAGGAGTGGGCAAAAAATTCTCCCAGTCGATGTCAGAGACTGGTAGACAGTTATAAGAAATGCCTACTTGAGGTTGTTTCTGCAAAAGGGGCGATACCACCTATTAGAGGCAAGGGTGTACTTACGTTTTCCACATGCGAAATTTGCATTTGTTTATTTAAATTATACAATGGACTACAAAATGCAAATGCTTCATGATATTTGTTATATTATATCACTTTTATCTCTCAATATTGTTGAAATGAAGATCAAATAGCTGTATGTTGAAATATGTTGAAAAAGTCAAAACTTTACATGGGATGTACTTACTTTTTCACGTGACTGTAAGTTCCTATGAGATCTTGAGTGGGAATAAGAAGAAGCGACTAGCACCGAGCACTCACAGATACACTCCCGTGAGATCTTGAGTGGGAGCAACAAGAAGTGACCAGCACCTAGCACTCACAGATACACTCCCGTGAGATCTTGAGTGGGAGCAACAAGAAGCGACCAGCACCTAGCACACACAGATACACTCCGTGAGATCTTGAGTGGGAACAATAAGAAGCGACCAGCATCTGGCATTGGCAGATATCCTCCCGTGAGATCTTGAGTGGGAACAACAAGAAGCGACCAGCACCTAGCACTCACAGATACACTCCCGTGAGATCTTGAGTGGGAGCAACAAGAAGTGACCAGCACCTAGCATTGACAGATATCCTCCCGTGAGATCTTGAGTGGGAACAACAAGAAGCGACCAGCACCTAGCACACACAGATACACCCCGTGAGATCTTGAGTGGGAACAACAAGAAGCGATGAGTCCGCTTTAGACTGTAGGCTGTCTGGTGGATGTTTTGCTCCTACATATGGTTTATTAAGCACAATGAGGAACATTGCGGACACGGGAAATCTGAAAGACACGTTAGGAAATATATCTGGTTTGGTTTCCCAAACTTAAGCATATTAATCCTCATAATCACTATCGGAACCAGCATCCGCCAAGAGTTTGTCAACCTACAGGTTCTTTATTGTCGTCACATCTTCGGCAAGCACACATCTCTGTGCATGCGAGTTCGTTCTTGCAGCACAAACGGGAGTCATAGACGCAATGTGTTTTCTTGCAGGAGCAGTAGACAACATGCAAAATGTGTTCGGGAGCAGGGGCACTTGTCATCCGTAGGATGGTCATTTCAATTATTTTGCATTGTCCATCCATATCCAACAAGACACGGCATTTTCACCAGTTGCCTTCCTGCCCACCAATGAATAGCGGCTTGATAAATTGCCCGTATTGAGTGTTAAAAACAGCGAATCAGACGTTGGTGGCAAGGCCCTCTCATTTGCTGGTGCCTTGCCTCGGTCACATCGTCACAAGGATATCCATTCAGTTTACTGATAAATGCTTCTCAATCAGAGGGAACCTCAGACTTCAGGTCAAACTTGCATCCAATCTGGGTGAACAGCTTCGTGTAGCTGCCATTCCTTGTGACGATGTCATACGGTTGTTTTTTTCCTTTCCCAAGCCTTTCAACACAACTTCCTTCCCCGTTGGGAAGGAAGTTGTGTTGTGTTCCTTCCCCTACCATTTTCAGATGATTGCTGAAGGTCTTCAACTTGAGTTTTAATTATGGAATCATGGAAGTCTTTTTCACGTGTCAGGAAGTGCGTGGCAATGAAGGAACTGCAGGCCTGCACACCAAGCCTGTAAGCAATGTGTAGATCTGAGGGAATATCAGTTGATGCCACCACACCAGAATTTGTACTCTGATCGACAAGTGGATTAACCGTCCTTTGGATGCAATCGATGATTATTTGGACATCCCTCCCATTGCTCTGCCTGGCTGGGACGTCAAGGTCTTTCCGATTTCATGACTCAGCAACGTAGCCAGATTTCTTTCTCACATTCTCGAACAATTGCTGCTCGAAGATTTTTCACGTTCGTATATTGGTTGGTGTTATGCGTTATTCTGTCTGTTTTTCTGTATGTCAATCGCCTACAGGTCACAATTTCAACCCAATCTGTATGAAACGTTACCGAATGGTAGAGGTGGTCATAAGGAAGAAGCCTATTGATTTCAGGTGAAAAGGTCAACGTAGGCCAAAGGTCAACAACTTTGTAAAATTTCTAAAATCATCAATTTTCATCCGATTGACTTGAAATTTGAAGAGGATTTACATATTAGATCACTGAAATCAACCAGCAATTATTTTTGAGGTCAACTTAGGCCAAGGGTCAACAACTTATTTCAGGGATTTTGCAAGTATTGTGCTATGCACAACATATTTCTGGCTGAGGTCAAAAGGTTAAATGTCAACTCAAGGTCAAACTTGTAATATCAATTTTCATATGAAAAACAATCAATTTTAATCTGATTGACCCAAGCTTTGATTAAAATCGTCAATTTTAATCTCGATGAAATGGACAATTTGATGTATCCATGGCAACCTTTTTTTTTTTTAGGTTATTCTGCGTTTGTTATTCTGTCTGTTTGTTTGTTACTTGCAAAATCGAAGATTGTTCCAGTATATTGGTCGTTTGTGTTTGTTATTCTGTCTGTCTGTTTGTCTGTCAATCGTTTACAGGTCACAATTCCAAACTGATTGTCATTAAACTTTACCAAGTTGTAGAGGTAGTCCCAACTAAGAAGCCTATTTATTTGGAGGTCAAAAGTTAAAGGTCCAGGCCGACTGGCACGGGCTGCAAGCAGCCATCAATCACCTGGACTGGTCTCCCATCTCTACTGCCTCTGACATCAATTCTTCCTGGGAATTCTTCCAAAGCAAACTGCTCTCTCTCATGCACAGATTTATCCCATCTCGTCTTCAGTTGTCTTACCCTTCCTCCCGTCCATGGTACACTGAATCTTGTGGTGAGGCAGTTGCCCTGAAACAACTTGCCTTTGCCTCTTGGAAGGCAAATCCAACTGAAAGCAATCTCAGTTCCTTCCACCAAGCTCGAAACAAGTGTGTATCTACCCTCAGGAGTGCCAGGAAGCACGATCTCTCCACACTCAAGATTGAACTCTCAAACCTGCCTCCTTCCTCCAAATCCTGGTGGCGTCTGGTCAAATCCGTTTCTGGTGTTTGTTCCCCCTCCATCCCCTCCCTTACCTCAAATGGCTACACAGTTGACACCGCACGTGACAAAGCCGAATGCCTCAACTCTGTGTTTGCCTCAAAATCTTGTGTCCCAAACCCATCTCTCTCTGTTCCCACCTTTCACAGTCGAACCCAACTGCTCCTGGACTCTGTGTCCTTCTCTCCTGACAAGGTGGAGAAGTTTATGTCAAACCTCGACTCTGATTCTGCAACTGGACCAGACGGCATCAGCCCACGGGTCCTAAAATCCTGCTCTTCCGCTCTATCTCACCCTCTCTCTGTTCTTTTCACCCTCTCTTTTGCTCAAGGTCATCTGCCAGCATCTTGGAAATCAGCAAACATTACCGCTTTACACAAAAAAGGTGCAAAAACAGATCCTTGCAACTACAGAACAATCAGCCTGCTTCCAATTATCAGCAAAGTCATGGAATCCATCATTGCCTCGGATATCAAATCCTTCCTCTTCTCTAATGTGTTACGGGGTCCTCACCGATCTCCTGGTCTCGGTAAACCTCCGAACCCCGCGAGGAGCCCCGGCAGAAAAAAATATGTTATCCGGTGTCAAAAACAAATCAATAGTGGAACCACACCCAAAGATTGTAAATGAACTGATTGTATGAAAAGCACACAGGGAAAACATACAGCATTGAAAGCAATCAGTCATACAATTAACCTCAAGATGGTACCACCTTATTAAGTAACATAAACTCACAGATCCCAGTCCCAGCTCAGCAGCAGCTCGGCAGTGATCCGCGCTCCCAGTGAATGGAGCCCAACCCTTCAATGTCTCTATAACTCAACGGAGGTGGGGCGAAACGGCGGTGTAGGTAAGGCATGGACCGTCACGTGGTCTAATCCAACAGCAACCTGACCGTGGACAGGGAATCCCAAATAAGCGATCCGGATGTGCACCTTCCCCGTTCAGTCAACGAACCGCAGGGCAATCTTCCGACGCCGCTTTAGTGCACACACCTATTTCGGTAAATCACCGGATGGCGGGCCCCGCGGATGCGGCCAACCCAAGGTTCCGCGAACGACGTGCGAGGTCCCGGTAATGGCGGCTGGCTCGTCCTCGAGCCGTCGCTGCTAAGCGAAGATTCTCCGGAATCACACCTGTACCTGGCTTCGCAGGCTTTTCCACAATTCCAGCGATCACCAATCGCTCAGGATTCTCTTCCCGGACTCAAAGTTCTCTCGCCATGTAAGCTCGCCCAAGCCAGGTGCGGAGCTTCGTCAGAACAGCTCCTTTTTCTTTCTCTCACGTCCTCCTCCTCTTCCCTCGACCTCTTCCGGCCCACTATGCCATTTCCGGTATTATTTTATCATGAGCGCTGTTAAACCTTTTAACTATAATAACCCTTTCCCTTCAACCACAATCACCAGAATACTTAGAACCAACAACAATAATCATAACAACAATCATTAGGGCCGAATCCGTAACAAATGGCTTGATCTCTGATCATCAATTTGGATTCAGACCAGGTCATTCTACTCTGGACATGTTGCTTCTGCTGTCTCAATAATGGATGGAGGTCCTCAATGCCAAACAGGAAATCAGAGCTGTCTCACTTGACATATCACGTGCCTTCGATACGGTCTGGCACCCAGCTCTGCTCACCAAACTCTCCTCCTGTGGTATCCATGGAAATCTCCACTCATGGCTTGCGGACTTCCTCTCTGGTCGAAGGCAACGTGTGGCCCTGAATGGATTTCTCTCATCTCCCCTGCCCGTTCTGGCTGGAATTCCCCAAGGTAGTGTTCTGGGCCCTGTGCTATTTCTGGTCTTCATCAATGATCTCTCCGACTCTCTGGAAAATCCTCTCTTTCTCTTTGCTGATGACTCCACTATCTGCCGCTCCATTCCTCATCCCTCAGATCGGCAGTCTGCAGCCTCCTCACTCTCTGCAGACCTGGACAAAATCACAGACTGGTCAAACAAGTGGAACATGTCTTTCAATCCTGACAAATCTCACACTCTTACAATGTCTCTCCGAAAGGACCGACTGGAAAACCCTCCCATCTACTTTCTCAACAATCCTCTCCAAGAAGTTATGTCGCTCAAGCTTTTGGGTCTCACTATCTGCCATGATCTTTCTTGGGAAAACCACATTTCCAAGCTGGCCTCCAAAGCCAGTCGCCGACTGAGCATCCTCCGTCGTGCGAAGTCCTTCCTTGGCACACCTGAGCTCCTCACCACATACAAGGCTTTCATCTGCAGCTCAATGGAATACTGTTCCCCCCTCTGGGCTGGTGCTCCTGCCTCACACCTAGCTCGGCTTCACGCTGTTGAAACCAAAGCTTTCAGAATCATTGGAATCTCCTGCGATGAAGTTAACTCCGAGGGCCTTTCACTCACTCACCGCAGGCAGGTTGGTGGTCTTTCTGTCTTCTACCAACTCCTCTCCGGCCTTGCTCCCCCAGCTCTCTCTGTGCTCTGTCACCCCAATATTCCTTCAGGTCGCACAATATCTGCCTGCAACCCTCTTATGGTTAAACTGCCAAAATCTAGGCTCTCTGCTCACCTTCACTCTTTCATTCCCCTTTTCTCCCGCCCCTGGAACAAACTCCCCCACTCCCTTCAATCCCACTCCTCCCTCCAGGTCTTTAAAACAGCTGTTCACCACCATCTCTTATCTTCCCCCATCCAAAACCTTGATCTTTTCTACCCCCGCTAATTCACCCCAGATGCACTTCTTCTTCTTTTTTTTTTTTCTTTTTTTTTTTTTTTTTGAAATTCCAACTTCTTTCCTGGAAGTCCTTGCAGTGTTCATATGTTTTATACCTCTCCCACCTCCCCCCAAGCCCTCCCCCTCCCACATTTCTCCCGATGTCCCTGCTCTCAAATGTGTTTGTGTCCTTCCCCCTCTCCCCATCTTGTCTACTGCTCCCCTTATTTTTTGTGTTTTATGTGTCGGTTTGACTTTTTGTGTGATTAATGTTGGCTCTTTCACGAGCCTCGATGTTGTATACAAAAAAAAAAAAAGTAATCTTCGGGTCAAACTTCTATAATGCTCATTTTTCACCGATTGACTTGAAAGTTGAACAGGATTTAAATATTGGGTAACCATCCATTTTTGAGGTCAAAGGGCAACTCAAGGTCAAATTTCCAAAATCATCAATTTTCATCCTATTAACCTGTGCTTTGATTGCGATAATCAATTTTAATCGATTAAATTGGCAATTTGATCTATCCATGGCAACTTATTTTTTGGGGAGGAGCTGGAGGTGGATTTTGGAAGTATCATGCTCTACACGATGGCTTTCTTGTTTGTGAATTTATTTATTCATTCATTAATTCTAACCACTTACCTGTGCAAATTCAGCTCGACTGTGGAATCCACCCTGGGCTGGATGGAATGGATGCACTTCCATACATTGACATCATCGACCCCGGAGAGGTTGACCTAATGCTCATCAGCCAGTGCGTATTATGCTGGACCACCATCTTCTCGATGTCACACAACCATCCACCACACTTATCAACTTAATGTTGTTCTCCTGGTGTTTATTTCACAAATTCTGTCACCTAAATCTAATCAGCCTTTTAATTGTTTTGTTCATCTTTATTGCCACCCTTCCTCCCTCCTTCTCCCCTCACACCCCTCCCAACAGCTTTCACCTGGACCACTGTGGTGCCTTGCCCTGGTTCTTGCAAAAAACAAGTTTTAAAGGACGGACATTCATGACACACGCCACGAAGGCCATTTACCGTTGGCTGCTATCTGATTACGTAAAAGTCAGGTTAGTTCTGATCACACGAAAACATTGACTCATCTAGATGGCAATAACTTTTCAATACCAGAACAAAGCTCTGAACATCCATTACCTCTGAACATCATCACTGTTTGGTGGACGGTACAGCACACATATGAACAAAAGGTGGGAGTGAAGGGGAAGCCGTAGCCAGAGGTACTCTTGGGGGTGGGGTGGAGAGAGGGCAGTGCAGGGAGAGTGAGGAAGAGAATATTATATTATCTTTGGTCAAATTATATTTTTTAAAGCTGAGAATTATTACATCTGATAATTAATTGTTATAGTGGACGGAGATTATGTTTTCACCCTGTCTATCTGTTTTTTGTCCGTGGAATCCATTCTGGGCTGTATGGAATGGATGCTCTTTCATACATTGACCTCATTGACACTGGAGAGGTTGACCTATTGCTTAAAGGTCAACCTCTCCAGGGTCGATATTTTCATTCCCCTCTGTCTTTTTTGGAGGTTATGGTGAAGGACGGAGGTTATGTTTTAACTCTATCTGTTTGTCTGTCTTTCTGTGAGCAGGATATCTCAGAGTTATGCATGTATGCAGACGAAATTTGGTGGACAGGTCATGTGTGTGACAAGGACGAATTGATTAGATTTTGCTTCAGGTCCGAATCCAGATTGAGCCTATCGGTGGGATACAAAATGTAAACTGTTCAGCCTGGTGGAGGTATGCACTCTACCGAGTGCTGTGCTATTCACCTCCACCACCAACGATGGATGGAGGTTATGTTTTCACCCCTGTCTGTTTGTCTGTCTCTCAGTTTGTGAACAGGATATCTCAAAAAGTTATGTACGGATTCGTAAGAAACTTGGTGGGCATGTTGGGTGTGTGGCAAGGACTAATTGCTTCGATTGTGGTGAAGATCCATGTCTGGATCCTGATATTTGAGTTTTTAAATTTTTAAAATGATACTTCACCATTGAGTGATAGGGACAAAAACTATATATTTATAGCATGACATCTCAAAAAGATGTGGACGGATTATGACAAAATGAGGTCGATGAGTTGGTCAGGTGACAAGAACAATCCAATTGGATTTTGGTTCATGTCCGGCTCCTGATCTGGCCTATCAGTGGGATACAAAACATAAACTGTTCAATCCGGCAGATGTAGATGCTCCATCGGGTTCCGTATTATTTAATTTTATTTTTATCCCTCGCAGATTAAAAAACGTGACCTCGGTAGAGTGCATACTTCTGTCAGGCTAAACGGTTTACATTTTGTATCCCACTGATAGACCGGATCTGTTTGTCTCATCTAATAGTCCTGCATTGAGTCCCGTCTTTATGTCCATGTCCATGTGTGTGTGTGACAAGAAATTTGCCCACATAACTCAGAAGTGGTTTTTTTGTTTTCCTGACCCACAAAAAGATCGTTAATGACCGTGCGCTATGTGGTTGAAAAAGCTAGGAATGACCGAATTCAACATCAAAACGTATGCTCATTCAAAATATTGTGTTTTTGCAAAGACCACTTCGAGCTGTCAGCGTTTGTATTTGATCAACAGGTGATCACGAACTGGGAAACAGCTTCGGACATTGCTGAAACACATCTGAAACACATCACACTTACTGGGCGAGATTTACATGTTGATTTGAAACCACGCCCAAGCCAAGCTTACGTGACGCAATCCCAGAGCTAGTCCTTAAGTAGTTATCTATACTATTAGAATGTTAGCAGAGCCTACCTGTCGCTCGCTGATGGACCAATTAGTCATCCTGTTTGCTAGAAATTGCTATATTGGTTCACTGCATCTGTATTGAGTCCCTACATCATGATAAACTCGACCAGCATATGGGAATATTTCATAATTTTGTGAAGTGCCCTCAGGTCTATTATTGCTCGTGGCTGATTGTGGCTTCGTTTGTAACATGCCCCGAAGGCAGATTGGATTCTCCTCAGATAGTTGATCAATCTCCCAGTCCCAGGAGAAAGCCAGAGATCCCTCACATCTTAGATGAGTCTTCGATATAAATGATATTGTTCTGCACAAACTGGCCTGCAGCATGGCAACAGCTAACAAATGCTGCCTGTGGAATCGCTGACGGGTTTAATCAAAATACAGACATTGGCGTTTCCTTACCTTTCCTCTCACCACCCGTTAACCCCAACTCCCCCTCCCACCACCTCACTCCAGCCCCCCCCCCTCACCACCCATTCACTCCAACCCCCCTCCCCCACCTATTCATCACCCCAACCCCCTCCCACTTGCCCTCACCGCAACCTCCCCTCCTCACCACCCATTCACTCCAACCCCCACTCCCCCAACCTCTCACCACCCATTCATCACCCGCTCCCACCTCCCCTCACCCCAACAAATTGGCAGTGAGAGGGGGGTTGGGGTGGTGGGAGGTGTGGTTGGGGTGAGAGGGATGGGGGTTGGAGTGAGGGGTTGAGGGGAAGTAGCTCATTTGCATCACGGAAATGAAAATAGTCCGATTTTAAAACATGATTTCCCGGTTATTATTTTCCCAAAAATTAATATTTTTGTGCTAATAGGTTAGAGAGATAATCCACTAAAACGTATCTCTTCAAAAAAAAAAATCTTAATTGTGTCCCTTTAACGCCAAAACGTCAGCTCCTCCTCATTTCCCATGGCGGTTGGCATACCTCGTTCAATGTTCTGTTGATTTCATCTATCGTGCCACCACCACCGACACAGATTGGCACTAGCCTTCACCTGTAAGACTAGTTCTATATGATGGCGCGTTTGAAGTGCAAAACCACAATCTTAAAAAGTCGTGACACAACAAGTAGTTTTTTGAGATGTAAAATCAATGACACATTAACGTTGCTGCACTCCCAGTCGAGCAGAGACGAAAACATGATGTTCCACCGAGTTTGTGAAACCAATTATTTTTAATGCTTCTGGCACCGTTTGGTAAGAGGAGAAGCTCACTCTAACCATGCACGCCACAGGGCGAACCTCCGACGGAGATGTGACGTAATGTTCTCGCACTTTCTGCAAACTTTACTTTTCAACGTTATTCCCTTTGTGGTTCAATAATAGTTGCTCTGTTTCCACCATTTCCCCCCTTTTTTTTATTCAGCAACATATCTGCAGATGACATGCTGTACACTGAGCAGGATCTGGAGGACAGCATGGACAAGATAGAAACGATAAATTTCCATGAAGTGAAAGAGGTTTCTGGAATAAAGTTTTGGTGCTACAATGCGGGGCATGTGCTCGGAGCTGCCATGTTCATGATCGAGATTGCCGGTGTCAAGGTTGGAGTTTCATTTCCAAATACATGCATGTCTCATGCTAACATCTACTTTATATGTTGTTACTCCACGCGTGCGAAGCGAAAAGCAGGGTTTTAAGCATTTGGTTCCATTTGTCTGTCTGTCCGTACGTCTACAAAACCCAGTTTATGATCGAGGAACAACTTGATTTCAATTGAATGTTGTATTTTAAACACTAATCAGAAAACACACCTGCAGTTCATCAGTACTTTGGCTCTGATTCATCCTAATTGCACAAAACAGGAAGCATAGTTTCTGTACATAGCATACCTACATAGCAAAAGAGGAAACGTACTGTTTCTGTACATAGCATACATACATAGCAAAACAGGAAACATACTGTTTCTGTACATAGCATACATACATACATAGCAAAACAGGAAACATACTGTTTTTAAGGATGTCATAAAGGATACCAATAACTAATGTAGCGTGTTAAATAAGGTGGTGTATAAGACGCTACATCAATGGCGGTAAACTTCCAAAAAAAAATTCTACAACCTTTAAAATCTTTATTTTGTTTCAATTCAATTACATACTTGACCACTGTAGAATATAAATCGCCTCGTTGGCGCTTTCAAAATCCTTCCGTTTAGTAGTACTTGGGCAAAATATTATGGCATTTTCCATCATCTCAACCAATCAAATTTTCTGCTCGTAGTCCCCACCCATGTCCTTCTTTTTCAACACTGCATGGGGTGATGTGTTCTATGAACTCTTTGTATTAGTTTATATTGTGTAATATATCCTATTTTTTAATTAATTAGCCTGCCAAGCCTTGTATTCCGGAGTGCAAACTGTTTTGAGTTTGGCATTGTTCAGTTATTCACTTTTGATCATTGGTTTCCTAAATTTGCTGTAACTACTCTTTATCATTCAAATTTTAAAGTCATGCCACCATTAATTGTTTTGAAAATGTTTGGCATTTCTCTGCATGTTTTGGAATTTGTTCATTTTCTCCTTTGCTTCCCCCATGCGACCCTCAGGTGCTGTATACAGGGGACTTTTCTCGGCAAGAAGACAGACATCTGATGGCCGCAGAGATTCCCAGCATCAAACCTGATGTACTTATCATTGTAAGTCAAATAATCATGTTGAACAATATTAATACTCAGACTGACAGGATGGCTTAGAACTGTGCTTCTCAACCTGGGGGAATGAGATGAGATTTAGGCTCATGAAAAAGGGGCGGTGAATGGGAGGGTGAATGACTGCAGCAGTGAATGACTGGTGGGTGAATGTGTTTACTACTCATAGTAGAATCTACCACTAGATGATAGGGAAAAAGTAAGGTGAATGATGGGGGCCGATTTCCTGATGTGCAAGCAAAGAAAGGAGAGCACTATCTGCCTTCCAGTTGGTGTGCAAATGACAGGAAATGCAATATTTATGAATCTGGATGAATTTGTCCTGGGGGAAGGCCTGGATTGGAGTAAATGTGTGGCTGTGACTACTCATGGAGCTGCTGCCATGGTTGAGTTTACCTAGGAGTGGTCACATGCTTCAAAAGCGTGTCTCCAAACGGGTTTCTGATTCACTTATTGATTCATCGAGAGGTGCTGCTGGTTGCCAAATGGCTATCTGTGCCCTTTGGGTGTGTGAAAAAGGCTGCGAAGAACGATCTCGCATCGGTCCTTCAGGATACTGTGAAAATAGTGAATTCTATTTGTGCACATGACGGGGAATTCCCGTTTGTTCTTACAGCTGTGCAAATATATGGATGCTACATACAAGAAGCTGCTTTTCCATGCAGAAGTCTGATGGCTGCCGAGAGTCAATGTTATTTCCCGAGTTCTGGCTCTGAAATATGAATTTGTCTGTGTTCTTAGAAGGAGAAAGGGAAAAGATTTCGTAGTGTCAGGGTGACTATTGGCTTGCCAGACTGAATTACATGTCCTCCATATTTGAACACTTGAAACAAGTTGAACTTGTCGATCCCAGCCCAGGAGCATTAGCCAAAAATGAAGGGGAAGCCTAGAAGAAATTAGTAGAAAGCTGATTTTTTGCACAGAGCTCCAGAATGTCATGTGGATACCCACAGTACAAAGTCCCACGAGACCCACCTTGTGGCATTTTCAAAATTCAAGATGTCCGCCGGTTAGACGGAAAATGCATAAATTGCGATAACTTCAGCCTAGAACTTCATAAAAGTATACTTTTTATGTCTAAATATATTTTTTAGCATCCTAGGATTTCAATTTCAATGTTTTTTTGCATTACAGCAGCGGCAATTTTGTCAGCCATCTTGGATTATATCTACATATCCATTATCTGAGGTCACTGAAATATATTCTATTTTTTGTTTTTTTGGTTTCTGATAGCCCCTATAGTGGTTTTTTTTTTTTTTTTTTTTTTTTTTACTGAAATATATTCTATTAAAATCCTAGTGTGCTAAAACATATATTTAGCCACGAAAAGTACACTTTTATGAGGTTCTAGGCAGAAGTTATCCATATTTATGTATTTTCCATCCAACCGGCGGCCATCTTGAATTTTGAAAATGCCACAAGGTGGATCTCGTGGGACTTTATATTGTGGGCATCCACATGGTATTCTGAAGCTCTGTGCAAAAAATCAGCTTTCTACTAATTTCTTCTAGGTCCTAACCTAATGCTCCTGGGCTATCCGGGGAAAAGGTGGGGACGTCTTTGAAGTTACGAGTTTCAAACTAAAAATTGATTTGTGGAAAAGTCAAATTGAGCAGAAGAACTTTGTGAACTTGATCCCTCTGGCCAACTTCCTGAAGCAGATTGAGTGGGAGGAAAAGAGCTCTTGCTTTGGAAGAAAAGATGATGGATGTCATTCTCTTTCATCTCAAGATTCTGGAGGAAAATCTATGACTGTACTTCCCAGAAAATGAGGCCGAATCTCTGAAGGACACGATGTGGATCGTGAATCCCTTTGTGTCCTATCACATGAAAGGGCCTCAACTGGGAAAACTCACAGAATCGCTTCTTGATTTACACACGGATTTCGTGCAGAAACCTTCCTTCATTGCATTCGATGACTACCGGGACTTCTGGGTATCTCTGATTCAATTTCCTGAATACCGGGCTCTGGCAGAGAAAGCCAAGTCCATCCTTGTTTGCAAGGTCACCACATACCTTTCAGTGAAGGGATTCTCAGCATTAGTCGAGATCAAAACGAAGAAGTGGAATGCTGTCCTGGACCTCGATCCTCTGATGCTGGGAGCCCTGGAAACATCCATCCTCCTTGCTATGATGCTATCGCAGACCAAACGCAGGAGCAGAGCATACATTAGGATTAGTTGTAGAATTTAGATGTAGGAGTATTGTGCGGAAAGGATGCAGGATTCTGTAGGGAAGGTCAGAGTAGGAAGGCCTTGCTTCTCATCGTCCAATTGTGTGTCAGTCGAAGTGTAGACATGAAAACGACGACGACTATGTGTGTAGGCCTATTTGGTTGACTTGTTTCTTGTTCTGGCATGTTCATGGGTGAAAATAAAGGTTCCAGTATAATCCTCATTTCATTATCAAAAGGTCAGAGTATTTCCCACCATTTCGTTTTCAAATTGATTGTGATTGAGTTTTTGGACTCACTTGATGAGGGCGAATGACGTTGGAAAATGTTGAGAGGCACTGGCCTAGAGCAACACACACTCGCCTCAAAACTGCCTCTCCTGGATTTGAATCTCAACCCAGCTCGGGATTGTCATCCCGGAATTTCACAGACCGGGTGATACATCAATTTGTGTGCCATCCCTCGTATGGACGTTAAACGTGGCATCCCATCTGCCGGCTTTAGTTGGTGGACGTTAAAGATCCCACGGTATCCTTTGTGAAGTGTAGTTGAGCTATCGCCGGCACCCTGAGCAAATTCTAATTTCCTGCCCTAACCTTAGTCGAATGTTAGGCCTGGCCAGCCGGTTCATGAATCACCCGAGTCAAGCTTCCCCCATCCAACTCCACAAGAACGTGGGAATAATTGTGGCCATTAAAGAAGAAGAACAACAACATTAATATTGTCAGTTTAATTGCTTGTTAAAGCCACACTACAATACTTTCTTTTCTCTTTAAAAATAGCACCATCACCAACTAGCACAACTGCCCAGCAAGGGAAAGGTGAGGTCTGACGTTTCGATCTCCAAGTAGTCTTCATCCGGAATTGTCAGTTAGGAGCACGAGTCTTGATTTTGCTGCTCTAAATATCAGACCTTGCCTTGCATGACAGCTCTATGATTCGGTGGTGCTTTCATTTTTGAATATGGGTCTTCCAAATTACAACAAATTATTTGCTCGTTTGTTTCTTCTTTGTTCCTTTTTGATTGTTGCGCTAACTACTCCACTTGCCGTGCTCATCCACTCCGTACCTCATGCCTTCCAAGGAGTCGACGTATGGTACACACATACATGAGAAGCGTGATGAACGAGAATTGCGTTTCTGCCTCACTGTTCATGACATTGTGAACAGGGGTGGGCGCTGCCTCATCCCCGTGTTTGCGCTTGGCCGTGCTCAGGAACTGCTCCTCATCCTTGGTTCGTTTGCACATCGTTAACATTCGCTTACTTGCACGAGCCAGTCACATTTCACTTTTACCATCTCAATAATTCTCATTGGAGGGTGTGGGAGTGCTAAGATATGAAAAAGCCGTGATTTGACTCACCAACCAGCAGCATTTGTTCTGAATCGTGGCAGACATGAATATAAACTGCATTTCTATAGGGCCTATCTATTTATTATGTATGCATGGGGTGGAGGTGGTGGGAGTTCAGACCAGTGCAGTCTATTTGGAGGGGGTGTATTACTCTCATTTTATAGGGGTGGGCGGGGGGGGGGGTGTCACACGGTCCATTATACACCTGTGTCATGTGTCTGCACTAACTAAATCGTGTGTCCTTGTCTTTTATGTGTCCATCCCATTCATACCATGAGCATCATTTCATTTAACATCCATAGCCCCTTTATGATTACCATAAGCTTCACATAAATGTACGGATTTTTATCAGCCAGCATTGGCCGTTCACTTTTCTTGTCGCACAATGACAAATATTTGAGTGGTTTTAAATTGCATCTTTTATTTGTCTTCACCATTAACAATGCCAGCAGTCTTGCATATCACTTTGTCAAATTACCTAATGAAACGAATTAATGCCGTTGGTTTAATCTCTGCATCACTCGGCATGAACCATGTTTTTGTACGACCTATTCTTGCAGTGAATGTGTGTGTGAAGGAATGAATGAATGATCGTTTCAAGGCCATTTTTCCCTGCTAAAGCGGAGGTTAGCCTTGCAGGCCCCATGACAATCATGGTTCCCTGTTTGAGGCAATGTTTTTATGGCTGGATGCCCTTCCTGACGCCAACCCTTAGTCGCCTCTTACGATGCGCAGGGATACGGTGTACCTATTCTAAATCGGGGTATACACCGGGATCATTCATCCCAGCAAGATGGTACTCAAAGGTGTGTGTGTGTGTGTGTGTGTGTGTGTGTGTGTGTGTGTGTGTGTGTGTGTGTGTGTGTGTGTGTGTGTGTGTGTGTGTGTGTGTGTGTGTGTGTGTGTGTGTGTGTGTGCACATATGTATGTATATATACTATATACAGTGCCTATAGAAAGTCTACACCCCCTTTCAAAATTTTCACCTTTTGTTGCCTTTTAGCCTGTAATTAAATTGTGTTCAATCAGACTTTTTCCACCTTTATTTACACATCGTAATCCACAACTTCCAAGTGAAAAACAAATTCTACAAATATCAGAAAATTAATTGAAAATACACATCGTTAACATCTTGGTTGGATAAGTGTCCACCCCCCTTATAATAGCAATTGTAAATTAGCTCAGATGTAACAAATCACCTTCAAAATCACACACCAAATAAATTGGCCTCCACCTGTGTTAAATTGTAGTGATTCAGATTATTTCAGAATGAAATTGGCTGTTCCTGTAGGTTTCCTCTGTTGGGTCGTACATTTTACAGCAAAAATCAACCATGAGCACCAAGGAGTTTTCAAAAGACATCCGAGATAAAGTTCTGGAAAGGCACAAATAAGGGGATTGGTATAAAAATATTTCAAAAGCCGTGAATATCCCTTGGAGCACAGTTAAGACAATCATTAAGAAGTGGAAGGCATATGGTACCACCATGTCCCTGCCTAGATCAGGCCATCCCTCCAAACTGGATGACCAAGCAAGGAGGAGACTGACCAGAGAGGCCACCAAGAGGCCAAACGGCAACTTTGAAAGAGCTACAGACCTTTATGGCAAAGACTGGTCATTGTGTGCATGTGACAACAATATCCCAAGCACTCCACAAGTCTAGCCTGTATGGTAGGGTGGCAAGAAGGAAGACATTTCTCCAAAAAGTCCACCTTGAGTCCCATTTGAGGTAGACAAAAAACACTGGAGATTCTGAAGGCTTGTGGCAAAAAGTTTTGTGGTCTGACGAAACCAAGATGGAACTTTTAGGCCTAAATGCAAAACGTTACGTTTGGTGTAAACCCAAGACAGCACATCACCCAAAGAACACCATACCTACTGTAAAGCATGGTGGTGGCAGCATCATGCTATGGGGATGTTTCTCATCAGCAGGGACTGGAACACTTGTCAGGATAGAAGGGAAAATGAATGTAGCAAAATACATAAACATCCCAGAGGAAAACTTACTGTCCTCTGCAAGAAAGCTGAAATTAAGACGAAAGTTCACCTTTCAGCATGACAACGACCCAAAGTACACAGCCAAAGCGACACTGAAGCTAAGGAACAAAAAGATATATGTCCTTGAGTGGCCCAGTCAAAATCCCGACCTAAATCCAATGGAAAATCTGCGGCATGACTTAAAGATTGCTGTCCATCAACGCTCCCCATGTGACGTGATTGAACTTGAACAGTTTTTTACAGAAGAATGGGCAAATATTGCCCAATCAAGGTGTGCAAAGCTGGTGGAGACCTATCCCAACAGGCTCACAGCTGTAATTGCTGTCAAAGGTGCTTTCACAAAGTATTAACTCGGGGTGGATACTTACCCAACCTCGGTATTGCAGTTTTGTATTTTTAATTAATTTTCTGCAATTTGTCGAATTTTTTTTCCCTTTGAAGTTGTGAGTTACCATGTGTAAATGAAGGTGGAAAAAGTCTTGATTTAATGCATTTTGTTTCCAGGCTATAAGAGTATAAGGCAACAAAAGGATAATTTTGAAAGGGGTGTAGACTTTCTTTTGGCCCTGTATATTTACACATATAGTTCGTTGTCGTTCTACATCTCTCTTGCCTTCATTTATCTCCCTGATAGACTGACTAAGTTTATATATTCCCTTTTTAAGGCCATTTTCCCTGCTGGAGCAGGGGTTAGCCTTGCGGGCCCCATGATAATCGTCATGGTTCCCTTTTTGAGGCAATGTTTTTATGGCCGGATGCCCTTCCTGACGCCAACCCTTTAGTCGCCTCTTACGACACGCAGGGATACGGTCTACCTATTCCAAACCGGGGCACACACCGCCATTCTAAACTGGGACACGACTGAGTCTTTGTGTACATCTTCCTGTCTCCACCCGTCCTTAGATGAGTATTGGTCCAATCACCCAGAGTTACATGACATTCCCATCTACTACGCCTCATCATTGGCCAAAAAATGCATGGCCGTGTACCAAACGTATGTGCATGCCATGAATGACAAGATCCGGAAGCAGATTGCCATGAGTAACCCTTTTGTCTTCAAACACATCAGCAACCTAAAGGCATGACATGCTCTACATCGATACACTTCTTTATCTTTATGATCGTTGTTACTGCCAGTACTTTGTGCACAACATCACCGTTGAAGATATGCACAACTCTTATTTTTCCTTTGTATGGATTTCTATTTGATTGAGACAATTTGCCGGTTTAGGGTTAGTAAGGCTGTAATAAACCTAAACCTTTCCATTTTTTGCTTCATGCCGATGCTCGGTCCAGTTCTTGCCTTGTTTTTGTATGCATAGTCGAGGCTCGTTGGAAGAGCTAGAATTAGTACAATGAACGGATCAGCACACAACAGGACAAAAGGAACAGTTGAGACAGAGGGGAAACACCAACAGCAGAGTAGAAGCCATATATGGAGTTAGACTTGGACAAACAATGGGTGTGGGGAGGAATGGGGGAGAAGGGGGATAGTGGTTGGAGAGGATGCATATAGGGTGGACGAGATGGGTACAGAAGGGAAACTCACAGGAGGGTAAACTGGAAATGTGGAAGGAGGAGGGGGGAGGATGGATTAACACGGGGAGAGGGCAGGGTGGAAACTGAGATGGTGGTGAACAAAATGTCTTCATAGAATAGCAGAAGTCTATGATTGATCCAAATATCCAAAATTGATCAATGATCCAAAATATCTCATCTTGCTTCTTTGTTTTTTTCTTGCGAAGGTGTTGTTTGCAAAGGTCTCCAAGTACAAAAATACATTTCCCGTATTATTGTGTGTCAGTTAATTTAGAGTAAGTTTCTCATGATTATTTTTGTCTCAGGAATTCAGATATAGACATCTCGCACAAAAGAAAGTGGTTATGTAAAATGAATAGCTTAGTAAATAGACATCCGAGCTTTTATTATTCTATCTGCCCATACAGTCCAGAGCATAAAGTTTGGACCATTAGAGCTTTTGCCATCAAATTATCAACAAACCTTTATTATGAGACTAGAGAAAAAATAATTAAAAATTGGGTCAAAATGTTAAAGGGCAAAGTTTTTGGGCAAAGTCCGCTGCCACACTGCACAAGAGTGCCGAGGGTTTTAATCGCTTCTATGTTTCTTTATTTACTATTTGAGTTTCAATTTGTCTGTCCAGGCCAAAACCTTTTTCCCATTTGAGGTTTTGGCATCAAATTTTCAACAAACCTTTATTACGAGAATATGGTGGAAACAAATTAATAAAATTTATTTGATGCTGTTGCTGTTGTTTTTTATTTCTTTTTTAGCTTTTTATAAAATGTTATAAAACATTATAAAATGTTTATTTTTTAGCTGTTGTTTTCATTTGTTAACTTTAGTTAGAGTACAAAGCAGACAAGGTCAGGCTTTGCATTTTGAGATGCTTTCTCATTAAATTTGTGGTTAAATGCATAAAGAATAATGAAACAAGAATATTTAGCAATTCTTCCTCAAAATAAAAATTCTTAGGAACAGACATTTTGCATCCACTGAAGAGGTTAACTTTGCTACATCCAATGCAGTAAATACACTACAGGAGGAAGGTTTCTGTGCTGGGATCAAAGAGTTGTTCGACTGTTGGACGAAGTACATTGAAGAGGATGGAGATTGTTGAATAAAGTGACAAATACTGTTTTGAATGGTACTACGTCTATTATGTAGGTATGGTGTCATCTTATGGGATGGCCCTCATAAATTGAAAGATAGCAGGCACGTAAACCTGGACGGTATATCATGGAAGACTGCGCGGTCCAGCTTAATGAAGGCAAGAGCACAACATCTTAGATGTGAGGGATCTCTAGATCGCTAATGTGAGATTGATCGGCTATCTCTGTGCCACTGGTCTGTTTCACCTGACTGGGGAAACACAACAACAACACCAACAACAACAACCTGGAAAGTTTCAATCCTTTGCAAACAGGTGCTGTACTTTATGATATGACAGTATTGGTCCAGGATCTCCCTCACTGCCTTACCCCACATCACAATAAATACCTTGTAGGGGCCATTGGTGGCCTAAAATGGATGGCAAGGCCAATGCCTTACAACCTTGCCTATATTCTGAAGTACCTATACCCAAAATTTGGGGCCTCTCGGTGCTTCGGTTCGGCCGTGAAATAATAACGTACAAACAAACATTTGAAAATATTTATAAGATAATCCACAGTCAATATATCTGCCTGCCAAATATGCTATTAGAAGGCACGCCATGATGCCGTGGGGTAGGCCATTGTACTCATCAAGCCTGCACAGTGGTTGCCAACGTATGGTCTGTTATATCCTTTTAAAATGCCGAGCATCAAGCAAGGAAGCAGCACTTGCTGTTTTTTTTTTTCACTTCTTTGGTACGAGTCGGCCAGGGTTTGCACCTCCGACCTACCAAACTCAGAGCAGATGTTCCACCCATTATGCCACCGTGTGTGGTTAAGATTTGATGGTATTTATTGTTCCAAACTATTTCGGTGATTTTTGGCCTATACTTCGATTCCAACACACAGACATCTTATTGTGTGTGTGTTTTTCTCACTGTGCTTTTGTTTTGCAGAGCATGGATCACTTTGATGATATTGGCCCGAGTGTTGTGATGGCATCGCCTGGTATGATGCAGAGCGGCCTATCACGGGAACTCTTTGAAAGCTGGTGCTCCGACAAACGCAACGGGGTTATCATTGCAGGTTACTGCGTGGAAGGGACTCTTGCCAAGGTACAAATCACTTCTTCCTCTTTATTGCTACCTGCTATGAATAGTCTGCCTACGGACCCAAAGTTGGTGCCACAATTTCAATTATGTCGATGAATGTCTCATGGGAGGGACCCTTGTTACCATTTCTGTATTTGCAAGAGAAAACAAAAATGCTTGTAGAAGAGCATAAGGTATGAAAAACAAGCAAATTGTTACAAAACCTGGTAACATTGAATTGATTTTCATGCAAAAATGGCTTCTGGAAGGTATGACTGTGGACTGCCACTGGAAATTGTAACGAGTCTCAAAATCCAAGAAAATCGATTATTTTTAAAGAAGCAGTACAGTACAGCAGAAGGAAAAGAAAAGAAAGGACAGGAAAACGTAAAGTAGTCAAGGAAGGAAAATGCGAAGCGACACTCGGCCGGCACAACAAGCGAGATGGAAAATAGACGGATAAGTCAATGCTCGCTGATGGTCGAAAAACAGGAAGCTGGGGCATATATGTTACAAATCCAAAGACCTTTGAAGAAATGCCACCAGATGCAAGAAGGTCAAAGCAATGTGTGGATCGAAGAATAACAGATGGAAGGTCATGCCAGCTCACAAAAATAGTGTAACAGTCACAATCTTCTGGATTTTTTTATTTATATAAAGCACACATTTTGCAAGTTCTTTTTAATTGGGGACATTTACATTATATATATATTTTTTGAGGTTGTGGGTTATGATATACTGTATAAGAGAGCTTTTGGTCTGTGTGTGTGTCGCCATTTTTCTCTGAGATGGCTGAACGGATCTTCGTCAAACTTTCAGAGGTTCATCAGTGAGTGACTGGGAGTGTTTTCGGCCAAAAAAAAAAAAAAAGTTCGTTTTTTTGGATTAAAAAAAAATCGCTCAATAGTGCCCAAGCCTTTTTGATTAATGACAGTTATATACAAGTACACATTCGCATAAATAAAAACAAAACAATCACCATACATTTGAACATAAATAATAAAACCATTCCAGAAGCGGTTGAAGCTGTTGGTAAGGCCTCTTCTTCTTCCTAAACATCATCATACTTAACTCTGAAACGTGATGAACGGTACATTCAGCAGCATAAATTCAACGAAAAGGTGAAATGATGATTTGACATTTGTGATGGATTCTGATTTGGATACAATTGCTTTTCCATTATATTTACCCTCATTTCAAATATGTTAATGTTTCTTTTTTTGCACTTGAGCAACGCTGGGTACTCCAGCTATAAACGCTTTTGTACTTTACTTGGGGTACAAATACAAATACAACTTTGTCTGGGGGGTAACATAGGCTATGTGGCCGTGGCCTCATTCGGGGATGTGGAAGACCGGGAGAGAGGCGTAAATTCCCGATGTAAATGTTTTTGTTTTTTTTTGTTTTGTTTTTTTTGTATACAAGATCGAGGCTCGTGAAAGAGCGAACATTAATCACACAGAAAGACAAACCGACACAAAAACATATAACATCGGGAGCGGTAGACAAGATGGGGAGAGAGGGGGGAAGGACACAAACACAACATTTGAGAGCAGGGACCGAGAGACATGGAGACATCGAGAGATCTGAGAGAGGGCGAGGGCTTTGGGGGGGGGGGGGGGGGCATGGGAAGGGGGGCGGGTGGGAGAGGTATAAAACATATGGACACGGCCAGGACTTCCAGGAAAGAAGTTGGAATTTCAAACAAGGTGGATCTGGGGTGAATTAGCGGGGGTAGAAAAGATCAGGGTTTTGGATGGGGGAAGATAAGAGATGGTGGTGAACAGCTGTTTTAAAGACCTGGAGGGAGGAGTGGGATTGAAGGGAGTGAGGGAGTTTGTTCCAGAGGCGGGAGAAAAGAGGAATGAAAGAGTGAAGGTGAGCAGAGAGCCGAGATTTCGGCAGTTTAACCATCAGAGGGTTGCTGGCAGATCTTGTGCGACCTGTAGGAATATTTGGGGGACAGAGCACAGAGAGAGCTGGGGGTGCAAGGCCGGAGAGGAGTCGGTAGAAGACAGGGGGTGGGGATGGGGAGGGTAAGGAAGGGGGGAGGGGAGAAGGGAGGGGGGAAGGGAGAAGGGAGGGGGAGGGGAACCGTGTAGCACCACCTGGTGATGGTGGCAGAGGGTATTACAATTTCCTTTTTTACCTGTGCAACACTGAGGTTATGAAGCACTCTTTGTGTTGGGAAATTTTTCCTCCTTCCCTTCCCCCTCCCCCAAAACAGAGGGGCCTGTCATTGCCACCCCACCCCTAAAAAGATGTATATGTAGCATATCTTTCCCCTCCCTCTCCCCTCACCTTCCCCTCCTCTCCCCCTTCCACTCCACCCACTCTTCCTCACCCCTCCCTCTCCTGCTTCCCTCCCTTCCCCCCGCAACGCGGGCACTCCTGCTAGTATAATATAATTTCAAAACATGCCTGGTCACATGTGTGCCTCACTGACAGGGACTTCAGTCGAAGTTCTCAGCAGCATCCCCTTTTGGCCCTTCAACCTCGATATAGTCAGCTAAGATGCAGAGGCACATATGCCGCCACATGCAACAACTATGCTTAGATGTGTATGTACCCCCAACAGCAGGGTTGAAGAACAAAATAGAGGGAGACTTTTGACAAACAATGGGGGTGGGGAGGAATGAGGTGTCGAGGAGGATGCAGAGGGTCGACAAGATGGATAAGATGGCCTCAATTGTATGTTATAGTTTGAACACTGTAGAACACAAATTGGAACATGAATCAGAGTACAAACACTTACTTTGGCTCTGAATTTGGCAAATTGTACGGAATCCCAAGCGTGCATGCACGCAGAAGAGCAAGTACGGTTTTAGTGTCTGCCTGTCTGGCAGTGAAACAAAATTGAAAATCATTCCAATCAGGAAACTTACTTTTTTTAAGGATGTCATAATTTACACAAACAGCCACGAATGACTAAAGTAATGTGTTAAATAAGATGGTGCAAAAGATACCGCATCAACGGCATCAACGGAACAAGTATGCATTATGATGCAAAGATCAACTGATCTGATTTTGGGGTCAAAAGGTCAAAGTCTGTAATAGGTTTATAACTTGAGAACGGCTGAAGGGATCGGTCAAACTTGGTGCAGGTATGTATAATGCTATAAAGATCAACTGATTAGATTTTGGGGTCAAGAGGTCAGATGTCCCGTCAGGTAAAAATTCTGTTACCGAGCTAACTTGTGAACCAGTCATGGGATTTTCACCAAACTTGGTATAATTATATATTATGATGCAAAGATGAACTGATTATATTTTGGTGTCAAAGGTGAGGAGTGAAGTGATTTTGTGATTTTCGTGAGTTTAGAGGTCATGTTAGATAAAAATGTAATACCGTACTTGAGAACAGCTGAATGGATTTTAATCAAAATTGGTAGAAGTATGTATAAATGATGTAATAATGTAGGCGGAGGCATATCGGTCGATGTTGTGACGTCGAAGAGTGTTTTTCTCGTTGTTTTTGTTTTCCGACAACCAATAAAGTGTTTATTTTGTTTCAATTACATTATATATACGTGAATACTGTACAACACAAATTGCCTTTTTGACACTTCTAAACACGTTTACAGGGTTCGTACGGGACATGGAAATCCTGGAAAGTGATGGAATTTAACAAAACACTTTTTCAAGCCTGTAAAGTCATGTAATGTCACTGTCGGTCATGGAAAATCCTGAAAATTGAGAGAGAGTGTGTTTTCTGTCATTTTCAGAATAATATAAATGTGTACAGATGAGTTATGTTCCCAAGAATCATTCATAAGTCTTATGTTCCATACTCGGAACACAATTTCCCAATGACACATCGCGACACTGCAGCTCAGGACAGCTCAACCAATGTCCTCACAGAACGACACCAGCCATTTATCTTTCATTAAAACGATCTGTTTCTCTTCTGTTTTGATATCTGGCCTGCTTTGTTCTTTACAGGCCTTCTGTATCCAGCCCACCACATTAGCATGTTGACAGTTACCTTATCTGTTGTTCAACTGAAGCATGATAGTGGTCGACTTTAAATCCTTGATAGTTTGCATAATGTTGCTAATGTGTTTTGTGGTGTGTGGGAGGGGTGGTGTGGATCGTGAGTAAAATATGCCTTTGTAGGGTCATGGAAAATCAGTCAGAGGTCATGGAAAAGTCATGAAAACACATGGAATTTCAGTTACCCAAAAGGGTATGAACCCTGGTTCAGTTTAGCAGTACTTGGACAAAATGTTATGCCATTTTACGCCATCCTGACCAATGCAAATTTTGCCACTTGCTCTCAGTGTTGGGGAATATCGACATTCAGACAAAATGGCGACTCGTAGGAAATGTATATCGTGCCTGGAAACACGAAGCAAGAGTTTAAAAGACCCTTCCCATGTCCTTATTCTCAATTGTGGGGTAAGGTGTTCTATGAACTCTGTAGTTGCCAATGTGCAGACAATTATTTGCATCGACAACACATCGTCACTATATTATTAGCCAGGAATAGCTGCTTGAGATCGTTTCCCAATGCCTGCAGGCCCGTTAAACATATTACTTACTGTTGCTTTTGCAGCTTCTTGGGAAAATATTTTATTTTCAGTATCCTCACTTGCAAAACTGCTTCTTTGTTCTCCCATGCTTGTTTTTCGTTCCTCTTCACTAACTGTATTTGCTTTGAGTGGTTTATGCAACTGTGCCTCTGCATAACCTTCATATTTTCTCCTTCAAAAGTACTTTATTGAACATTGCTCAGCAGTTTCCTTTAAAAAAACAAAAACAGTTATTTCACTGTTTCGGCATCCATTGCTACTACTAAATGTGAATTTGTGATGATGCTGGCTGAAAGATAAAACATGCCATCTCTGCTGCAGCACATCATGTCTGAACCAGAAGAGATTACCACCATGGCTGGTCAAAAGATACCATTGAAGATGTCTGTGGATTACATCTCTTTCTCTGCACACACCGACTATCAACAGACTAGCGAGTTCATTCGTGCACTGAAGCCCCCACATGTGGTGTGTATGCGGAGGGCACTAAAGGTCACATGAGAAATGTTCACGTCTTGAAGGTCCAGACTGAGCCCAGCAGGTATGCCTTGGTTATGGAATTTGTTTGTGTGGATTCTACAGTTGCTGGTACATGGGGAGCAGAATGAGATGTCGAGGCTGAAGGCTGCCTTGTTGCGTGAGTACGAAGACAACAAAGAGGTGAAAATTGCTGTGCACAATCCACGTAATACCGAGGCCGTGACTCTACACTTCCGTGGAGAGAAACTCGCAAAGGTAACTCTCAAGTGCTCTCAAGGATCATTCGTAATGATAATGTCTATGCATTGATATAAGGTGTATTTATCGCTTGTATTCCTATTGGTGCTGTGTCTTTTAGGTCTTTGGGGTCTTTTGGGTCTTTGGCATATTTTGGGTCTTTGGGTATTTTGGGTCTTCGGGTATTTTTGGTCTTTGTGACTTTAAGGGTCTTCAAGGGTCTTTGGGGGTATTTAAGGGTATTTTGGGTCTTATGGGTCTTTGGGGTCTTATGAGTCTTTGGCGTCTCATTGGCATCTGGGACATTGGTATCAACAAGGGTCTTCAGGGTCTTTTGGGTCGTTGGCATATTTTTGGTCCTTTGGGTCTTCAGGTATTTGGGGTCTTTAAGGGTCTTTTGGTTTTTAAGGGTATTTCGGGTCTTTAAGGGTCTTTGGGGTATTTAAGTGCCTTATGGGTCTTTGGGGTCTTATTGGTATCAAGGACATGGGTCTTCAGGGTCTTTTGCGGCTTTGGGGTCTTCGGGTTATTTTGTGTCCTCTGGATCTTTTGAGTCATAAGGAGTCTCATTGTCACACAACTTCACCTCCTCACTGCTTCACAGACAATGCTTTTCGGTTTGATATATACTAGAATGTAAGACCTGTCCCTACGCTGACGGAAATACCAATCTTTGCTGCGATGGCTAATCTATGGGGGAAGAAAAGAAATGGATTCCTGGGAGATCCTTTTATAATATAGATTTGAAGAAGACATTTTGGTCACAAATATACATATATACATACATGTACATACATACGTAACCGTATACATTTGCTCCATTATAATAAGATGTTTGCGAAGCAATGTGACCATTTATCATTGGGAGAAGTACTCCAAGTACAGTGGGACCCCAACATTCGCGGGGTATACGTTCCTGGAAAATGCCGCAAATGTCAGAACCGCAAACGTGGGGGAATTGTTTCAATAGGAAAAGGGGGATACGTTCCCAGTGGTTCCTGATTTGTGGAAAATCCCATGAATGAAGAAAATCCATGAATGTCGGGGCATTGTTTCAACGGGAAAAAGGGGGACATCTAATTGCACTAACAGATGCGGTAGAGTGTTTTTATTCTGTACAGTAACTCGAGAGGGATGACGTGTTCGGTAGATGGTCGTATATTCCGCAAAGCTATGTTTGCAGTGTGAATGGTACGATATCCAGCGAAGCAATGTTCACAGTGTAAATGGTGGGAACTCCCTTGAACCAATGCTTACAGTGTGAATGGTGCGATATCCCGCAAAGCTATGCTCACAGTGTGAATGGTGCGATATCCCACAAAGCAATGTTCACAGTGTAAATAGTGGGATATCCCGCGAAACTCACTTATTGCGTGGCTAAAATTTTTTTATGTGGCCACGAAAAGCTGTGAAAACGTGAAGCACACGGCTGCGATAGTAGAAGCGGCTTGTGGAAGATATATTTTTTGCGTATGCCCATTTGCTTTGTGCATGGCTGGTGAAAGATATGTTTTAGAACTGTCATGCTCACGGCTTGTGGAAAACTTTTTTTGCGCCCATGAAAAACTGCGAATACGCGGGACACAGGGCCTGAATGTAGAAGCAGTTTGCAATTTATCAACAGTGAATACGCGGAACCCGTGACCGCGAATGTAGGTGTGCGACTGTACACTGATAATAACTTGGCAAATGAGATGTATACATGCACTACCCCACAGCCATGTCTCCCACCACACTAATGTGAAGGTGGTATATCAGAACAGTTTGTTTTGTATCCCACTGATCGACCAGAACTGTATCCGGACATGAACCAAAATCTAATCGGCTTGTTCTTGTCATCTTACCAACTCATCCACCTACTTTTGTCATAATCGGTCCACAACCTTTTGAAATATCGTGCCATATATCTTTTCATGGGCCCCATCTCTCAATGGTGAAGAATCACTTTTAAAATCTCGTATCCAGATCCAGATTTGGATCTTCACCATTCATCCATAACGAATCCATCCATAACTTTTTGAGATATCCTGCTATATATCAGTTTTTGCCCTATCACTCAATGGTGAAGAATCACTTAAATTCTCTGATGCGGATCCAGTTTCAAATCTTCACCAAAATTAATTCAATTCCTCCTGGTCACATGCCTAACCTGTCCCCAAGTTTCGTCCGAATTTGCCCTCAACCTTTTGAGACATCGTGATGTACATCGTTTTTCCCCAATCTCTCAATGGTGAAGAATCGCAAAAAATTCTCGGATCCAGATTCGGATCTGGATCTTCACCAAAATCTAATTATTTCGTCCTTCTCACATATCCAACCTCCACCAAAGTTTGTCAGAATCTGTCCACCACCTTTTGAGGTATCCTGTTCACAAACAGATAGGGGTGAAAACGTAACTTCCATTCACCTTTGGTGGTGAATGTAAGTATATCAATGAAATTAAAAGGGGAAGGTCCTTTTGTTGTGTGTAACGCCAGCCTACCTTTACGGTCTGTAAACGGTGGCACTGACAGAGAGACAACAACAGAGGCTGCAGGTTTGCGAGAACAACTTGTTCAGGAGGATTGTGGGAGTGAAATGCGTGGATAGGTTGACGGATGAACTGAGGGAGCAGATTATTGTGCAAATGTGGTTGACGGAGATTGGGGAGATGCTGGTTAAGATGGGCTGGACACTTGGTGTGGACGGGGGAAGTGAGAATGGCAAAGACAGCGGATAGGTTGTGAGGGAAAGTAGGAGGATAAGAGGTCGACCACATTTTAGATGTGAGGATTGTGTGATTAGGGAAATCGGTAAGGTTGGGGTGGTTGGAGAGTGGAGAGAGTTGGCTGAGGACAGAGGGGAGTGGAAGAGTATAGTGGTCCAGGCAGGCCAGAAGCTTGGTCCATTGGACCTCATTATAAAGGGAAAAGCAGGAGAAGGAGATTGTTCTGACAAACAAACAAAGAAACAGACACGTTGATCACCATACTTAGAATATCTTAATCGGAGGGAGGTGCTGACTCATGCCATTGTTTCTCCTCTCAGTGATGGTGGTAAAGGAGTATAGGTGGAGGAGGAATCGTCGGTGGTGGTGGTCAATGAGGAGAGTAGGTTGTGGAGGAGGGGGATGTGGTGGTGGTGGTGGTGGTGGTGGTGGTGGTTGTGGTGGACGAGCAGGGGATGATGACTATTATATTAGAAACTCACTAGCATATTAGAAAATGGATGGCTTTTGGGGGAAGTTTTGGATTTGTTTTTCTCTCCTTTATTTAACAACCGGTACAGTTGTGCATTGAACCTAGGTTGGTTAAGGAATGAATGACTGAATTGCTTTTTCTTTACCAGGTTATGGGAGGCCTGGCATCTCAGCCTCCAGAGCAAGGCCAGAAAATTTCAGGGATTCTTGTCAAACGGAACTTTAACTACCATATCCTGGCTCCATCAGATCTTTCCAGTGAGTACTGTATTGCCTTCCTAAAAGTCAGATGCTACATCTCATTACAGATCAGTCTCTTCCCTGAAATATGTGCCAGCTCGATACGATGCTATACACGCTTACTGTGCGTGTTGCTAAATTTCTTAATGTAAATTTGGGACCCATTGTGGGTTCAATTCCTGCTGGAGGTGGTGGTATTAAATCAAGCAAATAAAATGGAGTTTGATGCATGAGGAGGCTATTTTTCCCATCATGCCTTCACATAGCAACACCATGTTGATTAATTTTCTATCAGTTTATCAACTTCATTTCTCTGGGGTGTGGGGTAATGGGAAGGAGAACAGTGGGGCAGGCACAGGGCCATCACTAAGGTGATATCATGCGCACACACTCTGAAGTAATTGGCTGGTGTGTTAATCATGCCGATTGATTGAAAGTAGTCATAGGTTCATGTCATACACATGTGCCAGGTTTGATGTTATCTACCTCCTAATTGCCACATGTACTTGTGTTGCTAAAGCTCGACTGTTTTACAAGTTAGCAACATGATTGTGCACCACTAAACCTATCTTACATAGTGTACATTGCCTCCTCCTGTGCATGTTTCCTTGTTTTTCCTTGCCCCCTTCCAAACACACCTCACCCCACCAGGCCCCACCTAACATTGCTGGCATTATTTGTTTTAAATTGTCGTCGTTCTACGCTGAACGTTTTTTAAAAAACTTTTTGATGATTTTCTACAGCCTGCGCAGTTCCTGAAGCTTCTCCGTTAAATGAAGTCGGAATACTATTCTAGCCAGAACTACACGAAATAGCCTCCATGAAGCTGTGAAATTTTCAGAAGAAAATAACGTGTTTTATTACACTTTTTGTTTTTTTTCATTTTATTCTTAAGAATGCAAATGAAGAATGTTTTGACACAAGCTGATCCTCTCTAACATACGACGTCCCACAGACTACATGGATCTCACCATAAGTCAAGTGACACAAACTCAGGCTGTTCCCTATAATGGGCAACTCACCTTCCTTGCTTACTACCTTCATCAACTTGCAGGTATCCTTCATTTTATGTGCAGTGACCTCGTCTCCTATTCCACCCCCCCCTTCCCACCCCTCAAAGTGCTGGTACTCATACGAATCATCATTTTTCTTGGATGTGCTTCTTTTCCCAGTTTATCCATGTTTTTGCATCTCCATCCACTTTTTTCTGATCTGTCAATCTTGATCTCTTTACTTAACCCCCCTTGCCTGCCTACTTCTCCCCTTCCTTCCTCAGGTGATGTTGAGGAAGTCGATATTCTTGACAAGCCAGCCTTGAGAGTGTTCAAAGCGATTACGATCATTCAGGAGCCAGGCATGGTAATACTAGAGGTGAGCAGGAATAAAAATTTGTCTTTGAGACATCTTGAATAGTCATTCTTCCTGTTCCCTAATTTTAGCCAGTACCCTGTGCAATAACATCTGCTACCAATTTTTGAAAGTTTAAAGGTTGGATTCTCCATCATTCCTCTTACATAGACATGTAGTATGTCGCTGGTTTCTTGCAGATATCTGTGTTCATTGTCGTCAGGACCTTTTCAGCAAGTGCTGGGGTGAAACATAGGTTCACAGCTTCCATAACAGTAAAAATCCCACATGGGACTGCTCACCAGCTAAACTTTTGGGAGTAAATCCACTCCATGATACACAACAACAACATGCATTTGATGACCAGAAATGTGGCCGTGGATCGATTCCCTTTCTGTGGGGAAAGGGGCTAGTATTGCCACAAAGGTTTCGAAAGCGTTCACGCTAACTGGTTAGTAGTGTACCAGCTTACTGCGTTTTGCAGTTGGCAGTTCTATCTCTTTGAGAGGCTGCAACCTGTCTTCCTGTGTGTGTTTCTCTGTGTCTGTCTGTATCTCTGCATGTGTTTACGGGTCAGTGTCACAGTGGCATTGCAATTATGCATGGCTGAGCCAAGAACAGTTTGTTAGGCTCTCGACCTTTCCCGAAGAAACGGTATGGGTTATTCTAATCGCTCTGGGTCAGTGATTATGCGAGTTCACATGCAGATATCTATATATACAAAATAATGTTTTTGTTTGTTTGTTTGTCTGCACGCGCTAATCTCCTGAACGGTGAAAGATAGGAGGAAACCCCTGAAACAAAAAATGTCGGGACAGACCCCGGGAAGGTTATAGGCGAGGTGGCGAGGCCGGTCGAGGGTGGCGAGGCTGGTCGAGGCCGCCTCGGCCGGGCTGGGCCCATTTCACAATTAAAAGCTGAGCTGAATTATAGTAGTCAATCTTCTACGGCCGAGTGTAAAAGCTGAATTATAGTAGTAAATTCATTCAAAAAGAACCAAAAATGTCGGGACTGGCCCCGGGAAGGTTTTTGGTGAGGTCGTGAGGGAGCTTCGGCCGGGCTGGGCCCATTTCGCAATTAAAAGCTGAGCTGAATTATCGTCGTAAATCTTCTACGGTCGCGAGTAAAAGCTGAATTATAGTAGTAAATTCATTCAAAAACAATCCAGGCAACGTAGGGTGCATTCGGCTAGTACTTTATAATAAGGCATCTGTGGCCACAGAAAATTGCTTCAATATAAAATTTGTAGCATTTTGCTGGAGCCATGCCACGCATTTCAGACCACTGCCTCGACATGCACTCCCAGGTAACCTTAATCACGTTTTGTACTGGCTAGTTGTAGCCTGGCCTGTTCTAAAAGGAACAGGAGATGCTGGGTTTTTTTTTTTTTTTTTTTTACAGGATCGAGGCTTGTGAAAGAGCTAACATTTACCACACAAAAAAATCAAACAGACACACAAAACATCTAATAAGGGGAGTGGTAGACAAGATGGGGAGAGAAGGGGAAGCACACAATCACAACATTTGAGGTCAGGGACATCGGGAGGGAAAGGGCTTGGGGGGAGGAGGCATGGGAAAGGGGGGGCGGGGGGGGTGGTGGGAGAAGTATAAAACACAAGGACTTCCAGGAAAGAAGTTGGTATTTAAAAAAAAAAAAGGATCTGGGGTGAAATTAGCATTAGGCCAGTACCTACAAATGCCTAACCTTTGACCACTAAACTAAAGTACAGGTACTGTAGAGGTACTGTAGTGTGCTGCTGGCCAATGTTAGACATCAAAGGGTCAATTTTGGACCCTTCAATTCTACTATCCAATCATTTTAATCATAGTTAATTATTCTGTGTTGACATAATGCACTAATTTCACAATACATGTGCAGTCACGTGAAAAAGTAAGTACACCCCATGTAAAGTTTTGACTTTTTCAACATATTTCAACATACAGCTATTTGATCTTCATTTCGACCTTTTTTTTTTTTTTTTGTATACTGAATCGAGGCTCGTGAAAGAGCTAACATTTATTTCACAAACAAATCGACCAGACAAACAAAATATACAAAAAGAGGGAGCGGAAGACAAGATGGGGAGAGAAGGGGAAGCACACAACCACAACATTTGAGAGCAGGGAGAAGTGTGGGAGGGAGAGGGCTTGGGGGGAGGAGGCATGGGAAGGGGGTGGGGGGGGGGGTGGGGGGGGGGGGGAGAGGTATAAAACACAAGGGGACCGAAATTAGCGGGGGTAGAAAAGATCAAGGTTTTGGATGGGGGAGGATAAGAGATGGTGGTGAACAGCTGTTTTAAAGACCTGGAGGGTGGAGTGGGATTGAAGAGAGTGAGGGAGTTTGTTCCAGAGGCGGGAGAAAAGAGGAGTGAAGGTGAGCAGAAAGTCTTGATTTTGGCAGTTTAACCATAAGAGGGTTGCAGGCAGATCTTGTGCGACCTGTAGGAATATTTGGGGGACAGAGCCCAGAGAGAGCTGGGGCGGCAAGGCCAGAGAGGAGTCGGTAGAAGACGGAAAGACCACCAACCTGCCTGCGGTGAGTGAGTGAAAGGCCCTTGGAGTTAGCTTCATCGCGGGAGTTTTTTTTTTTTTTTTTGGATACTGAATCGAGGCTCGTGAAAGAGCTAACATTTACTTCACAAACAAATCAACCAGACAAACAAAATATATAAAAAGAGGGAGATTCCAATGATTCTGAACGCTTTGGTTTCAACAGCGTGAAGACGAGCTAGGTGTGAGGCAGGAGCACCAGACCAGAGGGGAGAGCAGTATTCCATATAGCTGCGAATGAAAGCCTTGTATGTGGTGAGGAGCTCAGGTGTGCCAAGGAAGGACCACACGACGGAGGATGCCCAGTCGGCGACTGGCTTTGGAGACCAGATTTGAAATGTGGTTTTCCCAGGAAAGATCATGGCAGATAGTGAGACCCAAAAGCTTGAGTGACAGAACTTCTTGGAGAGGATTATTCAGAAAGTGGATGGGAGGGTTGTCCCATTCGGTCTTTTCGGAGAGACATCGTAAGAGTGTGAGATTTATCAGGATTGAAAGACATGTTCCATTTGTTTGCCCAGTCTGTGATTTTGTCCAGGTCTGCAGAGAGTGAGGAGGCTGCAGACTGCCGATCTGAGGGATGAGGAATGGAGCGACAGAGAGTAGAGTCGTCAGCAAAGAGATGGAGAGGATTTTCAAGAGAGTCAGAGAGATCATTGATGAAGACCAGAAAAAGCACAGGGCCCAGAACACTACCTTGGGGAACTCCAGCCTGAACAGGAAGAGGAGATGAGAGAAACCCATTCAGGGCCACACGTTGACTATGACCAGAGAGGAAGTCCGCCAGCCATGCGCGGAGATTTCCATGGATACCAAAGGAGGAGCGTTTGGTGAGCAGAGCAGGGTGCCAGACCGTATCGAAGGCACGTGAAATGTCAAGGGAGACAGCTCTAATTTCCTGTTTGGCGTTGAGGACCTCCATCCATTGTTGAGAAAGCAGAAGCAGCATGTCCAGAGTAGAGTGACCAGGTCTGAAACCAAATTGATGATCAGAGATCAAGCCATTGGAGAAGAGGAAAGATTTCATATCTGAATCAATGATGGATTCCATGACTTTGCTGATAATTGGGAGAAGGCTGATTGGTCTGTAGTTGCTAGGATCTGTTTTTGCACCTTTTTTGTGCAAAGCGGTGATGTTGGCTGATTTCCAAGCAGATGGCAGAAGACCTTGAGCAAAAGAGAGGGTGAAGAGAACAGAAAGAGGGAGTGGAAGAGCGGAAGAACATGATTTTAGGACCCGTGGGCTGATGCCGTCAGGACCAGTTGCAGAATCAGAGTCGAGGGTTGACAGAAACTTTTCCACCTTGTCAGGAGGAAAGGACACAGAGTCCAGGAGCAGCTATGTACGACTGGGTACGGTGGGTACAGAGAGGGATGGGTTTGGGACACAAGATTTAGAGGCAAACACAGAGTTGAGGCATTCAGCTTTTTCATGTGCAGTGTCAGCTGTGTAGCAATGTGAGGTAAAAGAGGGGAAACAAACACCAGAACCAGATTTGACCAGACGCCACCAGGATTTGGAGGCGGGAGGTATTTTTTCCTGGCTCTCCTGACGGTGGACACACACTTGTTTCGGACTTTGTGAAAGGAAATGAGACTTCCTTCCGTTGGATTTGTTTTCCAGGAGGCGAATGCAAGTTGTTTCTGGGCAACTGCCTCACCACAAGATTCCATGTACCATGGACGGGAGGAAGGGTATGACAACTGAAGACGAGATGGGATAAATCTGTGCATGGGAGAGAGCAATTTACTTTGGAAGAATTCCCAGGATGAGTTGATGTCGGAGGCGGTAGAGATGGAAGACCAGTCCAGATGATTGATGGCTGCTTGAAGACCGTGCCAATTGGCCTGAGTGAAATGCCAGACTCGTCGACGCTGAGGAGGCTGTCTGAGAATTGTCAGAGAGATGTCCACTTTAACAAGCATATGGTCAGATGAACCGATTGAAGCATAAGAAGAGCAGCAGACATTTGCAGGGAAGTTGGTCATAACCAAGTCTCGAAGAGAAGATACTCCGTTGACTGAGATCCGGGTCGGAAAATTGACAGATTGTGTCAGTCCTAGTGAGTCGCAGAAGTCCTTTGCTGAAGAGCCATGGCTGGTGAGAGAGGCACCCACACCCAGCCAACTGGCATGGTGACAATTGAAATCACCACATATGAAGAAGAGAGAGTTGGGATGAGTAGATAGAAGTTGGTCTATATTATCAGACAGCAAGATGTAGATGGAGTCATCACTGTTTGGTGGACTGTACAACACACATATGAACGAAAGGTGGGAGCGAAGGGGAAGCCGTAGCCAGAGGTATTCCTGGGGGTGAGGTGGAGAGAGGGCAGTGCAAGGCGAGTGAGGAAGAGAGTTTTTGATAAAGATAGCAACCCCACCTCCAGGACGAGGCTCAGGTCTATCATACCGGCGGAGGAGGGAGTAACCCAGGAGAGATATTAAGGAATCAGAAACATCATGAAGGAGGAAAGTTTCTGTTAAGCAGATCAAATCTGGTTTGTCAGAAGCAACCTGTATGGAGAGATCGGTCAAGTTTGAGCGAAGGCCCCGGGTTTGAGCGAGCGAAAGCAACGTGCGAAGGCACGCCACTCTGTTACAATGTTGTTGTACGAGTATGTCAGTCAGTGAGTGGAAGGCTGGCTTCGAGGTATGTACACTTGCCTCTGAGCTGTCTTCATGGGTATAAATACCGATTCAGCTATAAATTGTCCTCCAGATGTCCAGCAGACAGGGCGAGGCATCAGTGTGTGTGTTATCACTCAGATGGATGTTAAACTGGACATCCTGTCTACCAGCATAAGTTGTTCGACGTGAAAGATCCCAAAATGTACTTCGCAAGGAGTAGGCGAGTGATTGCCAGCACATTGGCAAAATTACAAATTGCTCCCACCTTCTGTTAAACATCAGGCCTGGTCATCTTGTTCATGAAAGTCTTGGGGCATAAGCTTTCCCTGGCTACCCCATAAGAAGATGGAAATATTTTGGAGCATTTCGAAAAAGTAGTGATACTACATGTCAGTCAATAAGTTAGTGAGTCAGATTTCAGGTAATCTATATACTTCGAGTGTCTGTTTTGTTCAATGCTCTACCTTGTTTCTTCTGTTTTTGCAGTGGGCTGCAAACTCATTGAATGACATGTATGCTGACGCGGTGCTCACCGTTATTTTGGAGGTGCAGTCCAACCCACTGATAAAGAAAGGTGCCTTTGTCTCCTATTTGCATTGAGAAGTTTAAAAGCACAAATTGCCAAACTTTGCTCTCCATTCATGGACTTTTTGTAGATGACTAATTTCATTTATGGTTGATAAAAATGGGGAATCTCAGATTTAGAAAATTTAATCATCGATGAAGCAGTTGAATGGAGAGGGAAGTATTGTATTGTTTAACCACAAATGCACGTTTGGTTTCTCCTTCAACTTATTTTGTGACCTATTATTTGGTGTTATGCCATTTTGGCCATATATACATTATGTATACAATATGACAATTTTACAGACTCTTCCCTCCCTCCCCCCTTACCCACATTCTCTTTCTATATACAGTGCTGTATTGTATTGTATTCATTTAACTTCAATATCCTCCTCTTACCCCTCTTTTTTCCTCACTAACTCTTATTCTTCTCCCCATCCTCTGCAACATCCCTCCCTTCCCTCTTCCCTCTTATTTTCCTCCCCTCCACTCACTCCCCCCACCCCTTCTCTTTTGCTACCCAATGTCCCAAAACGGGGACGGAGGAACTGACTAACCAATTTCTCTTTTAGTCTCACCAAAGGGGTTGCAAGGTTAATGTAACGTGGGTGTGAGGCGGAATGCAAGTTTATATATTTTCCCTTAAAAAGTCTTTTCTCTGCAACCACTTGTCCGATCGATCCGAAACCTTAAACGTAGGAAGGACTCACCATAGAGAATATACTCTGATGTAATGGGGCACA
Organism: Myxine glutinosa; assembly: GCF_964187855.1. Classification (NCBI taxonomy): domain Eukaryota; kingdom Metazoa; phylum Chordata; class Myxini; order Myxiniformes; family Myxinidae; genus Myxine; species Myxine glutinosa. The sequence continues at coordinate 125,093,349 of NC_136268.1, forward strand.
TTGTATGGCAACCATATTGGATTTAAAGGAAAAAAAATTGGACCGAATCATTAGCTCTGAAAACAACAACAACAACAAGCATTTTAAGGCCATTTTCCCTGCTAGGGCAGGGGTTAGCCTTGCAGGCCCCATGACAATCTTCCACATTTTGCCCTATTTTCTCCATCTCCCCTTGTTAACCCCCTTGCCCACATTTCTTCTTCCACCACCTTTAGCCAAGTCTTTCTCGGTCTTCCCTTTCCTCTACTTCCTTCTACATTTATTTCCATCACTCTTCTCAACCAGTCACTTTAATCCTTCCTCAACACACGACCAAACCATCTCAACCTGTTTCTCTTCACAGCATCCATCACAGGCTCTATTCCCATCATCTTTCGCAATTCATCATTTGTCTTCCTCTCTCTCAACGATACTCCACACATCCACCGAACCATTCGCATTTCTACCCTTTCCAGCCTTCGTTGCTGCTCTACGTTCATTACCCATGTCTCGCTCCCATAAATCATAACACTTCTCACACATGCAGCATACACCTTTCCCTTCAGCTTCAATGACACCCCCCTCCTCGTCATCACGCCACTTAGTTCCCGAAGCTTCTTCCATGCATATCTCGCTCTAGCAACCGTTGCCGAGTCTGATCCACCTTCTCCATTCAGCATGTTTCCTAGGTAGCAAAATGTTTTCACACCTTCCAGCTTCATGCCGTCTCCAAGATCCAACTCAACATGTCCTCCATCTGCAGCTGCCTCTGTGCACACCTTACACTTGAATGTAGCTGCCACACTGGTTAATGACCCTCTCAGACCACTACATTTTTGATGAACCCACTCAGCGCACATTGTACATTGAATGGAATTCACTCCGACACCCTTCCTGCACACAGCACATGGCCACTTCCCAGTTATTTCCACCTCACCACATGCTTTACCACTTGCCATCACCTTCGTCTTTCCGATATTCACCTTCAGACCTTTTGTCTCCATGCATTCCTTCCACTTGTTCATCTTCTCCTTCAGTCCATCCATACTCTCCCCAATCAACACCAGATATTAGCCCCGAAACTGCTCAACAAAAAAAATTGAAACTTGCTTATGTCATCAACTCCCCATGGGGTATATAGGGAGATAATGATGACCTCATCAGTGAAATGGTATTCCAGCCATAATTGGTTGAATCAAAATTCTTATCCATGAAATCTGAAACTTCATATATCTGATCTATGACTCCATGTGAGTGAAGAATTAAATTTATGTCATCGGTCATGTGGTCTGGTGGCCATATTGGATTTAAAATAAAAACGTAAAAAAACCTTCTCCAGAACCATTTAACAGATCAATGCAAAACTTCATATGATCGGCTAGCCATAGGGAATATAGTTTGAAAAAAAATCGTTCTTCTTCATTGATGCAATTTATCCATGATGTGCACAAAAGTGGTCATTAAATAAACCTACAGATAATGGCAATGTATGTAACATAATAGGGTGTATGGAAGATGCAAGGCTTTCCTCAAGGCCTGGCCTTTCCTCAAGGCCTTCCTCAAGGCTTCCTTCGCCCCGTCGGTATTTTGTAAACTTAAGTTATTTCTTTCTCTTTATTGCTTTTTTCTTTGATTTTCTTTTTACCTCCTACCTCCCCTGAACATCTTACCCTTTGTCTAAAGTTTTAAATAAAATAAATAAATAACTTCATTCCTCGTGGCTTCATTCCTCGAATTCCTCCTCGTGGTCCACAGTTGTCTCACCCCGCTCCCTTTATCTCCTTTTTCTTCTACCTCTCCAGCCATTGCTCACCTTTCCAATTCTAGTTTCTACCATACTCATTCAACCCTTTCTCCTTCTTTCTCAGATCCATGCCCTCACTTCAGGGAATTTTCCCAAATTGTTTTCACGGTTTTGTTTAAAAATGTTTAAACTTTCCCCTGCAGTGTTTTATTCAGTGGTATATTACAACACGCTGTTCTTCTTCCTACTTAAAAGGCTTTCTTCAATTTCCTCATCAAATCATTACATTTCAAAAAAAAAAATCAATACCACATACCTGTGTGAGTCAGGGTTTTCACTTGTTATTGGCACAAAATCAAAGACCAGGAATAAACTGAAAGCAACTTTGAATGCTACTTGACGAGTCGGCCTCTCACCCATCCCACCTCAGCTTGATCTGATTGTTTCTCAGAATTAAGCCCCCCAAATATCCCACTGACGTAAGCAGCACTCTATATTTAAGGCTTAAATGTCTTAAATAAGGAACCAAAAAAGTTGTTTTTATTATTATTATTATTATATTTTATTTAATGCATTGCAGCAGACAGCGACACATAACTAAGTTCAGAACACCCTATTTTTTAACGTTATTATTTCTTATGTGAGCCCTGACCTTTTTGATGTATACTCAAGTGGGCCTTGAGGTGCAATAGGTTGAGAACCCCTGGTCTAACTTACCCTATTGCTATTGACACAGGCTCTCTCGAAAGGTGGTAGGGGATACAGTCAAAGGAGAAAAAGGGTTAGAAGATGCTGGGAGAATAAAATAAATAAGGCGGGTTAGGGCCTGGTCGAGCCATGTGAGGCAACCAACCTCAACTTTATTTCAATGCGATGAACAGGCAACAGTTTCCCAATGGATGGCGTGCTGTGAGGTGGGTCTCCTGCCAGTCTGGGCAAACTCAGTGTTTCCATTCCCAGGAAAATTGGACTGGTTCCTCCTTCCAGTAGGAGAGGGGTGGGTGGGTAGGGGCTGGGTGCATCACGACAGCTCCGGGATTACAATACATCGACTCTACACATGCAAATTAGGATATAACTAATCGACGAAACCCCTTGACTCGTAAGAGTCAATTTTCGTGACAAAATATGTATGTATATGTAATGTCAAGGTTAAAATCAATGGCAGCCCCGCTTTAGCTAAAAAGGAAGATTCATTCCAAAGTGACATTGCATCAAAGTTTCGGGTTATTGGAATCGGTGATATACATTCTGACTTCCTGCTTTGCTTTACAGGCCATCTGCTTGCACCACTCGAACAGTGTGGCGAAAAGGATTTTCAACAAAAAGCCGTCAACCTGTTGAGGTGAGGACACTTCCATGAAGAAGCTTCAGTTGCGATTCTAGATGGATATAAATTGTGCCTCTTGTGGGTACCAGGTTATTCTACTTGTGACCATAAAATAAAATGAACTGGAGCGAAGTCGATGACACGCCGTCGCAATTCCCTACTCTTCCCATCTAAAGCAAAGTTGAAAGATGGCAAAACGTTCCACCAGGAATGACACTGATATCAAATTTGGAGTTTTTTTTCTGTTTTGACCCCTGTGACCCTAAATCCCCAACCCCTGGGGCAAGAACCAGCGGTCAAATAGAGAAAAATCATTACATATTTCATGCGTCCCCCAATGATGATTGCATTTGCAAAGTTTCATTTGAAAATGTGCCCATAAATGCATTTTTTGGTATCTGGCCTGTTGACCCCACCGCAGGGGGCAGACCCAAAAATGGCACTACTCTTGCCATTCATTACCCTATCGCTATTGACACAGGCTCTCTCGAAAGGTGGTAGGGGATACAGTCAAAGGAGAATGCACAACAAATGTACCATGTGCTGATCATAACTACCACATTTGGTGAATGCACAACTGTTTCGGAGGAGATTAGGAGGAGATATCGTGACAGACAGGCTTAATTATGAGAGACAGACAGATGGAGCTAATTATAATATCCCTCCATTTTTTTCTTCTTCTTTAAGCATAGAGATAAATATTCTTCCTACAGGCACTCATTTATCATCTCTGTGTGAATGCTCATTCATCTCTAACCATTCTATCAAACTATTTATACCTGTATCAATCCAACTTGGAATTTGTCACTAGCCACATTGTTCCTAAGATATTGTTATGGTTGAGTAGTAACGGTAGTCTTTACCATCATGGTAAAGTGAGTTTGTATAGACGACCATCATGTATATAAAAAGTATAAACTACCATCATGCCACCCACCACATATGGAATTTGACACAAATTGGCGTCTCCTAATGCAACGACCGTATTGAAAAGCCGACAAGTTGGCCAAATGAAGCCTTTCAGCGATCCACGGTGGAGGTGCTATAGTGTGGATACAATCTGCCCATCTAACGTGTTAATAAGTCTATTCTCCAAGCACTATCGTACCTGCTCCCGATCATCACACATTAGCCTTAAAACATGGATTTATTGCAGGAAGGAAAAGGGGAAGAGGAAAAACATGGCCATGGAGTGACGATCACAGACAGTAACAATGAACAAGAAGAAAAAGACATAAAAGGTCATAGCTGCCGCCGTGATTTCCGTAATTTTGCTGTACAGAAGGCTGTCAGTCAGCCATCTTTGGATGGATGACAAAACAAAATCTTCTGCATATGTATACTCATGTATTGTCTTCTTCTTTTTTTTTTCTTTTTTTTTTTGTATACAGAGTCGAGGCTCGTGAAAGAGCTAACATTTATCGAACAAACAAATCAAACAAACAAGCAAACAAAGTATATAAAAAGGGGAGAGGTCGACAAGATGGGGAGAGAAGGGGAGGAAGCACACAAACACAACATTTGAGAGCAGGGACATCGGGAGATGTATGGGAGGGAGAGGGCCTGAGGGGGAGGGGGCAGGATAGGTATAAAACGCAAGGACACCAAGGACTTCCAGGAAAGAAGTCGGCACCTCAAAAAGTGGATTTGGGGTGAAATTAGCAGGGGTAGAAAAGATCAAGGTTTTGGATTGGGGAAGATAAGAGATGGTGGTGAACAGCCGTTTTAAAGACCTGGAGGGAGGAGTGGGATTGAAGAGAGTGAGGGAGTTTGTTCCAGAGGTGGGAGAAAAGAGGAATGAAGGAGTGAAGGTGAGCAGAGTCTTGATTTTGGCAGTTTAACCATAAAAGGGTTGCAGGCAGATCTTGTGCGACCTGTTGGAATATTTGGGGGACAGAGCCCAGAGAGAGCTGGGGGAGCAAGGCCGGAGAGGAGTTGGTAGAAGACGGAAAGACCACCAACCTGCCTGCGGTGAGTAAGTGAAAGGCCCTCGGAGATAGCGTCATCGCGGGAGATTCCAATGATTCTGAATGCTTTGGTTTCAACAGCGTGAAGACGAGCTAGGTGTGAGGCAGGAGCACCAGCCCAGAGGGGAGAGCAGTACTCCATTGAGCTGCGAATGAAAGCCTTGTATGTGGTGAGGAGCTTAGGTGTGCCAAGGAAGGACTTCGCACGACGGAGGATGCCCAGTCGGCGACTGGCTTTGGAGGCCAGCTTGGAAATGTGGTTTTCCCAGGAAAGATCATAGCAGATAGTGAGACCCAAAAGCTTGAGTGACAGAACTTCTTGGAGAGGATTATTCAGAAAGTAGATGGGAGGGTTGTCCAGTCGGTCTTTTCGGAGAGACATCGTAAGAGTGTGAGATTTGTCAGGATTGAAAGACATGTTCCACTTGTTTGCCCAGTCTGTGATTTTGAGAGTCAGAGAGATCATTGATGAAGACCAGAAAAAGCACAGGGCCCAGAACACTGCCTTGGGGAACTCCAGCCTGAACAGGAAGAGGAGATGAGAGAAACCCATTCAGGGCCATACGTTGACTATGACTAGAGAGGAAGTCCGCCAGCCATGCGTGGAGATTTCCATGGATACCAAAGGAGGAGAGTTTGGTGAGCAGAGTGGGGTGCCAGACCGTATCGAAGGCACGTGATATGTCGAGGGAGACAGCTCTAATTTCCTGTTTGGCATTGAGGACCTCCATCCATTGTTGAGAAAGCAGAAGCAGCATGTCCAGAGTCGAGTGACCTGGTCTGAAACCAAATTGATGATCAGAGATCAAGCCGTTGGAGAAGAGGAAAGATTTCATATCCGAAGCAATGATGGATTCCATGACTTTGCTGATAATTGGGAGAAGGCTGATTGGTCTGTAGTTGCTAGGATCTGTTTTTGCACCTTTTTTGTGCAAAGCGGTGATGTTGGCTGATTTCCAAGCAGATGGCAGTTGACCTTGAGCAAAAGAGAGGGTGAAGAGAACAGAGAGAGGGAGTGAAAGAGCAGAAGAACAGGATTTTAGGACCCGTGGGCTGATGCCGTCAGGTCCAGTTGCAAAGAAATGCATGTCTGAGAAATGGATGGGGACATGTTTAAGTAACAAAATGGTCACCAGTCGGCCATCTTGGATCTGATCTTGAAAAAAAATGACTTGCTTATGTAACCCACCATTCATTGTATGTGTGCCAAATTTGAACAAGATCAGTAAATGCATTTCCGAGAAATGGTTGAGGACGTGTTCAATATCGGGTTTTTTACAACTGAAATGGCCGCCAGTCAACCAGTCGGCCATCTTTGATCAGATCGCAAAATAAAGTGAGGCACACATGCATGCCAACATGTACTCTGCCTGTGCCAAGTTTGAACAAAATCGGCAAATGCATGTCCGAGAAATTGTTGACGTGTTCAACATCGGGGTTTTTACAACTAAAATGGCCGCCAGTTGGCCGTCTTTGATCGCATCGCGAAACAAAATGATGTGCATATATGTATAGCGTCATGTATCGTCCTTGTGCCAAGTGTGAACAAAATTGGTCCATACATTTCCAAGATATGGTTGCGGATGCACGTTTGGGCGGACGAGACCAAATCCATAAGCCCCCGTTTCGGACCAAGTCCAACGGGGAGGGGAATGGGGGAGGATAAGAAACCAGATATCTGCGATCACAAAGCAATCGTCAAGGTTAAGCCTCCCTTGTCTTACTCTTTGCGATCTTTCTCGACTTACCCTTGTCCCATGCATATTTTGTTCAGACCGCCATATGACTTTGACCTTCAACATTTAGGAATAGAGGGTAAATTTTAAAATGTGTCCCCATCTACAATCTATCCATATAACTCAACATCATGAAAACCAGAGGAAAATTATTGAATGTTTAATTAAAAAGGTGTTTTTTGTTGATTCGGTCACAATCAGAAAAAAGTAGGCCAAGAACACTAAACCAATATCAGGTGCACAACTTTAGTGCAGGCACACTATTGTGAAGCAAAAACATCTTGGAAGGCCAAGCGGTCTTTCAGATTCCACACCGAGTGATGACAAAAAACAACACACACACACACTTTCATTTCAGACTGCAATTTGAATTTGTCTTTTAACCCGGAGGTGTATGATGTAAACTAAGCAAAATGTGCTTGCCTCACCCGGAGGTGTATGATGTAAACTAAGCAAAAACAGACAAACCTTAGTCGAGTTATGGTGAAAGTTGTTAAAATGTCTATAATTAAGTTCATGACCACAGGAATTAGGTTAAGTTTAAAAACAATAACCATGCGGAGCTCTTGTAGACCTGCAACACGTCGCAAGTAAAAATTATGTCGACCCCACATACTTTGGATTTCCATAACTGATGAAAACTTTCATTCTGAAAGTCCCAGCCAGATCCAAGATACAGCTTGGAAATTGGCAGAAAAGGGGAAAATGAATGAATGAATAATGAATGAATGAATGATCGTTTTAAGGCCATTTTCCCCACTAGAGCAGGGGTTAGCCTTGCGGGCCCCATGACAATCATGGTTCCCTGTTTGAGGCAATGTTTTTATGGCCGGATGCCCTTCCTAACGCCAACCCTTAGTCGCCTCTTATGATGCACAGGGATACGGTGTACCTATTCTAAACCGGGGTACACACCGGGATCATTCATCCCAGCAAGCTGGTACTCAATTTGCCGACCTCGGAACGATGATAGGCTGAGTCAACCCCCCTGGTGTTAATTTAGCGATCGACCGGGATTCGAACCCAGGATCCTAGGATCCCAAGCTGGCACCCTAACCGCTAAGCCAACACCAGGCTCAATAACCATGCGGAGCTCTTGTAGACCTGCAACACGTCGCAAGTAAAAATTATGTCAACCCCACTTACTTTGGATTTCCATAACTGATGAAAACTTTCATTCTGAAAGTCCCAGCCAGATCCAAGATACAGCTTGGAAATTGGCAGAAAAGGGGAGAAAAACCGAAATGGTGGTTTATCACTCATTGGGGTGTAAGACCTTGACCTTTAATCTGCAGGGGTATGATGTAAATTAAATTTGAATGCGTCTTGCTGTATGTTATCTATCGATGGGAAATTCATTCTGATCGGACAAGCCTTATTTGAGTTATGGTGAAAAAATGTTAAAATGCCTAAAATTAGGTCATAATTTAAAAATTATGTCAAGATCAAAAATAAATATGTCAACACCGCATATGTTGTATCCCCATTATTGATGCAAAATTTAATTCTGAAAGCCCCAGCCGGCTTCGAGATACAGTTTGGAAATGGGAGTAGTTGGAGTGCAGGAAGAAGATAAAATTCTAAATGGTGGTTTAGTGTAAACTTTTGATTTAAAACTAAGCACTCTTGGTGTCTAAGAAACTCTGTGGTGCCATTAAAGAATTGGAGGCACTAATTGCAGAAACAAAACCTACAACAGCAATAAGCCTCCCCCATCATGTAGCGGACGGCTTAATTAAACCATCACCGGTCACCCAGGAAATACGGGACTGAGAAGGGAGATTACGAGACAAAAGAAAAATCTATGCTGTGCGAGCTCTGCTTGCGCATTTGTGGTCTACCTCCCCGACAACCGCTTATGACTCTTGCCTCAGCCCAGTTGGCCACAGGTGTCCCATCCGTGCACACAGCAGTTCCGTGTGGGGCTTGTCCGTGTTGCACCCTGTACGTGCCTTCCCTCGATCTCTTGTGCAAGCCAGCACACACCCTGAGCAGCAGCACAACCCCACCAGCATAAACTGACACGTGACCAGCAAGTGGTGAAGAATTGAATGACTACCTTGGGCTTTCTGGAATCCTCTTCAGCATGCTCGCTGTTTGCATGCTCGCTAAATCCCAAGGGGGCCATTTTTGCGTTCTCATTTGACAGTGCCATTGTGACCTTTGGAGTGGCGAATGTGGCCTTTTGCTGACCCTACGATCATCCGTGGGTCGCACTCAATAGCTATTACACTGGGGAAATTCCACACAAAGACCGCAATCGTGTGTGGGTCATGCCCATAGGCTATTATGCCGAGGATATTCCACACCCACACCGTGATTGTGCGTGGGCCGTGCCCATTGGCTATTATGCCGGGGAAATTCCACACAGAGACAGAGATAACCCCCAGGGAAGGTTCAATAATGTAGCGAGTGGGAAGGCGGTGCTTATACATGGACACGTACTACTTTGCATTGGAGGGGCGGTGGGGGAGTGAGGGTGCACTTTAGGGTCATGAGGTTTCATTTCGGATTTGGAAGGCTGTCTCAATGCCTTTTATAAAGAGTACTGCATAGCTAAGTTGAATTTTTTCCAAAGTAGAGAGAATGGAGTATTGGTATTATCTTTTGGCTTGGAGGAGCATTTAACAATGAACGCATGACACTGTAACCAAATGATTTATGGGGTTATTGTGCATATTCTTCCCCAGTGAAAGTGAATTAAATCGTTGATTAACGTTCCAGAATTTTAACTTTAAGGACATGATGCCTCTGTGCATTAGTTATTTTTCTATCGCCTCATCTGCTAATAAATAGTAAAACGCCAAATGCTGTTTCTTTTACACCACTGCCAATCCTGCCTTGCAGTGACATGTTTGGAGACTCTTCCATCTTGGTCTTGGACTCTGGCCAAGCGATCTCCATCACGGTGAATGGAAAGACCATTATCGTATCCCTCACCACCCTCGTACGTGATGCATGCAGCTTCAGTTTCACACCACACGGTCACAGATTTTCTCCATTAGTCCAACCATCTCCGATATTATACTGTTGCAAAATGTAAAGGAGATTCGAGTGGCTATACTGTGCCACTGGCAGTTTGTCGGACTCTTATCAGATTAAGAAAAATCCATGCAGATGGCAGGGCATGGGATGGGATGGAAGGCATGAAGAGAGATGTGTATATAAACATAAATGGTTGTATTTATCTGGAGAAGGGGATAGTAGTTGATGTTAATATTATGGCTCGATATAACTTTAACAAGTACTACAGCAAAGTCGATAGCGCAACATCACAAATCCCCACACTTCCTTGTTTTGACCCCTGTGACCCTAAGTCCATTGTATTTCCTGGTTGATAAGAATTTTGCAACGCTAACACCACCCCCTGGGGTGAAATTTTAAAAAAACGTTGCATACAATGTTGATTGAATATACAAAGTTTCATTTTAAAATGTGCCCTTATTACGTTATTATCTCCGCCACCAAAGGTGGATGGAGGTTATGTTTTCATCCCAGTCTGTTTGTCTGTTTGCACGATATATCTCAGATATCCAAAATCGATACATAGCAAGATATATCTCAAAAGTTGTGGCAGGGTTTGGATGAAACCTGGTGGAACGGTTGGGTGTGTGACGAGGACTAATCGATTCGATTTTGGTGAAGATATGAATATGGATCCGGATACGAGAATTATTTAATTTTTAAATGATTATTCACCATTGAGAGATCGGGTGAAAAGCGATACATAACATGATATTTCAAAAAGTTGTGTACGAGTTGGTGGAGTTGGTGAACTAAACTTGTTGGACGAGTTGCTTAGGTGACAGTCCCCCATGTGTGTGACCCTCTCTCCCCCGTGTGTGTGACCCTCTCTCCCCCGTGTGTGTGTGACCCACTCTCCCCCGTGTGTGTGTGACCCACTCTCCCCCGTGTGTGTGTGACCCACTCTCCCCCGTGTGTGTGTGACCCACTCTTCCCCCACGTGTGTGTGTGACCCACTCTTCCCCCGTGTGTGTGTGACCCACTCTTCCCCTGTGTGTGTGTGACCCACTCTCCCCCGTGTGTGTGTGACCCACTCTCCCCCGTGTGTGTGTGTGACCCACTCTCCCCCATGTGTGTGTGTGACCCACTCTCCCCCGTGTGTGTGTGTGACCCACTCTCCCCCGTGTGTGTGTGTGACCCACTCTCCCCCGTGTGTGTGTGACCCACTCTCCCCCGTGTGTGTGTGACCTACTCTCCCCCGTGTGTGTGTGACCCACTCTCCCGTGTGTGTGTGACCCACTCTCTCCCGTGTGTGTGTGACCCACTCTTCCCCCGTGTGTGTGTGACCCACTCGTCCCCCGTGTGTGTGTGACCCACTCGTCCCCCGTGTGTGTGTGACCCACTCGTCCCCCGTGTGTGTGTGACCCACTCGTCCCCCGTGTGTGTGTGACCCACTCGTCCCCCGTGTGTGTGTGACCCACTCGTCCCCCGTGTGTGTGTGACCCACTCGTCCCCCGTGTGTGTGTGACCCACTCTCCCCCGTGTGTGTGTGACCCACTCTCCCCCGTGTGTGTGTGACCCACTCTCCCCCGTGTGTGTGTGACAATTCTAAACCGATCATCATGAAACTTCACCAAGTCGTGGAGGTCGTCACAATTAAGAAGCCAATTGATTTTGAGGTCAAAGGTCATCTGGAGGTCGAGTTTCTAAAATCGCCATTTTTAATTCGATTGACTTGAGAATTGAACAACATTTGCACATTGAGTCACTAAATTGGAAAACCAACTATTTTTGAGATCAAAAGGTCAACTCAAGGTCAAACTTCCGAAACCATAAATTTTCATCTGAAAGACGATCAATTTTAATCCGATTTATTTGAGAATTTAACAGCATTTGCATAGTGCCTCACTGAATTGAGAAACCATATATTTTGAGGTCACAAGGTCAAAGGTCAACTCAAGGTCAAACTTCTAAAATCACCCATTTTTATCTGAAAAATCGTCACTTTTCATCTTATTGACTCGAGCTTTGATGATCGCCAATTTTAATCTTCATGAAATGAACAATTTGATGAATCAGTGGCAACCATTTTTTTTGGGGGGGAGAGGGTGCATTTTGCGAGTATCGTGCTCTGCATGACGTCTTCTTATATTTGGTGCTTTTTCCTGCTACAGTGTCTGATTTTCCTTTCAGGAAAGCTAAAATATGGTGCCCCTGCACACGGAGACCCCATTCAGTTTTGTGTAAATTTCTCTGCCTCCTGGTCGGAGGTCTTTATACGCTTTTATCATCGTGTGTGTGTGTGTGTGTGTGTGTGTGTAGTGTGTGTGCGTGGTGTGTGTGCGTGGTGTGTGTGCGCGTGTTTTGTCATTAGCATCCAATGTAATGGTTCCCGTATTCCTCAAATGTGTCAAACGTGGAAGATTGCCATGAGGAAAATGAGAGTTCTCTGATGAAGAGTATACTGTATATATCTAATAATATTGTTACGTTTATGGGGGTAGGTAGGTGAAAGGATACCACAGGGAAGGTAGCACTGTATAGGAAGTAGCATGGACCGTGGACGCATCGGAGAAATCTCAATGTACTTGAGTAGGGAAACTGTAGCTTCAGGTTGTTTATGCGTGCACCACATGGGGGTGGTGTTGTGCCAATTATTGGTAGGGATTAAGGTTAGTTTTCCCCAGTACTTTATTTTCCCTCTGTAAATTTTCCTTTACATTTTGCTTTAAAAACACCTCCTTTAAACAACAACCGCCGACAAAAGCCAAGCAGAGCCGATCAGACTAAGCCCCGCCTCCAAAGGACCGAATAGGAAACAGGACACACCCCTGAAGGTCATGATTGGCTGGGAGGACCAAGGGGTGATTTGGAAAGAGCTTTGCCATTGGTCGGTGTGAGGTCATAAAGAAGCTTCTTAGGAAGAGGAAGAAGAGTACGTCTCTCTCTCTCTCTCTCTCTCTCTCTCTCTCTCTCTCTCTCTCTCTTGTTGGACAATAATTTTGTGTTCTCTCGGAGAACGTTTTGTGTGGCAATCGCCAGGAGCTTGGGACTGCTGGGCTCACCAGCGAGCTAATGGCCGTGCTGTCTTTCCCAAGAGGAGGAGGAGAGAAAACCACGAGGGACCAAAACGAAAGAGGGTCGGCTTCACGACAACTTGCCTCACGACCCTTGGTGCCTTCAGGGCCATCTTTTATGCTTCCCGAGCAGGAGGCTCTGAGACTTGTCACCACCACTCTCGTCAAAAAAGGCCACTTGAGGAAACTAAAAGGTTTTTTTAAGCATGTGCCGGAACCGACACTAAAAAGGAAACATTTTATTGTCCCCCGTCGCACAGCGGAGCGAAAGGGGGACTATGGTTTTCCCCTCCGTCCGTCCCGTCCGTCCGTGCGTAAGCGAAGGACCGCATTCCAATTTGGTGTGTGGGTGCAACCCACATTAAAATCCAAGATGGCCGCCGCCATGTATGTCTGATGCCATGTATGTCTGAACCTTGTGAGCTGAATATCTTGAAAAACAAGCATTCTGAGTATTGCGCTGCAATACATGTCCCCTACCAAAGTTCAAAGTGCCATAACTTTGTCAAAAATGATCGAATATGCAAATTTATGCACAGTTGATGCTGGTTTTCAAACTTGATCTGAGGTATGCTGAGACACGTGTGTCATGCCTCGCCTCGTTGATAAGCCCGCAAGGTCGCTCCGTGGAGCGGCCTGCACGTATTGCACTGTGTGAATTATATAAATTATTACCAACTCACGCTCTGAGGTACTAGCGATTCAAGAGATATCCATTTTTTTATGGCACATTGGAGAAGCCAATGCGAGGTTTCGTCTTCCTCAGCTTGTCACAACTCTGTCAAATGCGATCGAGTTTAAAAAGTCAGAATTTGACCAAATCTTTTTTATTCGTTTGTTAATATACTTCAGCTATTGACAAATCTGAAATTAGAATTTTATTTGAGGTTAAAATGTCCGCGACAGGTCGTGTCCAACGATGCTTTCAGTCTGTACATGTGATAAATAATTAAATCCGCATACCTGACGCCTCTTCTTCACGCAATAACAACTTCTAGCTTCCAGACCGTACATCCAATCATCTTGAAATTTTGCATACTTGTTACTCTTCATGACTTCTACTATAGTATGAAGTTTCACGTCGATCAATAAAGCGATTGAAGAGATATCCATTTTTTTAAATATTTCGTTTAATTAAGGATATCTGCCAAACCACGTGAGCTATCGCAAATTCCAAAAGGACATTTTAGTAGACCGACATGCGGAACAGATCTGTGAAGTTTCCCCTCGATTGGATCAAAAATGAGGGAGGGGCTCTGTTTTAAAGGTTCATGCTTAAAAACGTCATAACTCTGAAACCATGTGACGCATGACGTCATGCTCGTTGACTTTTTTGTTCGTCATGGGTATGCGATTCTGCCTGCAAAGTTTGGCCTCGATCTGTTCAGCCGTTGCAGAGAAAAATGGGTTTTCGTGTTTTCACAAAAAACAATATGGCGTCCGAACCACGTGACCTGTGACGTCATAATTACCATTAAAATATTCTACAGACCGAGTCCCTCCTCTGGTGAAAATGTCAATCGGTCCTATTATTGCAGAGAAAATCTTTTTTAAAGGAAATTAAAACTTAAAATGGCACTGAGTTAAGGATCATCAGAATTATCAGAATTACCAAAGTTCAAAGTGCCATAGCTTTGTCAAAAATGATCGAAACGTCGTGAAGTTCGAACTTTATCTGTAACTTATCATGAGGAAACCATGTGCCAAGTTTGAAATCATTAGCTTTAAGCGTTTAGAAAAAAAGTCCGGACAACTGTTCTTTGCGTGACGGACTGACGGACTGACGGACTGACGGACTGACGGACTGCGTGCAAACCTATAGTCCCCTCCGGTATACACCGGTAGGGGACTAATAAGCGAAGTACCAACTTCTAATATGGTGTGTGAGTATATCTAGGCATAAGGAAGAACGCTATTGAAAATTGGGTCGCCACGTCAAAATCCAAGATGGCCACCGCCATGTATGTCTGAACCTTGTGAGATGAATATCTTGAAAAACAAGCATTCTGAGTATTGCGCTGCAATACATGTCCCCTACCAAAGTTCAAAGTGCGATAACTTTGTCAAAAATGATCGAATATGCAAATTTATGCACGGTTGATGCTGGTTTTTAAACTTGATCTGAGGTATGCTGAGACACATGTGTGTCACGCCTCTCCTCGTTGATAAGCCCGCAAGGTCGCTCTGTGGAGCGGCCTGCACGTATTGCACTGTGTGAATGAATATGAATGATCGTTTTAAAGGCCATTTTCCCCGCTGGAGCGGGGGTTAGCCAGGCGGGTCCCATGACAATCATGGTTCCCTGTTTTGAGGCAATATTTTTATGGCCGGATGCCCTTCCTGACGCCAACCCTTGGTCGCCTCTTTCGATGCGCAGGGATACGGTGTACCTATTCTAAACTGGGGTACACACCGGGATCATTCATCCCAGCAAGCTGGTACTCAACTTGCCGACCTCGGAAGGATGACAGGCTGAGTCAACCCCCCTGGCGTTAATTCAGCGATCGACCGGGATTCGAACCCAGGATCTTAGGATCCCAAGCCGGCACCCGAACCGCTAAGCCAACACCAGCACTGTGTGAATTATATAAACTAGGGCATGCCCGTACTATATCTATATCTAAAATTATATCCCCCCCCCGCCCCCTCTATTTACATGAAATGGTTTGGTCCAAAGCGAACGGCTTGCGAGTGGTGACAATCCCCCCCCTCTATTTACATGCAATGGTTTGGTCCAAAGCGAACGGCTTCCGGAGTTTGGTAAAGAAATCGCCATCGCGTGCACAAACGCGCAGGAAAGCGAATGAAACGCAAATTCGTTTTTATTAGTTGTAAAACATAGTTTAACGCCAACATAGTTTGCAAACGTGAAATAAATGAATACGCTCTCAAATGTGCCATCCGAGGCAGAGTGTGCCCGCCACGTTCGGCACACGCGATCGTTCGCTGCTCTCTGATTGGTTGAATCGTTTTTTGGACATAGCTCGGTAAGTAATTGTCCGATTAATATGAAACCTTGAAAAGGCACATCCTCGGGTCCCCAGCAATATACCTGGCAAGTTAAAAGTATATCGGACCCGTGGTTGTCGAGAAACAGCGGTCACAGACAAACAAACGTACAGACAGAGATTACTGGAATTTATAGATAGATTATTACCAACTCAGTCTGAGGTACTAGCGATTCAAGAGATATCCATTTTTTTTATGGCACATTGGAGAAGCCAATGCGAGGTTTCTTCTTCCTCAGCTTGTCACAACTCTGTCAAATGCGATCGAGTTAAAAAAGTCAGAATTTGACCAAATCTGTTTTATTCATTTGTTAATATACCTCAGCTATTGACAAATCTTAAATTAGAATTTTATTTGAGGTTAAAATGACCGCGACAGGTCATGTCCAACGATGCTTTCAGTCTGTACATGTGATAAATAATTAAATCCGCACACTTGACGCCTCTTCTTCTTCACGCAATAACAACGTCTAGCTTCCAGACCGTACATCCAATCATCTTGACATTTTGCACACTTGTTACTCTTCATGACTTCTACTATAGTATGAAGTTTCACGTCGATCAATAAAGCGATTCAAGAGATATCCATTTTTAAAATATTTTCGTTTAATTAACGATATCTGCCAAACCACGTGAGCTATCGCAAATTCCAAAAGGACATTTTAGTAGACTGACATGCGGAACAGATCTGTGATGTTTCCCCTCGATTGGATCAAAAATGAGGGGGGGGGGCTCGGTTTTAAAGGTTCATGCTTAAAAACGTCATAACTCTGAAACCATGTGATGCATGACGTCATGCTGACTTTTTTGTTCGTCATGGGTATGCGATTCTGCCTGCAAAGATTGGCCTCGATCTGTTCAGCCGTTGCAGAGAAAAAGGGGTTTTCGTGTTTGCACGAAAAACAATATGGCGCCCGAACCACGTGACCTGTGACGTCAAAATTACCATTAAAATATTCCACAGACCGAGTCCCTCATATGGTGAAAATTTTATCTCAATCGGTCCTATTATTGCAGAGAAAATATTTTTTAAAGGAAATTAAAACTTAAAATGGCACTGAGTTAAGGATCATCAGAATTATCAGAATTCCCAAAGTTCAAAGTGCCATAACTTTGTCAAAAATGATCGAAACGTCGTGAAGTTCGAACTTGATCTGTAACTTACCATGAGGAAACCATGTGCCAAGTTTGAAATCATTAGCATTAAGCGTTTCGAAACAAAGTCCGGAAAACTGTTCTTTGCGTGACGGACTGACTGACTGACGGACCGAGGGACGGCGTGCAAACCTATAGTCCCCTCCGGTGTACACCGGTCGGGGACTAATAAGCGAAGTACCAACTTCTAATCTGGTGTGTGGGTGTATCTCGGCACAAGGAAGAACGCTGTTTAAAATTGGGTCGCCATGTTAAAATCCAAGATGGCCGCCGCCATGTATGTCTGAACCTTGTGAGATGAATATCTTGAAAAATAAGCGAAGTACCAACTTCTAATTTGGTGTGTGGGTGTATCTCGGCATAAGGAAGAACGCTATTGAAAATTGGGTCGTCACGTCAAAATCCAAGATGGCCGCCACCATATATATGTCTGAACCTTGTGAGCGAAATATCTTGAAAAATAAGCGAAGTACCAACTTCTAATCTGGTGTGTGGGTGTATCTAGGCACAAGCAAGAACGCTGTTTAAAATTGGGTCGCCACGTCAAAATCCAAGATGGCCGCCGCTATGTATGTCTGAACCTTGTGAGATGAATATCTTGAAAAATAAGCGAAGTACCAACTTCTAATTTGGTGTGTGTGTGTATCTCGGCATAAGGAAGAACGCTATTGAAAATTGGGTCGCCACGTCAAAATCCAAGATGGCCGCCACCATATACATGTCTGAACCTTGTGAGCGAAATATATCGTAGCATGTTTTCTGCGTCCTCCACTTTGTCAACTCACATCACTTCCCCGACGGGGGACCGAGGCGTAACGCTTGTTCTTTTTATCTTTCCCCTTGTCTGTTTTTGTGTCTGATGGAGGATCCTGAAAGTAGGAATTTAAATTAGTTTACCTCAACATTTATTTAGTCTTGCTTTATTTTGTTATTAAATCGTTTGATTAGCAATTCATTGTCGTGTTTACTTGTTTGTGGTTTCGGAATAAACCCATGTGTTTTGTCAGATAAACACCTCACATCCCTTCATTCCCGCACGTGTAAAAATACCTCCAAAAATTTGGCTGCCGCCTCAAGAGTTAAAACTTTTGGCTATTCGTCATCCAGCAGTATTAATCGCTGGTGAAGAACCACCTTTAGAGGCCATTTTTCCCCGCAGAGCAGGGGTTGGCCTTTTTCAGGCACCGTGGTCCCCTTTTTGAAGCAATGTTTTCGGCCGGATGCCCTTCCTGCCACCAACCCTGTTACTCGCCTCTTGCGACACACAGGGAATTACCAGTGAACTGGTACTCAATTTTCCGGCCTCGGAAGGATGACGGGCTGAGTCAACCCCCCTGGCGTTAATTCAGCGATCGACCGGGATTCAAACCCAGGATCCTAGGATCCCAAGCCAGCACCCTAACCGCTAAGCCAACACCAGGCCAGTCTTAATCGCTGGTGACAGGATAATATTCAATCGAGATGTTGAATAATTAATCCTCAATGATGAATCCATGTCTCTCTGACCATCTTCTGCATTCAGGATGACACCAGTTTCCATCTCCAAATCCTCTTGAACATACACCGACTTGATCTGCCTGATGTGGAAAAAAAAAAAAAAATTGTAATCAAAATGATTACAAGTGTACATCAAGAAACAAAGCAATTTCATCAAATGTCTTTTGTGCCCTACTTGCAGTTGCATATTTTGCCTTGCATATTTAGGGAGTTTTCCAGGAATGTCCTGTTAATGGCGAGAACCAATGTCAAATGTAACTTCAAGTCCTCAACCCCTCTCTTCTTCACGTCCTCAACCCGAAGTCTTCAAACACCCTACCCACTCCCAAGTCCTCAAACCCCCTCTCCCAGCTCCCTGTCCCCTCTCTTCTCTAACTCCCAACTCTATCCTCTCCTCCCCCTTTCTTATTGAAGCCCTCAACTCTCCCTGACCACAAACTACAAGTTCACAAGCCCCACCCCAACCCCAAGTCCTCAACCCCCTTAACCAAATAGTCCTTTCTCTGCTAAAGTTTCCATCTCCAAATGGATGATTCTAAACGGGGTAGGGATGAAGGCGGCAAAAATGCAAATGGCATCTTCTGTCACCGAGCCGGCAAGCTGGGATCAATAATTTGCATTTATTGCCACATGTGATGCAATTCCAATGCTCTAATGGTGTCGAGCTGCTCCATTTGAAACTGTCTCCAATAAATTGTCCTGTCTGGGGCTGGTTACCACCACGCCTTGGACAGATGAGCCGAACCAGCTTTAACTCCAGAGGCGATCTTCAATTTTGGCGGTTATTGACGCATATCACGAAGATGACTGAAGAACCACAAAGCGTTTATTCTCGCGAACACACGGGTTTATTCCGAAACCCACCAAGAACAATACAACAAAATTGTAACAATAATTATTTACAATAAAATAAAGCAAGGAATGAGAATAAATAAAATAAATGCTGAGGTAAAAATGTTAATGTGAGGATCCCCCAAACAGACACAAAAATGCATACAGTGTGAGGTATTAAATTAACAGTCACGCTTCGGCACTTAACTGGACCAAAATGGATCTTGTGGAAGGTCGGCAGTTGTCAAAGACCGAAGCCACACAGGCGGGAAGCCCGGAAATATGGGTGTGAAACTGAACGCCGAGGTCACCCGGGATTGAGGCAAGCAGGGAGCACGGCCCCTGTTCTCCTCTCTTCCATCTACCACTTCACACTCCTCCGGTGCGATAATAAAAAATCCTCCTTTTTGGTAAAGGGAAGCATGGCCACGTCCTGACGCACACCAGCACCAGCCTCCACACGGGCAACACACAAAAACGCTCCCATCTCTCTCGAACCTTCCTTCTCCGACGCCTTCCCTTTGCGCTTGCGCTCCACCCGGGTCATTGGGCCGCATCGCTCAGCGGGTGGGGGGAAGGAGGGTGTGGTCTGACGGTCCTGTCCCCCGCCCATCAAACCATTGTAGCTCCGCCTCTCCTAGGCGAGCTTTTGCCTTTGGTGTCCATTGGAGCGTGAATAACTTTCCCCGCTGATGTTAGACATGTTAGGGATGGCCACAGAGGGTATTACAAACAGGAGAAATTAATCTTAATCCCTACTACTAATTAATACGGCATCATCCTTTGTATGATGACATTTAAACAACCTTACTCAACTATGGCGGTAGTGACACACGTGGGGGGTATTGGAGGGCAGCGAGAGCTTACCTGTATGGCCGGACGCGACGCTGGTTTTCCGAACCACAACCAAATAAACGGACAAGACAAGGAATTTAAAATGTAACAAATAATGATTTAATGAAAGTAATGCCAGGATAACAAAGAATGTGCGGTAAAGCTATTTCCTAATTGAGGCACCCATGCACGGACTCAAATACAGACACAGGGAGAAATAAATGAAAGTAAAAATGTGTGTAATGTGCTTGCCTGGCACTCAGTTTGGCGTCCTTGACCGTCCCGGGCGGCCATCACCGGTCCCACGTCCCTGCGCAGGAAAATACTAGTTGGAGCTATCACGTTCACCGCCAGCCACCGACGCGAAGCGAACAGGCCAGAGCTCCTCCCACGTCCTTCTTGCTCGGCTGCACCAAGCTCCGTCCAGAAGTTCCCAGGTGCACACGACACGAAATGCAGCTGTCATGAGCCAACACCAAGGGGAGGAAAGAGAAGGATGCATCTACTCGCAATGAAGGCCAGGACAGAAGAGAGTAAAGTGCATCTGCCCACAATCATACCCAGCACAAGAGAGAGAGAAAATGGCAGGACTTGTCCTTTTTGTCCCCGGCTCTTGAATGTTCTCTGACGTCACCTGCACTCCAATAAAAGAGCGCCACCCGCTCACCCCAACGTTCTTTACCCAATTGTTCTTCGGGGCGTGGCCTAGTGGCCCATATGCCCATCGATATGCCCAATATGCCTATCGAGCATATTCGAGCTGGGTGGTGTCGTAGTAATGTTCTGATCTGGTCGGCGATCGCTTTATTTAATTTAAGCTCTGATCGCATGGCTGGTGTTGTGTCATAAGCAACAAAGGGAAAACCACAGAGGCAATTTGCACACTGGGAAAGTTACCTTTATACCCTAACTAATTAGCATAACTCCACCCCTCGCATGGAGACAAATATACACTTACACGGACAGTCGGACATCCAGCCCTACTTCGTTAAAGGAAGGTTTCTTCTTCGCGACATTCGGAGCACACTACTAATCGATCTGGACTAAGGTATTTCATTGCCTACCCCCATAAACGTAACTATTCTTTATTTAGATATAAATATTAAGATAATGTGTCGATAAAATAGATACAGGATTTATTTATTTTCTATCAGGATGTACTGTGACAGTGAGGGGCATAACTTGAGAATGACAAAATATATTTTATGACAATAGGAAGGCAAAGATATTTCACACAAGCTTGTAAATATATGGAGCCGTCTTTCTGGGACAGTGATGGGATCACAAACTAGATTGGAGGTACCGAGAAATAATAGTCGTACAGGGATGTTGGTGGCGACCGTAGGTCGATTGGGATTGGATAGAAGTGATATTTATGTTTTGTGTTCATATGCTGATGGTTTGTTTGAGATGTCATTCTTTCTGGTGTTGCTCTTATTAAGCATCTCGGGTAAAATGCCAGGGGCATAGAAAAGGCCCCTTTATATAAGGGTATGTGACATGTGGCAAAGTATAGAAAAGAAGGGACATTCCATAGCTTGCAGAAAATGCCAAACAATACAAAATAAAGGGCATTCAAAAAAATCTCGTTTGCATGCTGGACTACCCTTGTGTTCTGAGGAGGAACCAAGTAATGCTCTAGAAAAGTTCATATAAAGGGGCGCCAATTTAATTCATACATTTGCTTGACGAAGTAAATGTATTATATTTGCCAGATGTAGGGCGATAAACGGATGTTGTTGAAATTTGGAACATATTACCTCAACGTACAAAGCATTTACTTCTGAAATTTGCAGCCGATTTCGTCCAGTGGAAGCCGAGAAACGTATCTTCAGTCCCCATGTTAAAGCTGCATACAGAGAAACGATCCCTTGTGTAAAGGGAGGGGCACATTGTGCCTCCCTTTGATTAACGTGTCTGTGATTCAACTGAGTTTTATATGAGTTCTAAAACAATCAGGTTGATTGATCATGTAGTTTTTCCCAGGATGAGGCATGCATAGTTAAAATTGGTAATCAAATGCAGTTATGACGTGTATAGAACCATATATGTAAAGATGCTATGCCAGAAATGCTCAAATGAATGCAGTGTTTTACTAGACTGCAAAAGGAATAAGAAGGGACTTGAAGAAGCAGAAATTATCCAGGGAGGAGGAAGAGGAGGAAACTGAAAGGAAACGAGAGATCAGCTGATGATGAGCAGATTTATCTCTCTCGCAGCCATTAACGAAACATCAACCGCAATGATTCGTCGGTGATGCCAAGGCACAGTTCTTTAAGGATCGCGAGAATGATATTAGGAGACATCAGTGTACATTTTCATGGATTTACGATCACATTAATAAACCATGGAAAATCAACATTGTGCAAGGGATTTGAAACAGAGCTCCAGGACCATGGGTAAAACGGTTCCTTTCTGCATTCCATCGTCAATCAACTCAACGTGTGGGACCAGAAATTATTCTGGAGTTTCTTTGGCAAAAGTAACGGAAGCTCACGTGCGGCTGTGGTACGAGATTGATCCGCTGCCCTGTTGGTGAACTTGGAAACATTCGGCAACACAACGAGTGAACACATGCCTCCTGCAGTGGATTATATATATGCAGTGGATCATTGCAGCGGTTTGTGACTTTATCGACATGACGTGGACGTCCACAATCCAGGCGACTTAATCGTGCTTAAAGGCATAGAAAGATTGAGCATGACTAAATGGTCGACACCTGATTACTTGGTGTTGCCATGATTGTGTGCTGAGGGCACTGAGAACCACTAATCACCCAAGGAAAGTTGGGCACGGAATGATTGTGACGCACGTGCCCAAAAATTCCCATATACTGAAAGTTGTGAAAATTATGCATCAAAAATGCCAAGCAGAGAATTTGGCGAAGGTAGAATTTGTTATATATGATGGCCTGTTCTTTTTCAACATTTTTGGTTATTCTCTTTTTTTTGTAGATCCATAGGATCTTTATCGTCCACAAAAAAAGAAGAAGCAGATGGGACAGATGGTTTTGCATTTTTGTCTGAAAGAGACAATTCTTGAATGTGTAACAACCCCTGTCGACACTGCATTAGAATAGGCTTCTGTGGTGTGACAGTATTGGGGAACGACCCCAGATGAGACGGATCGCTAGTGCATGTGTGTGTCTGTGCATGCATGTGTGTGTCTGTGCATGCATGCATGTGTGTGTCTGTGCATGCATGTGTGTGTCTGTGCATGCATGTGTGTGTGTGTCTGTGCATGCATGTGTGTGTCTGTGCATGCATGTGTGTGTCTGTGCATGGTTGTGTGTGTCTGTGCATGCATGTGTGTGTCTGTGCATGTATGTGTGTGTGTGTTGTTATTTCTATTGGACACAAATTCTTATTTCCCATAATCATGAGACAATCGCTTGCATTAATGAGAATGGCCCACATGTGCGTCTGATTGGCATTGCACTTGATATCAAACACATTATAAATTGTCTCATTGCTCAGTTTCAGAATATATTGTCCAGGAAGTCTGAGTTAATGCAATTCCATTAAAGAATGGTAATTATATATATTATAATATATATTATAATTATATATATATAATTATAATCAGAATGAACATCTTCATCTTGGGGATATTGACCATCCCGAAAATGAGCTGAGGGAAATGTAATCGCATAAATGGAGAGCAGCAGACGACCCTGACCATTGTTATCGCAGGCGATGGAAATTCATCTTGTGAGGGAAGAGTGGATTATTATGGAGATGGATTGTTTTGACAACAACCGAGACTTTCTCATTACATTAATCCTCAAAGCTCTCCCTCTCGCCCTCTTTTATCATTTTATGACAAAGGTGTGCTACTGTCATATTTGTATACTAAATGCCATTTATTTTTTGAAAACATCTGACATCCTGCTCTGTTTGTCAAGCATGCTGCCTGTGGAGATACATGGCCACCTTCATACCAAGCTTTCTGACTTCGTCCACTCATGCAGTCAACGTGTTGCTGTCGGTGCAACCCTCTCCTCTGATTTCCCAGTGGAGGCTGAAGTGCACCTTAGCATTGTTGTGTGCCCTGTTTTGTTCATCATTTGCATAAATGACCTTTCTGATGCTCTGGAAAACGCTCTGTTCCATTTTGTGGGTGACACATTTTTATGCATTACTCCCATCCTCCTGACAGGCGGATAGCAGCGACATCATTCTCTGCTGATCTGCAGTTGATTGGATAGGATGCTGCTCTGATAAATGGAACATGTCTTTCAATCCTGACAAATCTCTCGGTCTTGCACTGTTGCACAGGGAGGATCATCAAAATATGATCCCACCTAACTATGTCTATGGTCAGTCACTAGAAGAGGTCATAACCTCTTGAACTTCTCGGCCTTGCCATCAGCCATGACCTCACCTGAGCTGACCACATCACAAAACAGACCTCTAAAGCCAGCTGCAAACTGGACATCCTTTGTCGATCCAAGTCTTTCCTAGGAAAATCAGAGCAACTCACAGCTTTGGCTTGTGTTTTAACTCCCTGTGAAGTTGTGTTGGGAGTTAAACCTGGCTCTCTGGCCCACTTGAACATCAGGCCTCTTTGTTCTGAGTCTTTCGCGTGCCTTTTTGCAAACTCTGGGCGTGCTGTTATGTGCCTTTTTCTCAGGAGTGGCTTCCATCTGGTAACTCTCCCATAAAACCTAGGTTTGTGAAGGGCTATCGAGACCGCTGTCCCTCCAGGAGGTTCTCCCATCTCAACCAAACAACTGTAGTTCTGTCAGAGTGGTCTTTGGGTTCTTGGTCATCTCGCTGACCAATGTCCTTCTTGCCCAATTCCTCAGTTTGGTGGGACGGTCAGCTCTAGTAAGAGTCTGGGTAGTTCCATATTCTTTCCATTTCCTAATGATAGAGCTCATTGTGCTCTAGGGAACTTTCAACACTCTAGAAATTGTTTTATACCCTTTCCCAGATCGATACCTCCTCACAATTCTATCTCGGAGTTCTACGGACAGTTCCTTGGACTCCATGGTAGAGTTTCTGTTCTGACATGCACTGTTAACTGTGGAACCTTATATAGAAAGGTGTGTTTCTTTCTAAATCATGTGTAATCAATTGAATTGGTCACAGGTGGATTCTAATCAAGTTGTAGAGACATCTCAAGGATTATCAAAGGAAATTGGATGCACCTGAGCTTAATTTGGAGTGTCATAGCAAAGGCGTTGAATACGTATTGATGGGAGACATTTCAGCTTTTCATTTTTAATTATTTTGTAAAGATTTCTAAAATTAATTTCCACTTTGCCATTATGGGGTATTATGTGTCGATCATTGACAAAATATCTCAATTAAATCCATTTTAAATTCAGGCTACACACAATGTAATGTGAAAAGGTCAAGGGGTGTGAATACTTTCTGAAGGCACTGTCGTCTTCGAGTTTGAGTGCATTATGTCTCGGGAATTGTCTTCTGAACGCACGCTGCACTCCAATCTCTGATTTCAGCTCTACATTCTTCTAGACGATGAATATTCTCTCCTCTGTTGAGTTGCACCATTGGTTACCTGACAAAAAGTACTGTTTTACTCGTAATCAGCATCCACAACCATCCTTGATCATGTTGTGGAGCGTCAGCCGAAGCCCTCACTTATTTTTTCTTCCGCCCTCACTTTTTCACCTTTATTTGCTTTTATATTTGTTTTCTCCACAACCGCTTGAGCGATTGACTCAAAACTTTCAATCTAGGAGTGCCTCTGAAGATTTTTTTTTCTGAACAAAACTACATGATGATTGGATGGAAAATGTAGTCAGCATTCCAAAAGGTCCGTTTTCTGTAGGCAGGGTGTTTTACCTACCAGGAATAAACGACCTCACTTCTCTCAGCCTCGGCCAAATAAATGTTCAAAAGAAATTTGCTACAAACTATTTGAATGCTTGCTCTGTCCAATTCACTATATTTGACATTTTTGCCCACTAAGATTTTTTTTTTTTTTAAATAAAATTTTCAAATTGGGTAAATGTGTGTGACACACCTTGAAAACTCACCTTGAAAGCCTATACTTACTGCTTTCTGTTGTGTGTATGGTTTCTTCTTGTACTCCATCTCTCCTTCTTTCTGTCTTTGTTCATGGAGGGGTGAATCTTGCAAATAGTTTTTGTAAGGTTCACCTGGCTGGGTTTGAGGGTCGGAGAGTAGCAGTCGAAACCCAAATCCTATCCAGGTTCCTCCTGATGCCTCCATCTTTGTCTGTTTGGGTTTTTCCTGATACTCCGGTGCTGTATTTAGTCAGTTATTTGATTAGTAAGACAAATCAGGAAGATTGTTGTTTAAAGCTGTACCAAAACTTAACTCGGGAGTGCAACAAGGCAATGGTGAGTGAAATGGCTTCATTCTTTGTTTAAGGTCATACAGAAGCATGCGACCACTCCTCACACTGTTTATTTAGTCCCATGGAGATGTGGACACTTTGGATATTACTTTCCATTCTGCATTCGGAAAATAAATATTTAAATGCAAGTGGTTTCATTCCCCGACAGGGAATCACTTTCAAATGCAGAAGGGCGGGTGGGGGTCAGCTCTGCCTTTCTCCACACCGAGAGAGGACACCTGATATACACAATGGTCGATCTGCCAAAATGCCATTATGTCATGTTTTAACATCAATTTGATTAATAATAATTGAAAGTTTATATTGTGACGTTGACCAGTGAGTGTCTTGTGAAAATAATGCAGTACAGCAAATGTTAGGGAAATTCGGCCAGGGGTTTGGAAATATTGAACTACTTAAAGTGAGCCCTCAAAATACCCTACTCAATGAGAGAGAGAGATAGAGAGAATGAGGGAGATTGATAGAGGGAATGAGAGTGAGTGAGAGAGAAAGAGAGTGACTGAGACGTTGGTTGTTATCTCCAAATGTGGGTTTGAGAAGGTGGAACAGAGCCCTCCCAGGTCTCGATGTATCCACCTTTGTGTGTATGCATGCAAGTTGTTTTTGCCAACTATCCCCACACGTGGGTGGGCCTCAGGAGATGGAACGGAGATCTACGGGGTCTGAAATTATCCACCTCCATTAGCATGTGTGTGTCCCCGTGCGTGCACATGTGTGTACAAAATACGTACAACATATCACGCACAAGATGCATGTACAAAACACACCACTGCACAACATGCCACACACAACACGTGTGTATACAACACAACATGTGCATATGCATAAAATGCATAAAAACAATATGTGTGCACACAATACGCAGCATACCACACCATGCAAAACAAACATGCCAAAGCAAAATCAAAGCCAAACATGTACACAAACCGCAACTGTGCCAGGGTACGTGCAAACCACGACCCACATGCGCACAGCATCACCACTGGTCCCTGTCCCTCCCAGCCCTCCCCACTCGCACTCGGGTCCACCAAATCTCAGGCCCCCTTCCACCCAGGTCCGCCAAATCTCAGGCCCCCTCCACTTGGATCCACCAAATCTCAGGCCAAATGCTGGTGCTCGGTTTCCTGCAGGCACAACATGGTTTAAAGGGAGTCAACAAATCCCAGGCCCTTGTTTCCCAGCATGATGAAGCTGGAGAAACCCAGCAAGTCGCCAGGCCAGACCGGGTCCCAGATGATCCACACGACCTTGGGTGCCACGAGCACGGCCCTCCTCCCCACCAAAGCCACCACATGTATGGCTCTCCTCCCCACCAAAGCCACCACTTGTATGGCTCTCCTCCCCACCAAAGCCGCCACGCATCCCAAAGCCACCGCATACAGCACGAATCCCCGACCCCACCTCGCTCTCTCACACCCTCAACGGGTGGAGCTCTACAGGAAGAGGTCCGTAAAAGCCCGGGCCCTCCCACCCGGTAGCCACTGGGCCCACAAGTTCAGACCCAGGCCACCCAAACGCACGCTGAATGATGTGACACTCACTGCCCCTGAAACCGACACAACCTTTGGTCCCACCCCAGCGAGGGAGGCGGCTCCACCGGCAAGCCACACCGCATCCCTTTGTGTGT
The DNA here is from genome assembly GCF_964187855.1 of Myxine glutinosa. NCBI lineage: Eukaryota > Metazoa > Chordata > Myxini > Myxiniformes > Myxinidae > Myxine > Myxine glutinosa. The sequence continues at coordinate 125,121,449 of NC_136268.1, forward strand.
GTGTGTGTGTGTGTGTGTGTGTGTGTGTGTGTGTGTGTGTGTGTGTGTGTGTGTGTGTGTGTGTGTGTGTGCGTGTGTGCATGCGCCGTTGGTTGTTATCTCAATATGTGGATTTCAGAAAGTGGAATAGAGTCCTCCCTGGTCTTGAAGTATCCACCTCCTTTTCAGAAATGGATAATGATTCATGTACAGATTTGTGAATTTTTTTTTTTATTCTCAAAGTTTTGTTCTGAGGGCTATTTTGAGGATCGTCACCGAGCCTTGCCTTGGACAGCTTCCAACGGCAGTTCGTTCGTTGTAATATTCCAAGCGATGGGTTTTAAGATCTCCAAGTTTCTTTTCTTAATCATTCCCGTTGCTCCAATAATCACTGGTATAATTTTGGTGCTCTTCAGCTTCCAGCATCTTTTCACTTCATTTGTGAGGTCTTCCAATTTGGTCATTTTCTTGATTTTTCTGTGTTGTTTAGGCCAAAATCGCCGAGTACTGACACTTCTTTTACAATGGCTTCGATTAGCAATGCCTTGTTTTCTCTTTTGTACCTCAGTCCGGTCACAGTGCGTTGTGTTCTATGTTCATGCTTGATGAGATATTTAAGTTGTACGTGAACATTACTTCTTTGTTTTCAGTGATTGCCTTTGGTTCATGTTTCCACGAGTTTTCTGGAACTAGGATGTTGAGACTTTTGCAGATGTGCCAGTGGATTACTCAACATACTTTGTTGTGCCTTTTGGTGTACAGCTGCTCTGACATGAGTTTTTTTTTTTTTTACATCCTAAGAGGAGGTGGCTCGTACTTTCTGTCTCAACCTCACAGAACCTACACTTATCCAATTGACTCAGTCCCACCATTTTATTTAAGCCAATGGTGTAATGTCCTTGGTCTTGGCCATTTATAATAGATCGGTGACAACATTTCTAAATTTATTCCTTTTTAAATTCAAGCTATAACACAACATAATGTGAAAAAGTCAAGTGGTGTGAATACTTTCTGAAGGCAATGTATATGTTATGCTCATTTATCTTGTATTTTTCTCTGTATTCTGTCTCTTCTCCCCTATTCATGTCACATGCATGGACATTTTCCTCCTTTTTCACATCGATCTCTTTTTTTTTCTCCTCTTCCTCACCAGTCTTACCCCCACTTCCATCCTTTTTCATTTTATTATTCTCACCTTTCCCATCCCCTTCCCATCTCATATTCTGTCCTTTGCATACGTAATATACGTTGATGGCCTCGTAACGACTCCCACAGCCCTGTTGATATTATGACTTCCTCCTGTTGTGCACATGTGCAAGCAGACAGCACAGCAGAGTGATGGCAAGGAAGAAGGAGAAATGGAAGATGATGAGGAAGATGGCAAGAAGAAAGAAGACGAAATGTTTGGGGAGAATATGGCGGAGCTCGTGGAAAGAGCAGTTCAGCGACTGCACAACGCTGTCAGCCCCATCGGATTTTGACGTACCTTTCCTCCCACCATCCCTTCCTTTGCTACGTTCACCTCACTACCATATTCCAGTTTACCCATCCTTCCTTCCCCTTTCCCCCTCCGCAGTTCCTCTTTCAGCTTCCACATGTATTGAAAATGTGTATTTTGACAAGTTTGTGACTTTTGTATTAAACATGGTTATCAGATCCCCAGCTTCAGTTCTTCTTTGGCTCGTAAACACAAATCGCTGATTGAATCTTGATTCAATAAAGCAGCCACTGCAAGGTTCGGAGTCAAAATAGAGACAAGGGCTGAAAATCTTTGGAGTCCTTATTCTCGAGATAAAGAGTCAGGAAGGATTATGTGCAATGAATTCCGCTCGAAAAGACTTTGTGTGGGCAACTGCATGCTGATAATGACTCGGGGAATCTATACGGCCATGCATTGTTTTGAAGGTCAAAAGGGAAATCGTATTAATTGCCCTTCTCTCCAGCAGGAGCTGTTACCGTGTGGTTCCGAACCAAATCCAAGACTGAGAGCGCTCTAGGCTTCTTCGGTGCAGTGTGCACGATCCTGTAGATTTGAGGGATTTGATATTGATGTCCAGTGCTATTGTGTTCAAGACCATTGTTTTTGTTGCCAAGGAGACCATTGCAACGATGCAATCTTCAATAGATTTGCTGGGTTTGGTTCTTTCCCCTACAAATATCTGCAGCAAAAATAATACCAGTCTTGTCGTATCCCTCGTTCTGTCGCGGTTACAATTTCACTCCAAGACCGTAGTTGCAGCAGTTTGGGAATCGTCTTAGTCCTTTTGAGCGGAACATAGGTGATAAGATATTTCATAGGTTTTTGTATAGGTGATAAGATATGGAACAATTTTCTCTCGCTTTGCTGCGCAGATGTTCGCTTTACGATATAAATTAAATATAATATGTTAGGGAAAATTTCAAGTGATTATGTACGTCCCACTATCAAATTTTCCTAATCATTTCATTTTCACAGTTTGAGTTTTCTGGACGAGCTAGGATTCATATTCGGCTTTTCTGCCCACCCCATCTCCCTCTCTTTTCCTAAAGAACGATCCCTGCATTTTCTTCTTCTGTTGGAAATGTGTGATGCAAAACCTAAGTGATAACGCGAGGCAATTTCTTCCCCTTGTATATCGGTGTCAATTCTGGAAGTGTCGGCTGTGAAAAATGGGATTTGTGGATTGAAACTGCGACCGAAAACCTCCACGCACCCCCTCCCCGCGTTCGCACGATCCCTCCTCACAGCACTCCCTGATGTGAACTCCCACGCCACATGTGCAATTGAAACCCACAAAAATGGCAGCACGCTCGGCCCGATTTCAGGGGGAAAGATTGCACGGGATGTGCAGGTGCGAGAGTTTTGTGCGCGATACCGCTCTCATTCATTGCCCTGGCTATGCAATCACTGCTTGATCAAAGCAATGCTGGAGAATTCCAAAAACTCCTGCTTGCACGCAGCCAGCTATGAATGCTCTCGGGTGATATTTGTACACCGGCAGCTTCCAGCCTGGTTCACCTCCTGTAGAACAAACATTATTAAACTCGTCAGGTTGACATTATGAGCATTTGTTTTGCAATCCAACTATATCTGGCTCCATGCCACCTTTCTCGCATTCTATGGTCACCGATTGGTAGAATGGAAGCCTCAATGCCTTACCTTTACCGCTCCTTTGTAATTGCGTTGAGGCGAAGTTCAACTTGGTCATGTGGATCCTAATCAAACACCTCATGTTTACCATGTCAGAGGTTTGCTTTGCAGATCTTCTTGGGTCACGTCCACAATCTAGCATGCACTTCAGTTATGACCTATTATGCATTGGAAGTCTTGTAAATGGATACAAGAAAAAGTGTTCAAGCCTGGCCCCAAAGGAATGTATTGCGAAATCCATCAATGTGCCCTTGAGACATGGCGATATGTATGCAAAATGTCTATCGTTTTGATCCAGACTCTACTATGCAAAGGGATAAGATCCTATACATTTCCTTTCACAAATGTCTTCAAACTTGTAACCCCATCAACAATCAATCCTCCATCGTGGTGTGTGTGTGTGTGTGTGTGTGTGTGTGTGTGTGTGTGTGTGTGTGTGTGTGTGTGTGTGTGTGTGTGTGTGTGTGTGTGTGTGTGTGTGTGTGTGTGTGTGTGTGTGTGTGTGTGTGTGTGTGTGTGTGTGTGTGTGTGTGTGTCCCATTTGCGGGTTTCAGGATGAGGAACGGAGTCCTCCCAGGACCCAAAGTATACACCTCCTCTTTGGTAAGGGATCACGTTTCATGGACCAAGCTGTTCAACTTTTTCGGTTTTGTTCCAAAGGCTCTTTTCAGGATCATCACCGAACCCTGGATTGCTGCCTGCAGTTAATTTGTGGTAATATTCCCGGGAATGGTTTTAAAATCTCAGTGAGGTTCTTCTTTATCATTCCTGTTGCTCCAATTATCACTGGTACAATTTCGATGCTCTTCAGCTTCCAGGATATCTTGACCTCATTTTTGAGGTCCTGGTATTTGGCCATTTTCTTGATTTCTGCTTTGTTTAGGCCAAAATCGCTAGGTACTGATATCTCGATGAGCAATGCTGTCTTTTCCTTTTTGGTCCTGAGTAATATGTCCGGACGCAATGTTTTTTTACCCTCGCCAGAGGAGAAGGCATTGCATTTGAGTCCGTTTGTCATTTTGTTTGTTTGTCTGTTTGCTTGTCTGCTTGTCTATTTGTCCGCACAGAATCAATACGATTTCCTCTCCAACCGTTGGTCCGCTTGACAGTTAATTTTCACCATAGGTGCACCTCCTCCTGTAGAATTTTGAATGATAATTATGACGTCATAGGTGACGTGGTATGGGTGCCATCTTGGAAAAACCGAAAAATTTTGCACCTGTATCTCCGAAAGCACTTCATATAAAAATTTGAGACATGGCTCATTGTAAAGAACTCTCCATGGGAAATATATGTTAATGATGTCATAGGTTCCTCCATTATGACGTCATAATTTGACAAGTACAACACTTCATCCAATCAAGATTAAATTTATTGAGCATCATCTAGGGATAAATTGGTGGAGGCAAAAAATTATGACGTCATCGGTCACGTGGTTCGGCCACCATATTTGTTTTAACACAAAAGCCTTAAAAACCACTAAAAACACGTCCTGGCGAGTGTCTGCAATCTCTGATTGTTATTTCGTGTTTTCTTTGTTCACGCTCGATGGCATCATCAGGTCGTACATGAGCATGACGTCCTCATTTTCAATGATTGCCCTTGGTTCGTATTTCCATGAGTTTTCTGCTACTGGGATGTTTAATTTTTGCAGATATGCCAATGAATCGCTTTGCATACTTTGTTGTGTCGTTGTGTGTAAAGTTGTTCTGATAATAGTTTTTTGCACCCCAAGAGCGGGTGACTAGTACTTTCTGTTTCTGTCTTGCAGAATCTACACTTGTCCGTCTGGCTCAGTCCCACCATCTTTTTAAATCCATTGGTGTAGTGTCCTTGATCTTGGGCATTTATTATGATTCTTTCGCCATCCTAGTTGAGCTGACCTCTTCCTAGCCATTTCAATGAGCGTCTTTGTCTAAACCCCACTATGTCCAATTATTTTTTGTATTTTTCCTCTTTTTTTTTTTTTGTTCTCAGTTGTTGGTGTATATTTCTTGATATTTCTTTTTATTTATTTTTTGTATTTTTTTTTGCAATTGTTGGGGCTGTATTTGTTGCTGTTTCATTTCCCTGTGCAGCATCTTCGATTCGCACCTATTTTTGTTTTTTTTAATTCTTTGCAAGGTGAGTTGGGGATACTTTTTCAGGTTTGTTGCATTAGTGTTTGTTTGCAAATTGTATACGACAGTCTGTTGAGCATTTCACATACTCAGCTAGTCCTACACTCGTCGCTCTGTGCACCTGCTTGAGCTTCATCAGGCCGCTCCTTCCCTCTCGTCTCGGCAGGTACATTTTCGGGATGCACTGGTTTTTGTAAAACATTTTGTGGATGGTAAGGAGTTTGCTTGTTTTGATGTCTAACTTGTTGATTTCTGATTGGGGCCAGTTTATTATTCTGCAGCTATATTGGAACACTGGTACTGCGAGCTGGTTTATGGCTTTGATTTTAGTTTTTGTTTCTTCTTCTGGTGTTGTTTGCCGTTTCCTTTTTCTTGAATGAACAGTGCCACTGCGAAACACATGATATTGATTTCCTTCAAGGTGGATGATTTTGAAATCATTTTTCTAATTGATGCGTTCGTTCGCCTCACTAAAAAATTTTGTCCATTTATTGTTTTCTAAGCAATGAAGTTTTGGTCCATCTTTGAGTTTTATTAATTTTGTGTCTTCTATTTTGTTGGTGAACTCTTCTAGTCTATGCTGCTCTTCATCATCTTCATACTACTCTCCCTCATTCTGCTTCTCTCCCTTGTCTTTCTGCCCATCACCATCCACCTTTTCCAATCTTTTCCCTTCATCTGTGCCTGAGTCACCTGGTCCTTGTCTCTGAGAACTCGATGGCATCGGGGAGGGGGGGAGGGGAGGAGAGGGGGGGGAGGGGAAGGGGGGGGGGAGGGGGGAGGGGGGGAAGGGGGAGAGGGGAGGCGAGGGGGAAGGGCGCGCGAATCGTCGAATCAGCGCGCTGCTCTGCCACCGATTCAGATTCCGTGTATAATATTCCTCGCTGAAATGTGAAAAAAACGCAATCGCGCGGCAAGGAACATCACGTGATCGCTCTGAGCGATCGATTGCAACTCTGCGTCATGTCCGTGGGCATGGCTAACGTGGCCTCATGCTCCCAGGTGATTGGCTAACTCGAGCTCGAGAGAGCCATAATGCGCTACGTTATGGCAAAAAATATGGATCTAAAGATGAAAGAAAAAAAAACCTATGTGGTGTGAATGGCAATGTTCCTCGCTGAAATGTGAAAAAACTGAATTACGTGCGAACGCATAACTGTGAGATTATGGCGGCAAAGTTGGAACATCACGTGATCGCTCTGAGCGAATCAGCGCGCTGCTCTGCCATTCCGGTCATAATATTCTCGTTGAAATGCGCTGAGGTAACAATATGGTAAAAAAATATTATGAAATAAATTTTTAGGTCGGACATGTTCTTCCCAGGCTCAATGGTCATGTTTGTGCCAAATATCAAGTACGTGAGCCTCTCCGTTTAGGAGTCTATCGGTAACATTACACACACACACATACACACACACAAACTGTGTTTTATATATATAGATATACACAAATATATATGCGCCCCGCAACATATATATATATACTAGCAGAGGTACCCGGCTTTGCACGGGAGTGGGAGGAGGAGGGGAGGGGGGAAGAGGAGGGGAGGGAGAGCGGGGGGGGGAGGGGGGGAGGGAGGAGGGGAGGGGGAAGAGGAGGGGAGGGGAATGGGGGGGAGGGGGGAGGGGTAAGGGGGGAGGAAGGGTGCGGGGGTGCCCAGGGGAAGAAGGGCCCCTCCCCTCCCCCTTCCCCCCCGTTCCCCTCCCCCCCCTCCCCTCCCCCTTCTCCCTCCCCCTCCCCCTTCCCCCCTCCCCCCTCCCCCCTCCCATCCCCTTCCCCCTCGTTCCCCTCCCCTTCTCTTCCCCCCTCCCTCCTCCTCCCCCTTCACACCAGGGGGGTTGACTCAGCCTGTCATCCCACCGAGGTCGGAAGTCGGAACTCGTTGTCGTCAAATAAATGTAGCCTGTATGTTTCACTCTTTGTCACATGCCGTTGGTCCCATGTCAATCGGATGAAGTTGAAAAATTAACGTTACGAAGGTTCTCTGGGACGTACTGATTCCGAATAATGAAGTTGAAAAATTAACGTTCCGAAATACGCTAATTACGCTAACAGAAGCGCTGGAGGGAGCACTGCGCTCCCTCCCTTAGATTCCCTCCCTCTTCTGCTAGCGCTAAATTACGCGTAACACACTAATTTTAAAACCCGAAGTTGTTTTAATTTTAAGGTGTGCTGTAGTCAGAAGCGCTAGAAGCGCTGCGCTCCCTCCCTTCGAAAGATTATTTTACGCGCTGCTGAAAGGTATTTATGCGTTATTATTTATTCGCTAGCAAGTGATTATAAATGTTTATGTCTCCGTGACATTCCTGGGACCATCCCGAGTCGAACAGTACTTTCCGCTCGCAAATCCGTCCACGGGTTCTCGAGATCTTAGAGATCATACATAGATCAGGATACAGACACAGAGGCCAACTCTACTTTATATATATAGAAGTTAATATTGTTAACTCACCTGTTACCGGTGTTGTAGGTGGCCTGGTAGACGGTAGTGGGGTTGCCGGCGGCTGGTTAATGGTAGTGGGGTTGCAGGCGGTCCGGTAGACGGTAGTGGTGTTGTATGCGGGCAAAACTTGAGATTAGATGGACGGTAGTGAGTTTGTACGCGGCTTTTTAAATTATGCAAATTAAAACAAACGTGACACTGGTAGACGTTAGTCTGTGGTTGTCGACACCAGAAATTGGCAGAATCTATAATTATGCAAAGTAAGACACACTTTAAAACTTGATATGAGATAGACGGTAGTGAGTTTGTACGCGGCTTGTTAAATTATGCAAATAAAAAACACGCTAGTATAGTTTATTGTGTTGTAGAACTTTACCAATCGAATATTGAAACCGCATGGCAGATAAATGTCTACAGTGCCAGAGCGTTTCTATATTGCCAGACTCTTGGTTTTTAGAAGCTAATTAGCTGCATTATGATCGGATGTCATAACGCCTAACGGCGGCATAATTTTTTTGTTTCAAGCCAAATAAACATGAAAACAATAAGAAAATGACAAAACAATAACTTTAATAAAACACTCAACGGGATCTGTCCCAAAAATTGTGCGGGAAAGGACGTGATAAAAGCGAAAAATAAATGTCAGAGGGGTGATTCGAACCCCGGACTCTGAAAAGATAAGGCGTCATGCTAACAGCTCGACCACTTCGACCCGTCATTTCCGGAAAGCTATTTGTGAGAGTGACTTGAAACGAAAGATTATTTTACGCGCTGCTGAAAGGTATTTATGCGTTATTATTTATTCGCTAGCAAGTGATTATAAATGTTTATGTCTCCGTGACATTCCTGGGACCATCCCGAGTCGAACAGTACTTTCCGCTCGCAAATCCGTCCACGGGTTCTCGAGATCTTAGAGATTGTAGAGGATACAGACACAGAGGCCAACTCTACTTTATATATATAGATATAGATAGACGCTAATTACGCGTAACACACTAATTTTAAAACCCGAAGTTTTTTTAATTTTAAGGTGTGCTGTAGTCAGAAGCGCTAGAAGCGCTGCGCTCCCTCCCTTCGAATCCCTCTCTCTTCTGCTAGTGCTAATTATGCGCTAATTTTAAAACCCGAAATTTTTTTAATTTTATGTCTCCGTGACATTCCTGGGACCATCCCGAGTCGAACAGTACTTTCCGCTCGCAAATCCGTCCACGGGTTCTCGAGATCTTAGAGATCATAGATAGAGGCCAACTCTACTTTATATATATAGATATATATATATATATATATATATATATATATATATATAGATATATATATATATATATATATATATATATATATATATATATATATATATATATATATATATATGTATATATATGTATATATATATATATATATATATATGTATATGTATATATATGTATATATATATATATATATATATATGTATATGTATATATATGTATATATATATATATATATATATGTATATGTATATATATGTATATATATATATATATGTATATGTATATATATGTATATATATATATATATGTATATGTATATATATGTATATATATATATATATGTATATATATATATATATATATATATATATATGTATATATATATATATATGTATATATATATGTATATATATATGTATATATATATATATATGTATATATATATGTATATATATATATATATGTATATATATATATATGTATATATATATATATGTATATATATATATATTACACCAAGTGCAGGGTTTCCCAAATCCGTTACACCGCACCCTCATCCTCCAGGTACGTCCCGGGCCTATAAAACTTTACTTAATGTGACACGCAGGTGTAATTCCCTCTACAATTAATCTGACCCTGAGTGTGACAGTTTTAAAACACAAATAAGTATGTCCTCCTGTTGCATTGCACCCTACCTAACAGATTCACGCCCACAGGATAACCGAATTGCAGAATTAATTCTCAAACTAAACATGAACGGTGGGGAGCATTATTTACAAGTTACGTTACTTGGACTATTTACAAAACGCAAGCCAGGACCTGCGATTTATTTTGGGGGAAACAAAAAGAAAATCCTGTGGGAGGGGAGGAGACAGCCTGCACTGCATCGACGCACCAGCACCAATAAACACCAATAAAGAGCACCAAAAAGCACCAATCAGCACCAGAAAAACACCAAAGCACCATCCAGTGCTCATTGCACATCATAATAATAAAACACAAAAAAAAAAACACTGATGCTGGTCTACCTCGTTCTGCTCTGCTGGTCCGTCGTTCTTCCAGATGTTGTCGTGTTCTTTGCTTGCGGCCTATTTGGTGGAAATAAAAAGGCACACAACGCGTCCATCTTTTATTTATGGCCCACAGGGGCCGACTATGGGTGGTTCACCTGTGGGCTGGATGCCACCTCACCGAGGTCCGCAAGCAAGATCTTTCTTGGGCCATCGTGGCCGGTCCCAGCAGAGGGGCTAGGCCCCAACACGTGGGGTCCATAAGTAGTGCTTGGCCACAGACTGTGGTCCATAAGTGGTGCGTGGATGCAAGCAGCTGGTTGCGAGAATTTCGGGCACACAGACACGGCCTCCCACACGCTCCCCTCAGTGCCCAGAGAGCATGATCCTCGGTTGGGAGAAGGAAGACAGAGAAGACAGGTTAGCAAGGGGTAAGGTCACAAGGGTACACATCAACAAAGGCAATGCAAGGTGAGGTGTGCACGGAGAGCGAAGTGAGAAAGCTCGTCCCTACAGTGCGCCACCCCCCCTCCCCCCCTGTCACCTACTCCACCCTTGCCCTTTTTTTTTTTTTTTTTTTTTTTTTTTTTTGTATACAATATCGAGGCTCGTGAAAGAGCGAACATTAATCACACAGAAAGACAAACCGACACATAAAACATATAACATAGGGAGCGGTAGACAAGATGGGGAGAGAGGGGGAAGGACACAAACACAACATTTGAGAGCAGGGACTGAGAGACATGGAGACATCGAGAGATCTGAGAGAGGGCGGGGGCGTGGGAAGGGGGCAGTGGGAGAGGTATAAAACATATGGACACTGCCAGGACTTCCAGGAAAGAAGTTGGAATTTCAAACAAGGTGGATCTGGGGTGAATTAGCGGGGGTAGAAAAGATCAAGGTTTTGGATGGGGGAAGATAAGAGATGGTGGTGAACAGCTGTTTTAAAGACCTGGAGGGAGGAGTGGGATTGAAGGGAGTGAGGGAGTTTGTTCCAGAGGCGGGAGAAAAGAGGAATGAAAGAGTGAAGGTGAGCGGAGAGCCGAGATTTCGGCAGTTTAACCATCAGAGGGTTGCTGGCAGATCTTGTGCGACCTGTAGGAATATTTGGGGGACAGAGCACAGAGAGAGCTGGGGGTGCAAGGCCGGAGAGGAGTCGGTAGAAGATAGAAAGACCACCTACCTGCCTGCGGTGAGTGAGTGAAAGGCCCTCAGAGATAGCTTCATCGCGGGAGATTCCAATAATTCTGAAAGCTTTGGTTTCAACAGCGTGAAGCCGAGCTAGGTGTGAGGCAGGAGCACCGGCCCATAGGGGAGAACAGTATTCCATTGAGCTGCGGATGAAAGCCTTGTATGTGGTGAGGAGCTCAGGTGTGCCGAGGAAGGACTTCGCACGACGGAGGATGCCCAGTCGGCGACTGGCTTTGGAGGCCAGCTTGGAAATGTGGTTTTCCCAAGAAAGATCATGGCAGATAGTGAGACCCAAAATCTTGAGCGACAGAACTTCTTGGAGAGGATTGTTGAGAAAGTAGATGGGAGGGTTGTCCAGTCGATCTTTTCGGAGAGACATAGTAAGAGTGTGAGATTTGTCAGGATTGAAAGACATGTTCCACTTGTTTGACCAGTCTGTGATTTTGTCCAGGTCTTCAGAGAGTGAGGAGGCAGCAGACTGCCGATCTGAGGGAAGAGGAATGGAGCGGCAGAGAGTGGAGTCATCAGCAAAGAGATAGAGAGGATTTTCGAGAGAGTCAGAGAGATCATTGATGAAGACCAGAAAAAGCACGGGGCCCAGAACACTGCCTTGGGGAACTCCAGCCTGAACAGGAAGAGGAGATGAGAGAAACCCATTCAGGGCCACACGTTGACGACGACTAGAGAGGAAGTCCGCCAGCCATGCGTGGAGATTTCCATGGATACCAAAGGAGGAGAGTTTGGTGAGCAGAGCGGGGTGCCAGACCGTGTCGAAGGCACGTGATATGTCGAGGGAGACAGCTCTAATTTCCTGTTTGGCATTGAGGACCTCCATCCATTGTTGAGACAGCAGAAGCAGCATGTCCAGAGTAGAGTGACCTGGTCTGAAACCAAATTGATGATCAGAGATCAAGCCATTGGAGAAGAGGAAAGATTTCATATCAGAAGCAATGATGGATTCCATGACTTTGCTGATAATTGGGAGAAGGCTGATTGGTCTGTAGTTGCTAGGATCTGTTTTTGCACCTTTTTTGTGCAAAGCGGTGATGTTGGCTGATTTCCAAGCAGATGGCAGTTGACCTTGAGCAAAAGAGAGGGTGAAGAGAACAGAGAGAGGGTGAGATAGAGCAGCAGAGCAGGATTTTAGGACCCGTGGGCTGATGCCGTCGGGTCCAGTTGCAGAATCAGAGTCGAGGGTTGACAGAAACTTTTCCACCTTGTCAGGGGGAAAGGACACGGAGTCCAGGAGCAGCAGGGTACGACTGGGTATGGTGGGTACAGAGAGGGATGGGTTTGGGACACAAGATTTAGAGGCAAACACAGAGTTGAGGCATTCAGCTTTTTCACGTGCGGAGTCAGCTGTGTAGCCGTTTGAGGTAAGGGAGGGGATGGAGGGGGAACAAACACCAGAAACGGATTTGACCAGACGCCACCAGGATTTGGAAGAGGGAGACAGATAAGAGAGTTCGGTCTTGAGAACGGAGAGATATTGTTTCCTGGCTCTCCTGAGGGTGGACACACACTTGTTTCGGGCTTTGTGAAAGGAAATGAGATTTCCTTCCGTTGGATTTGCTTTCCAGGAGACGAAGGCAAGTTGTTTCTGGGCAACAGCCTCACCACAAGATTCCGTGTACCATGGACGGGAGGAAGAGTATGACAACTGAAGACGAGATGGGATAAATCTGTGCATGAGAGAGAGCAATTTACTTTGGAAGAATTCCCAGGATGAGTTGATGTCAGAGGTGGTAGAGATGGGAGACCAGTCCAGATGATTGATGGCTGCTTGAAGACCGTGCCAGTTGGCCTGAGTGAAATGCCAGACTCGTCGACGCTGAGCAGGCTCCCTGAGGATGGTCAGAGAGATGTCCACTTTAACAAGGACATGATCAGATGATCCGATCGGAGCAGAAGAAGAGCAGCAGACATTTTCAGGGAAGTTAGTCATAACCAAGTCCAGAAGAGAAGATGTTCCGTTGACTGAGATCCGGGTCGGGAAATTGACAGATTGTGTCAGTCCCAGTGAGTCGCAGAAGTCCTTTGCTGAGGAGCCATGGCTGGTGAGAGAGGTACCCACACCCAGCCAACTGGCATGATGACAGTTGAAATCACCACATATGAGGAAGAGAGAGTTGGGATGAGTAGATAGAAGTTGGTCCATATCATCAGACAGCGAGATGTAGATGGAGTCATCACTGTTTGGTGGACGGTACAACACACATATGAACAAGAGGTGGGAGCGAAGGGGAAGCCGTAGCCAGAGGTATTCCTGGGGGTGAGGTGGAGAGAGTGCAGTGCAGGGCGAGTGAGGAAGAGAGTTTTTGATAAAGATAGCAACCCCGCCTCCAGGACGAGGCTCAGGTCTATCATACCGGAGGAGGGAGTAGCCCGGGAGAGATACTATGGAATCAGAGACATCATAAAGGAGGAAAGTTTCTGTTAAGCAGATCACGTCTGGTTTGACAGAAGCAACCTGTATGGAGAGATCAGTTAAGTTTGAACGAAGGCCCCGGATGTTTGAGGTCCATACCGTTAATGAAGAGGAAGGGGGAGCATCAGATACAGAACAGGGGGGAGGAGGGGTAGGGTAAGATGTGGAAGAGGTGGAAGAGGTAGGGAGAGCTGTTGAAGGTGTGTCAGAGATTTCAGAATAGCTCGGAGAAAGGGAAGGATGGGGCGGACAAAAGGTTTGATGGTGATTGGGTGAGCCACAATGAGGTGTTATTTGAGGAGGGGGAAGAGCGAGGCAGAAGGTTGGGGGAGATGGAGGTGAGAGTTTGAAGGGGGAAGAAGTGGGGAGGACGCTTTGAGGAGGGGGAGTGAGCGGGGGGAAATTGAGAAGCAATGAGGGTGGGGAGATTTGAAGGGGAGGGGTGAGGGGGGAGTTTGGGAGGGAAGGGACAAGGGGAGGGATTTGAAAGGGATGGGATATGGGGGAGATTTGGAGGGGAGGGGTGAGGCAGGAGTCTAGGAGGGGAGGGGCGAGGGGGCGTCTTGGCGGGGAGGGGTGAGGGGGTAGTTTAGGAGGGAGGGGGCAAGGGGGGAGATTTGAAAGGGATGGGTGATGGGGAAGATTTGGAGGGGAGGGGTGATGGGGAAGATTTGGAGGGGAGGGGTTATGGGGAAGATTTGGAGGGGAGGGGTGAGATTGGATTTTTGAAAGTGTACGATTTATGGGAAACGAACATTTATTGCAAAATGAGTTTCTTGTGACCTTCGAGTTAAAAATACGTTTAAGGACGCTGGATGGAGGATGGAGTGCAGGAGAGTTTAGGGAATGTAGAAAAAAGGCACTATAGGAGATGGATATTTTTTTTGGGATGAATTGATTTGGTGAGCAAGTCGAAAGCAGCCTTTTAAAGAAGAAGAAGAAAAAGGTGTTATAAAATATGACGGAATACATAACTTGAGGGGAAAGTGTAAACATTGAAGGTTAATGAGTGAAAACTATCTGGGGAAATGGGGGAGAAACACGTGGTCGAAGAACGAACGAACGAATAAGAATGAATAAACGAATGAGAACAGAGAAGGAAATGTTTTTTTTGTTTTGTTTTGTTTTTTGAGTTGAGATTTACACAAGGAAGTAGGCTATGGGTGAAAAGCCTGGGAATACAGAGAACGAAAGTTATTGGATCACAAACGACGGACCACTGAGAGAAAAACAAAGCCTCAAGGTTGTACAGTGCACACTGTACAAGGCCTTGCTCGCGACACGGCAAACAGACGATCAATTTATGAAAGATAAACACCGAGAAACAACCAAAGTTGCACACAATAACTTCACACACCGAAAGATAAATACAGTTTCGACAAAATACAATTGTGAACAGACTTAACTTCGAAAAACGTGGAGACCGTGTGGAGCTTCGAAAATCCCTGCCGCCGTCTCCAAGATCTCGCGAGATCTGTCAACCCATATTTACAACAATTTACAATTCGTCTTTAGCGTCACATCTTCCCCATATCTCCCCTATACCAAATTCGTCACCACAATCCCTCTAACCAAATTTGCCACAAATTCAAATTCCTCATCAATTCCTCATGAGGAGGAAGAGATGGAGCATCAAGCACAATGTCACACCCACGTCATGATGCGTCTCACAATCCAAACATTTGCACAAAAATAACCAAAACATGGCATGGTGTGGAGTTACGTCACCTCAGGTGAGTGGATGTAGATGGTGCGAGGAGATTCTTAATCCTAACTATCCTCTTAATGACTTTAATACACTTTACACTACCCGGGGTTTTCCCTGCCAAACCATTGGCCATCTTACACTCTATGCGGTTTTAAGAACCAAATTCCCATTGACCAAACTGTGGTGCTTCATCAATTTGGGGTCTCACTCCCCCGGTTCAACTCCCTGTGCCTTTGCACAATTTCGGGACTGAGTCGTGTGGCTCTCCCAGCAGGTCTACTCACCTGCACACCTCCGCCACTGCAGTTGCCTCCGAGCTTACCTGCTCCTTACCTAACCTATCTAACTGGGGAAAGCCCTCTCTCACACTTACCCCCCTTGGTGCCCTCTCTGGCACTGGGCTACCCGGGTCCGTCCTCTGGATCCTCGGGCCCCATCCACAACAACTCTACCGGCTCCCAGAGCCCACTGCGGCCTCACCTGACCGACGTCCTCACAGTGGCGGAGTGCTCAACCAACCATCCCTCGAACAGGCCACACGCCCAGTCTTTTCCACGTCACTAATGCACCCATCCAAACACCATTCTTCCACACACACCACAGATGCCAATATCCAACCACAATTTACCTATACCCTCTACCTAACTCTTAAACTACCCTCCCCAGGTATTCGTGATGGGGTCCATCCTTCCCATACACTCCCTTCGCACCAACCACTCCACTCCACAGTTTCCACCATACTCACTCCACACCATCCATTCCATACTCCATATATTCCAGACCATTTATTCCATACAACCATGCTCACCTGGATTTGCACACCTGTGCCATCACTCCGACACCTGGTGCTTCCTGCACCCTCCTTCCTCCAGGACGATTTGCTCAACACAACACACAATCACCATTACTCAGTCATACACTACTCCATACACCTGTTCACTTGCACACCTGTGCAATCACACCTGGTGCCTCCTGCACCCTCCTTCCTCCCAGGCTTCTTCCTCCCAGATAAGAAGAAGAGTTAGAAGCAGCCCAGGACCCGGGGAGGAAGTGGGAATAATGGAGGAGGAGCGCAATACGCATTGGGTTGCGGGGGTTGCAGACACCATTCAGTCATTCAATACAATGCACAACCACAATTATTCCTCATACACTGCTCCATACACTTCCAACTCTCAATACAACCCACAATTGCACTTTTCACCATACACTTCTAACTCTCCAAACCATTGCCTCAGGCACCCAAATTCTCCCATGCTCATACACACATCTCTCCCGAGCATTGCCTAGCAATTCCTCATTTGCTCAATATCAAGATTCTCACACATACGGCATCATCTGGTCTACCTGGTGCCCTTCTAACTTGGTGCTCCCCGTCTTCCCTTTAAACTAAGCACATACCACGTCATTAACAACCGTTCTAACCTCTCTACATCCCCGACTACCTGTACAATGTCGCTACTTACCCCTTATGTCACCTATGGTCATTTTTCTAGATCCCTATACAATTATCCAAACCGTCCCTCGGCTTGGTTTTCACGGCCATACCCCATAACTAGTGCTCATGTGCCCCGCGTGCGAGGGATGGTGGATTTGCCATCCCACCACATCGGGCATCTTCTACTATCAATTTGGCCATCAAATTTTCTGCAAATCAAAATTTGCCAATCATTTTTGCCCATCAAATTTGCCCATCCTTACTGCCAATCATTCCCACTATTCCCAATTTCGAATCCAAAACTATCATCATCACAGTCCACTATATCTGACCCTCTCAGTACGTCATGACATCATTAAAACTCGGCTTTGCAATGAATTCGGGTGGTTTGGTCGCCTGCAGGTTGAGTCCGTCCGGCATTCGGTTCAAGGGAGGCGGCATGCTCGGACCGAGATTCCACGCACCATCTCGGCGCAGAACCTTTCGGTCTCCGGCCCGATGGCTCGATCTCGCCTGGCCGGAACGCCGCAACCACAAGGGGGCACCGCTCCGGTCCCTCCTACCTGCCCTTGAACCGGACCGGTCGCTCCGCTTAGCGGAGCACGGACGCGACCGTGCAGAGCGAGGCCCGGCGCGGATCGCGCACGGCGGTTCCTTTGAAACCACCGTGATTACGATCCCCGCTGGTTCCCGCAGCACCCAAAGCCCGGCACGAACCGAGAACTCGCGTCGGCTAACCGTTGGTCTAACCGCTGCTCCGGTCCACGTCGATGCCTTACTCGCCTGCTCACACGCATATGCGACAATTTTCACACTCGCCAAACCCGGCATTCCAACGCCGCCCGTACATTCCACACACTCCGGCCATTCCACCACCGCTCTCCCTGTTACACACCACACCTCTTGCGCACACTTCGTTCCACACCTCTCCTCCGTTACGTCCTCCATAACACTCACCATGGGCGTGCACTCTTGCATCCACCCACTCACGCGCTTCCATGGGCTCTCCCACACCCGCGCCACAACCAACTCAGGTGTGCTTTCTCGCACACTCTCGCCGTCCATCCCAAGCGTGCATCCTCGCACCCGCTCCTCCACCAACTCACTCTCCGTGTCACACTCCGTACACTCCGACGTGCATTCTCGCTCGCACTCGGTTTCACACTCGCGCTCCCATGTGCCCTCTCGCAATCGCGCCACCACCAACTCACTCTCCGTGTCACACTCCGTACACTCCGACGTGCATTTTCGCTCGCACTCAGTTTCACTCTCATACTCTGTCGTGCATTCATTCTCCGACGCACACTCTTTCCTCACAAGCGCGCCATTTCCACTCACACCACTCACAGGGGACCCTTCACCAACGCCCGGATGCTTTCTCGATCCCAAGCGCGCGAAAATTATTTCTGCGCCAAACATCCTTTTACAAAATCTCCCCGCACAATATACAGCACGACTCACCTGGGCGCTTCTTCTTCTTCGCTCCAACACCACCTGCAAATCTTTATTGGGGTTATTAAGCACAGCATCGTGATGTGAGCACGGACTTTGCACATTATCCATTTCTCCCTGCCGCGAGTGCTTTTCTAAGTCCCTGGTCTCTCCAATTCCAATTTCCACTACTGCTTTGAATGATTCAGACTTTTCGATTCCAATTTCTTTTCCTTTAATTTCTTTGTCTTTTCCCTCGACGGCCGCTGGCTCTAATAAAATTTTCTCTACCTCAGCGGTCGCCGGCTTTTCCATACGCGATTTCGATTTTCCATACGGGTCGCGATTTTCCACACGCGATTTTCCATACGGGTCGCGATTTCTACCCCCGTCATTTTAACCGCGCTTTGCTCCGCCTCGCTCAACCACCGCTTCTCAACCCGCTTTACCTCGTCGCGTACCCCTGGGACCTGCTCGCCAAACCTGCGGTCAATGTCTTCCTGTACTCTTTTCGCCGTGGCGTTCATTTGCTCCTGAAATCCAACCGGGTTGTACCTCGCTTCGTGCCTCACTTTTTCCATGTCTATCCCCCGGGTAGCCATCATTGCATCAAATCCCTTACTGTCACCCATCAGAGAGGCACCGAAATGCATCATCAAAAGGCCCCAGTCCATTGGCACTGCGGGCCCGGCTATCGCCGTCACGTACGGGAGGCCGCCATTTCGTGTGCCCGCAACCGCACCTTCTTTGCTCTCCTCTTCCACTATTCCCACTTCTTCCCTGGGGTCCTGGGTCGATTCTACCTCTTCTTCTTCTACCCCCACCGGCATCTGGTCGCCTTGATTATCCATGGCACGATTTAATTTAGATGTTTTACACGAAATTTCGGCCGCTCCAAATTTTGACCAAATGTTTTTTTTTTGATGTTTTAAAAATTTGGTTATGGTCCAAATCTCGCTCCTGACACCAATTGTTACGGAAACGGAGTACGGCGCTCCCCCTTAGCAGAGGGGGGGGGGGTTAATCCCCCTTCTATTTTCACTGGCCGTCTCCGATCCTGAAGCTACCCCGCTCCCTTGTGGGGTGAGATTGGCCGAGGCGATTGGTCAAGGGATTCCCGTACACCCTGCCCAACCCCTCCACAAAGCAGGTGGGCAACTCCGCTCGAGACCGCGGACAAGATGGTATTTGCCGAGCGGTTTTAGCAGCCCGCGGTTCGAGCCATTTTAACAAGGACTAAACCCGATTCATATGCGGTTGGCCAAATCGTGCCACAGGTGTTCAATGATGGAAAAGACAAGGACGATCGGACGAGGAAGAAGAAGGCAAAGGTAGGAAATAACAGGATTTATTATTATTTACACAAGACTAAAGGAAGAGAGGAAATTAAAGTAATATACAGAAAATGGAAGGAGCAGAAGGACACAGAGCAATTTCTACTGATACAAACTTACTTAAAACCCCAGACAAGACAAACAAAACAAACTCACGTACACAAAAGGATGGAATTGCAGGGATGATATGGAACGGCAGAGGAGGGTCCCGGCAGATGGTAGGCGTCGAGGTCCGGCTCCAAGCTCGCGCTTATGTCCACGCTTTTGGGGTCGAGGCGATACCCGGCACACAGCTCCGCTCCGTGCTGGCAGCGAGGAGCCGGCAGCTCCACGTATTCGGTTTCACACCGGCAGCTTTCTCACTCGTCCTCCGCCTCCTGCGTCTCCGACGCTCCCTTAATACTCCACAGAATCTGCCTCTGGTCCAGCGCACCTACCTCAAAAACCTCTCTCAGCTTCTCCTCAACTGGACTCTTACGCATCTCTTCTGGTGGGGGCTGATGCAATGGGTTTTATAACCCCGCCCTCTTGAGCAATACCCACTCATCCTTGGTTGGTCGGCAAGGGCTTTCCTGGCTCCACCTTCTGATGACAATGGGCGGGCAATGCCCTTGTTCGTTGGCTTGACCGCGTGCGTAATGGAGGTTTTGGGGCGATTCGAGCGAGCCCCAGCCAAAGGGCAGCGAACGCTGCCGGCAATTGCGTTTTGGTGGCAATTGAAAGGGGATTCTACCTTATTTCATTTGGTGCAATGCAGAGTCAACTCATGGGAAACAGAGCCTTATACTGACATGGAATAAAGAGATAACTATAGAGAAGGGCCTATGATTTTCTACATGTTTGCGATGGACTAGCTAAAGGGACGACCTTTGATCTTTACATGAAATGGAGGTATTTACAAGAATCATTACATTTACAGAGGGTGGTATTTACAATAATTTCACCAAGTGCAGGGTTTCCCAAATCCATTACAATATATATATATATATATATATATATATATATATATTGTTATGAATTTGGTAGAGCAATATCTAGAGCTAGGTAGATCTGAATAGGTAGGTATTCGGCTGTCGTGACAGGGACTCTACATGTAATAAGTTCTTGATGTTTAGGCGTTTGTCGGGGTAAGATGTATGATTGTGGATCTACCTGGAGGTCCGAGTGTTAAATAGTGAGGGATTAAAGGTAACGCCCCTGTGAGTCTCACCTGGTAGTCAAACCTTTGTCCATTATGGCACTGCAAACCACATAAACATTAGTTAGGTCCTTAGCGCAACATTAAATAATTCCCTTTCCCTGACATTGACTTCGTAATAAATGGACCGGAAACCAGGCCAAAAACACCGCCACAATACACCGCCACCGTTTACACCTCCAAGGCCTACAAACCTCGCCTGACACGTGTTGTAGCACAGGGACCGCGGGGGTCGGTGAGCGAGAGTGGAGCATGCCGCAGAGGGCGTGGCCGGGGCGAGCCGGCGAGTTGGGAGGCTGTGATTGGCTGAGGAGTGCGCCAATGTGACGTCATCGGCCACCAATATATGCGACGGTCGGACGCCATTTCAGGACACACGGACACACACGTCGATGAGCGATCAAGTCGGCAGTTGGTGGGGAGTTGAGGCAGTCGGCAGTTGGCACACCGAGCACACCGAGGACACCGAGCACACAGAGCACGCGGCAGTTCGCAGCAGTTCGTTGCAGTTCGTTGAACAGTTGGCACTGAACAAGGCACTGAACAGTTGGCACTTGGCTGCCAGCACTCCCGCAGAGAGTCGAGTCGAGTGGAGTTAAAAGGAGTCCTTCCTGTCCCTGGTCAAGTGGAGTTCGTCTGCTCTGTGCAGCCCTGCGTTGGACCTTTGGAGCAAGGGAGCTCGTGGTGTGGGTGTGCCGTTGAACCGACGAGGCCTGGTGGCGCTTGGAGGCGCGGGGCCGTGTTACACTGAAGACGAAAGGAGCCAGATAAGCCCGATCTCCGCGTTTACACTTTACATGACGAGACGTGTTATTTTCGTATTAATCTCCCTCGTATCGTGTTTGGTATCTGTTGTGTGTGGGATCCCAATTTAGGCTTATTAGAGTTATTAGTACTACCGGCGCGGGCTTTTTCACTGTCTTTACTTTTCATTAATAAATCCTTGTATTATTTTCTGTATATATCTGAACGCAGTTTTCCTGGGTGTTTCATTTTAATAGATAAGGTTGCGGAGCCTTCGCTGTGTCCCGCCATTCCGCGCGTTTGTGTTGAGTTTGAATCCGCCATTGAGTTTTCGCCTCGGGAGTTAAAGTCTCGCAAATCGGCCATCCGTAACTGTGGTGTTAATCACAGTTGCGTAACAAGTGGTGTCAGGAGTGTAGGATTTGAACCCGTCGGACAATTTTTTTTGTCCGCGGCGAGACATCGACACGGTCGGACAAATTTTTTTGTCCGCGGGGCGACATCGACACGGTCGGGCGTACATTGCGCTTGACGTTCGAACGCAAAATTTTTATAGTTGAGGCGGAGAAATTTGATAATCAATTGGGCAAACGGAGCGCGATATCGCGTCTTCGTCAAATTTAAATTGTGTTTCAGGAATTATTAAAATAAATACGCGCGCGGGGAACGACCTGCCGAAAAGCGGATGTCGGAGGTCGACGAAATGGAAGTACGCAGCGAGGCCTCCGTCAGCGTTGGGAGTGAGCCGGAAATAGGGGAATTTGATGCAGAGGTGAGCCTTGGAACCTCCCTCGTCCCGAGCACCAACTTATGCCCCTCCCCTACCGGGGAGTCGGGAACAAGTGGGACGGCCCCGATAGATCTCCAGACCATAGTAAATTTAATAAATGCTCAGAGGGCCGAGGGTGAGCGAAACCTTGCAGAAATTCGGGGAGACATGAACGCACAGAGTGAGCGAGCCAGTCGGGAATTGAATGAACAAATGAAGTCACAGGGGAAGGAATGGAGGGAAGGAATGAAGGGAATGAGTGATCGATTGAGTATTAAAATTGATGGGCTGGCAAACAAAATGGCAAAATTTGGAATTGCACAGGTGGATGGGGAATGTCCACAGGTGGATGGGGAATGTGTACAGGTAGATGGGGAATGCCTGCAGGTAAACGTGGAGTGTCCACAGGTGAGCGGGGAAGGAAATTTGGAATGTGAGAGTTGTAATGGGGAATGTTTCCCACATTCTGGCCTGGTTGTTTATCGGGACCGTGTGGATGTCACAACACCCCAACCGGGGGATGAATTTGGAATTGTGCAGCACCAGGGCGGTGGTGCGGAGCAAGAGGGGGTAGAGTTTTTGGGGGTCCATGCGATAGAGCCGGACCGGGTATTTATTGAGGATGATTTGATCCAGCGGCTGGAGACCTGTGACAGTCCCATGGAGGTAGAGCTTGTTCAGGCCCAAAGGAGCCTGGGTGAAGAGGTGAGTTGGTCCGAGGAGGTGGTTGGAATGACCGAGGGGACGCTCACTGTACACTGCTATTTGGAAACAGAGGCTCCAAAATTGGACAACCAGTTGGGGGAGTGTGTTGGCTCCGGGCTGGATTTGGATCTTGGAGGATCGGGAGATAGAGCTTCTGGAGATTTGGTCCCTGTAGGGAATTTGGATCAACTGCAGGGAGGGGCAGAACAACCGGTGGTAGAGGTTGTTCCCTGCAGCTGCGGTTTGGCAGTGGGAATGAAAAGTTGTAAAATAAAATTACAATGGGAAATTGATTTGGAGCAGCCATGGTGGGGATTGGTCCCCGGGCTGCGGGATTTGGACATGGAGAGGTCATGGGTGATGGCCTCGGGCAAAAGTTGCCTCTTTCAAAATTTGGGTATGCCAGCCAGCTGGGGGGCTGTGATGGCGAGATTTGGACGTGGGGTCCAGCCTTGGGTGTCGAGGTACGACCTGGGTCCCACGGGGGGTCTGGTGGAGTGTGGTGTCCCTTGTCCGTCGGGGCGCCGTCCGAGCCGGCGGCTCGGGCCGGCAGGGTCACCGGACCCTGGTGGGGGTTAAGACCTCCAGGGAGGTCCGAGGTGGTTTCTCAAGCCTGGGATGGCAAATATTGAGGACCACTAGGGGGAGGTGTTGTGGGTCGCGCTTTGGTGGTGGCACCGCAGATGGCCAGCTTGGGCCTGATGTAGTGATCACCCGGGCATGCGACCTGACACCCTCTCCCTGAGACTCTGGGACAACCAGCATGTGGTGACCTGGCATGGTGGTTGGTCTATGGACGCGGGTCAAACCGAATGGACAGGGATGGAGATAGCCTGCCGGACAACCATTGGGGCATCTGTGGAACGTGATGGTGTGAGTGACCTTCCACAGATGCTCCGTTATGATTTATGGACTCTCGGGTTGGGAAGAGAGCCATGGGGATGTGAATCGGGAGATGTGTAACGAGCCGAGCATATGGGCCATGCTCGGCTGGCATGTGTATGGCAAAGCATCCTTCTTTGGTGAGGTTAGTTGTCATGTATGCAGTGCAAATGTTCACCGTTGTATCCCTACACCGGGACCGGGTTGTATCCCTACGCCAGAGCTCGGATGGCGCTGCTGTGAATCGGGCCTTGATCGGCAGAGTGAATAAACGCGTACGACAATTGATCGCAGTTTGTCGAGATACTTTACATGGCGACGAAGGTGGGATTTCTGTTTGTCTGTTTGTCTTGTCTGTTGTCTGTTTTGTCTGTTTCCGACAACTCAGAATCGTATGACCTGCTTCATATTGATTCTCACCATAGGCGGGACCCTCTTCTTGCCAATGTTGTCGTCAACAATCGACCATTGCAAATGGAGGTCGACACTGGTGCGGCCGTCTCGCTCATCAGCCATGCTGTTTTCACAAACCTGTGGAGTGATGCTGACCGACCCCATCTGAAACCTACTACCTATGGACTCTCCACCTATACAGGTGAGAAGATTGTTCCCTGCGGTACATGTGATGTCACGGTGGGCTACGATAACCGTGAGTTTCACCTACCCCTGATCGTCATTCCTGGAAAGGGCCCTTCCTTACTCGGCAGGAACTGGTTGAGCATAATTCGACTGAAGTGGGAAAGCATTCATCAACTCCGGGCAGCCAACGTTTCTCCTACCGCAGCATACACACTAAAAAATGTGCTGGATACGTACCCGGATGTCGTCAAGGATGAGCTTGGAACCTTGAAAGGACATACGGCTAAACTCAGGGTTGACCGGGATGCCAATCCTATATTTTGCAGGGCTCGCCCAGTCCCTTTCGCCCTGCGTGAGCGGATTGACAAGGAACTGGATCATCTTGAAAATCTGGGGATCATCGAGCAAATCCAGTATGCCGAATGGGCGGCGCCCATCGTTCCAGTCATAAAATCGGACCAGTCCATCCGCATATGTGGAGATTATAAAATGACCGTGAACAGGTGTTCTTCATTGGATAAATATCCAATCCCGAGGATCGAAGACCTCTATGCTCGTCTCACGGGAGGCAAGACTTTTACGAAACTCGATCTCAAATCCGCCTATCTACAGCTCTGCTTGGACGAGAATTCGAAACAGTATCTTACCATCAACACGCATCGTGGGTTGTATAGGTACCACCGACTTAGTTTTGGAGTGAAATCTGCACCTGGAATTTATCAGCGTGTCATGGACAGTTTGTTTGCCGCCGAACGCAACGTCGTTTGTTACCAGGATGATATTCTGGTTACTGGTCGTACGGACGCGGAACATCTACAGAACCTGGAGAGAGTTCTGAAGAAGATTTCGGACTCCGGCCTACGTTTGCGTCGAGACAAGTGCAAGTTTATGGTGCCATCAGTCACGTACCTGGGTCATACGATTGATGCCGAGGGTCTACACCCGACAGATGAGAAAGTCCGAGCTATCAAGGATGCTCCTTCTCCACGAGATGTGACCGAATTGAAGTCATACCTCGGTTTGCTTCAGTTCTATGGTCGTTACATCCCGAATGTGACCGACGTTTTGGGCCCCCTTTATCGGCTTTTGAGGAAAGGAGTCTCCTGGAGCTGGGGGTCTAGTGAACAATCAGCATTCCAGACCTCTAAGGATCTGCTCAAATCGTCCAATGTTCTCGTTCATTTTGATCCAGAGAAGGATCTTGTGCTGACATGCGATGCCTGTCGGTATGGAGTGGGGAGTGTATTATCGCACGTGATGCCTGATGGTACAGAAAGACCGGTTGCATTTGCATCCAGAACGTTGACCCCGGCAGAGAAAAACTATTCCCAACTTGACAAGGAAGGATTGGGAATCGTTTTCGGCGTTGGCAAATTTCGCCAGTACCTTCTTGGACATCATTTCACGATTCGCACTGATCACAAGCCGCTGATCAGTCTGTTTGGTCCAACTAAGGCGACATCTGACACACTACCGCCCAGGATCATCCGCTGGTCCCTGTTTCTCGCTGCTTATGACTACACCATATGTTATAAGCCCGGTTCGTCTATCACAAATGCAGATGCCATGAGTCGGTTACCCCTTCCAGAATCCGTTGATGATTCGCCTACACCAGGATCCATTATCGCACTGATGGATCATCTGGAAGATTGTGCTGTCGATTCTGGCCAGATCCGCACTCATACTCGACGAGACCCCGTTCTGTCCAGAACTGTCCAGGCTGTACAGCTTGGATGGCATTTGCTACCTGAGGGTGACCCAGATTTTGCGGCTTTTAAAGCACGTAAAAACGAACTCAGCGTGGAAAATGGTTGCCTACTCTGGGGATGTCGTGTCGTGATCCCGAAAAATCTGCGTTCCAGGGTCATGGATGAAATCCATGACTGTCACCCCGGGATTGTGAAGATGAAGTCACTCGCCAGAAACTATGTGTGGTGGCCGAATCTTGATGCTGATATCGAACATCATGTTCGACATTGTTACCCCTGCCAGAGCACCCGGAATACACCTGCGAAAGCGCCACTGCATCCCTGGGAATGGCCCAGCGAACCGTGGCATCGCCTACATCTCGATTATGCCGGGCCTATTAACGGCAGCATGATTCTAATAATTACGGACGCGCACACAAAATGGATTGATGCCTATGTGACGCGTGGTACTACGTCAGCCATTGTCATCGAAAGACTCAGACGCTGTTTCGCCACTCATGGTCTGCCCAGGATGATCGTGAGTGATAACGGTTCGTGTTTTTCCAGTACCGAGTTTGCCAAGTTCACACGTCGGAACGGCATCAAACATAAGTTTGTCAGCCCACATCACCAGGCTTCAAATGGCTTGGCCGAACGATCCGTGGGAATCATCAAATCCGGATTGCAGAAACTTCAGGAGGGAACCCTGGAAACAAAGCTGTCTCGTCTCCTGTTCAAATACCGCATCACGCCACAATCAACAACCGGTGCAGCTCCGTCTGAGTTATTGATGAAACGACACTTGAGATCGACACTTGACAATCTCAAACCAGACATATCATCAAATGTTTATCAAAGCCAGCTTAATCAAAAGTTGGTGCATGATAAGACGTCCAACAGTCGATGTATCAACATTGGAGATCCAGTGTTTGCCCGAAATTTTGGTGCAGGTGCGACGTGGCTACCGGGAGACATCATCGAGAAGCCAGGTCCACTGTCCAGTGTGATTCGCCTGCAGGACGGCCGCGAAATTCGTCGACATCAGGACCACATAACCTACCGTCACTGTGAGTCGATGGAGCCTGTAGCATCGTCACAGTCAGGACAACAGTTCGACCCGCCACTGCCGGAGATCGTCGTGGCCGCTCCAGCCGGCTCGGATGCCCCGAAAACCTCTGCAAACGCTACACCCTTCGTGGAGACCAAAGGAATCACCTCGGACTCTGTATCCACTGGTACACCGCGACCCAAAGGAATCACCTCGGACTCTGTATCCACTGGTACACTGCGACGCTCAATGCGTGAGAGAAAAGCACCCGACCGGTTGAATCTTTGAAGATGTTTTTTTTTCACGTTGACACATGTTCTATTTTCACGTATTTTCATTATTCTCATAACCGTTTGCACACATATTTTCACATGTTTTGGAAATGTTGCTTTTGAAATGTCAATTCTGGAAATCTAGCACGTATTGCTCTTGGTAATTTTGGACTTAAAGGGGAGGATGTCATGTATGCAGTGCAAATGTTCACCGTTGTATCCCTACACCGGGACCGGGTTGTATCCCTACGCCAGAGCTCGGATGGCGCTGCTGTGAATCGGGCCTTGATCGGCAGAGTGAATAAACGCGTACGACAATTGATCGCAGTTTGTCGAGATACTTTACATTAGTGAAATGTGATAAATGTTTAGCATGGGTAATCTGTGGGTTAGATGGAAATTTAAGGGTGGATTTTGAAATGCCATGGTGGACACTGTACAGTGACGCCATTATTGATCCAGGTGTGTAGACCAAAGTGTTGGAGGCTGTGATAAAATTAATAGGGTAGCAAAACACAGCTTTCAACTGGTTGCGGGGGCAACTGTGCTGATATTTGGGACGCGGGATGATGGGGATGTAGTTGTGTAGCCTGAGGGTCAACGTGGTGCTGTGCGTGTCCGAGGTGTGTGGACCATGTCTTCTGGGTGGGTCTCCTGGTGGAGCATGGCTGTTGACTGGACCTTGGTGTGGTCAAGTGTGGGTGAGCACTGGGGGGCTGCAGTTCTGTAGTCGGACTGGGGGATGATGGGGAGGTGCAGGGGACGTGGCTGTAGGGATGCCACGCAATGCGACCGTGCCCCCCAGGGCCGAGGTTGTGTGTGCGGTAGTGTGTGTTTTGGCAGCAAGTGCTCACCACATTGGCCAGCTGGGGCTGCTGCAGCTGTGTTCCTCGCAGGGGGGCCGAAGGATGGATGGTGGGTCGCACCCTTATGGACACTCATGGGCCATGTTGGCGTTTTGACTGCTCACCTTGTCCCGGTGACCCTTGCACGGTAGAGGTGCAGAGCTGTCGTGGCCACAGGTAGTTGTGTAGTGATGATCACCGTTGGATGCGGATCCACATACCTGCCAGTGTAGTGGGGACAAAAGAGAAATTTGGAAGTATTTGGTAGGCCCAATGTGAAATTTTGGGAATTGTATGGGTGGATTGCACTTTGAACCTGACCAACCTGCAACTACCTGCACTTGAGGTGAGTGTTTTAAGGAGTACTGTCCCAGGCTTCAGGATTTGCTTTGGGAAATTGGGGACATGTAACTTGGAGTTGGGAGGTGAGAGCGAGTGATGACATGGCCGGTGGGGGGATGGAATGGGAGCCACAGTGTCTTGTGGGTGGCGTATGTTTTTGTGTTGTGGTTAGGTGTTTTGATGTGGTCGTGAGAGTGGAACCTGGAAGAGTGAGTGATGATTATTGGAGATAATGAGGGGCGATAATTGTGCTTTTTGGAAATGTGCTAATGGAAATGTGTAAGGATTCAATGATTCGAACTGTGAATGGGATTTCACATTGGCAGGCCATGGCAAGCCTTGTAACACCTTTTACACCATCTATGAATTGTACTGAATTGTGCTGAGTTGTGTGGAGAATTGAATGGCAGCGGGGGAGGAAGTGTGTTTTGGGGTCTTGTGGGTGGGGAAGGTGTGTGTGTCCGCAGGTACAGAGCAAGCTCTGAGGAGCGATGCCTGCGGGCCCCCCTCTGCGGCAATTACCCCTGGCAGCCGGTGGTAACTGGAAATTGGAGCTCGTCGGTGGAGGGTCTGGTTGGGCGCCGCGGGGTGAGGAAGTCCCCCGGTGACCCGTGTTGCTGCGCGAAAGCAGGAGGCAAAGGAGCCTGGTGTGTGTGGAGACCCTCACCGGCGAGGTAACGGCGGAAAGGGGCTGTTGGGCTGTCACGGGGCCAAGAGGTAAAGGGGGGGGGGGGCAATGAACTTGTAAGTCGGTTGACTTGTTTTTGGGACTGCGGGCACCACAGCCTGATGCGCCCCCACCATCTTTTTGTGCGATACCTCCCCGCTGCCTAGTTGAGGAATGCACACACACGTGAATGACATCAATGCCATGGTCCTGCAGGGGGTGTATTGAAATAAGTGCTTTGTTGATTTTTGAAATGCCTTGATGACCTATGGAATGAGAATGAGTGGTTAAGGGGTCTGTGTTGCATGAATGTGGGCGAAATCCACCGAGCCATGTCACTCACCTGTAACATCTGGACAGGGCCGTGGAAAATTTAGGGGGATGCATTGGGGATGGCCCCGCAGGTAAGGTTGTGTCTTGTGGCATCCACCGGGGGACGCGGTCTGTAGACCGGGGTATGTACAAAGGTTAGAGTTTTGAGTTTGGAAAGATGGTTAAGTTTTGTGGTTAAGTTAGTGTTGTGTGTTGTTGTTTCCTCCCTCCACAGGAACAACGAAGAAAATGTACATACTTGCATGATGGTTAAGGGGTTCAGCATGTTAAGGAAGTGTAGGTAGGTAGTCCGACTCACTTCCCACAGCCCTTCCTGATTTATTTCATAGGTTAATTAAGTGTGTGACAGTAAGTGTTAAGGCTGGAATGGTAGCGCCTGCGGTGAACCTTGCAGGAGCTACGGTTCCAGGGGGGGGGGCTGTGTTATGAATTTGGTAGAGCAATATCTAGAGCTAGGTAGATCTGAATAGGTAGGTATTCGGCTGTCGTGACAGGGACTCTACATGTAATAAGTTCTTGATGTTTAGGCGTTTGTCGGGGTAAGATGTATGATTGTGGATCTACCTGGAGGTCCGAGTGTTAAATTGTGAGGGATTAAAGGTAACGCCCCTGTGAGTCTCACCTGGTAGTCAAACCTTTGTCCATTATGGCACTGCAAACCACATAAACATTAGTTAGGTCCTTAGCGCAACATTAAATAATTCCCTTTCCCTGACATTGACTTCGTAATAAATGGACCGGAAACCAGGCCAAAAACACCGCCACAATACACCGCCACCGTTTACACCTCCAAGGCCTACAAAGCTCGCCTGACACGTGTTGTAGCACAGGGACCGCGGGGGTCGGTGAGCGAGAGTGGAGCATGCCGCAGAGGGCGTGGCCGGGGCGAGCCGGCGAGTTGGGAGGCTGTGATTGGCTGAGGAGTGCGCCAATGTGACGTCATCGGCCACCAATATATGCGACGGTCGGACGCCATTTCAGGACACACGGACACACACGTCGATGAGCGATCAAGTCGGCAGTTGGTGGGGAGTTGAGGCAGTCGGCAGTTGGCACACCGAGCACACCGAGGACACCGAGCACACAGAGCACGCGGCAGTTCGCAGCAGTTCGTTGCAGTTCGTTGAACAGTTGGCACTGAACAAGGCACTGAACAGTTGGCACTTGGCTGCCAGCACTCCCGCAGAGAGTCGAGTCGAGTGGAGTTAAAAGGAGTCCTTCCTGTCCCTGGTCAAGTGGAGTTCGTCTGCTCTGTGCAGCCCTGCGTTGGACCTTTGGAGCAAGGGAGCTCGTGGTGTGGGTGTGCCGTTGAACCGACGAGGCCTGGTGGCGCTTGGAGGCGCGGGGCCGTGTTACACTGAAGACGAAAGGAGCCAGATAAGCCCGATCTCCGCGTTTACACTTTACATGACGAGACGTGTTATTTTCGTATTAATCTCCCTCGTATCGTGTTTGGTATCTGTTGTGTGTGGGATCCCAATTTAGGCTTATTAGAGTTATTAGTACTACCGGCGCGGGCTTTTTCACTGTCTTTACTTTTCATTAATAAATCCTTGTATTATTTTCTGTATATATCTGAACGCAGTTTTCCTGGGTGTTTCATTTTAATAGATAAGGTTGCGGAGCCTTCGTTGTGTCCCGCCATTCCGCGCGTTTGTGTTGAGTTTGAATCCGCCATTGAGTTTTCGCCTCGGGAGTTAAAGTCTCGCAAATCGGCCATCCGTAACTGTGGTGTTAATCACAGTTGCGTAACAATATATATATATATATATATATATATATATATATATACATATATATATATATATATATATATATATATATATATAAATATGTGACACGCTCTGGCAAAACCAGACACTTGTCGGCATTTCTCTTAGCGAGAAAAAGCTGAAGAGAGTCAAAATACTGTATGACCACAGGGACCAAATTGAGATTTTTATATGGATAGAAAGAGTAACTGTAACTTCTCCAGATTATAATGCACCAAAACATTTTTCCAAGAAACAACAGAAAAGTTGTGAAATTCGACGAAGAATCTAAAATGTCATTCTCAAAATGTGCTCAGAAAGTCCCAAAGATCGCGAAATTTCGATGTTTTACTACGAGCCATACATCGTAATTTGAAGGAGATCCCTGACATACATGTTTGGTATGAATGAAAAGTTATACGTGTGCACATTATTTATGCGTGTGAACTGTATTGTGAACTTTGAACCTAATTATCTCCATTGTTTAAACGAAAATATAATTGTCATTAAAATACCATAACTTCGTCAATTTTCATCCAATTAACATAATGTATATCTATCTATAATTCCAGTAATCTCTGTGTGTATGTATGTATGTATGTATGTATGTATGTATGTATGTATGTCTGTTTGTCTGTGACCGCTGTTTCTCGACAACTACCGGTCCGATATACTTTAAACATGCCAGGTATATTGCTGGGGACCCGAGGATGTGCCTTTTCAAGGTTTCATATTAATCGGAGAAGTAGTTACCGAGCTATGTCCAAAAAACGATTCAACCAATCAGAGAGCAGCGAGCTATCACGTGTGCCGAACGTGGCGAACAGACTCTGCCTCGGACGGCACATTTGCGAGCGTATTCATTTATTTCACGTTGGCAAACTATGTTGGCGTTCAACTATGTTTTAAAACTAATTAAAACTAATTTGCGATTCATCGTAACTGCGATATGCGACCTTCCGGACAGTGAAGACTGCACTTCCGGCAGCCAATCACAGAACGCGTTGTTGCGTGGGCGTGGCCGATGTGAGAGCGAGCCGAGCCGAGCGCGTGCGCCATTACGGTTCGTAATTCGATTTCTTCCGGAGAAAATAATAATTTCTCGATTTCTTATGCGCATTATTTCTCCCAATTCAGTCAGAGCGAAGGGCGGAAGCGAAGAGCGTTGTTTTTTTTGTTTACGGGCGTACGGGCGGGGTAGAGCGTACGGGTAGCGTTTTTTTTTTTTTTTGGCAAGGAACGGGCACCCACGTACGGGCATGCCCTAGTATATCAAATGAAAGAGAAAAGCATGGGGAATCAGATGATATCAAAATCTCAATTTAGATTTTTGCCCCCAAGTGTCTGCTTTTTCCAGAGCCAGTCACACACACACACACACACACACACACACACACACACACACACACACACACACACACACACACACACACACACACACACACACACGCATATATATATATATATCTATATATATATATATATATTATATTGTTACGGTTTTTAGAACCTTCACTTTGTAAATTTTAGTAAATGTTCCCTTATAAATGATCCCCTGTAAATATCCCCATCATTTGGCTTATTAAAGATCGCACCCTAGTTAGTCCATGTACAACACGTAGAGCACCATAGGACCTCTCTATCGTTATTTCATTATTACTAGGGCATTGCCCGTACTATATCTATATCTAAAATTATATCCCCCCCCTCTATTTACATGAAATGGTTTGGTCCAAAGCGAACGGCTTGCGAGTACGGTGACAATCCCCCCCCTCTATTTACATGCAATGGTTTGGTCCAAAGCGAACGGCTTCCGGAGTTTGGTAAAGAAATCGCCATCGCGTGCACAAACGCGCAGGAAAGCGAATGAATCGCAAATTCGGTTTTATTAGTTTTAAAACATAGTTTAACGCCAACATAGTTTGCAAACGTGAAATAAATGAATACGCTCTCAAATGTGCCATCCGAGGCAGAGTGTGTCCTCCACGTTCGGCACACGCGATCGTTCGCTGCTCTCTGATTGGTTGAATCGTTTTTTGGACATAGCTCGGTAAGTAATTGTCCGATTAATATGAAACCTTGAAAAGGCACATCCTCGGGTCCCCAGCAATATACCTGGCAAGTTAAAAGTATATCGGACCCGTGGTTGTCGAGAAACAGCGGTCACAGACAAACAAACGTACAGACGTACAAACGTACAGAGATTACTGGAATTATAGATAGATGTGTTTCAGTTAAGGATCTGTTCCCAATCGTTGAATCTGCGTTGCATTAATTAAATAAGATAGGCCCCATTCCGTCCATTTTGCTCTCTCTCTCCAAATTGTGTTACTTTGCTTGCCAGCAGCGTTCGCTGCGTTCAAACGCTATTACGCACGCGTTCAAGCCGGAGAAGAAGGGGGCGGAGCGCCGAGACCGAGGCGTGGCCCTTTCGACGAGCCAACCAGGGCTGAGGTGAGCTCATTGATAGGCGTGGCTCGATGAAGCGCGGCTTGATTTCCATGCGGGCTATATAAGCGCAAGCGCGGCGCCTTTACACGAGAAGGGAGAGAAGTGCGGTTGTTGAAAGAAGCCCAAGAGGAGAGAGGGCACGGACTGTGCGGAGGTTGGGCGAGATTGCATCATCGATTGTATTGAACTGCGCATACGGCCGTGCAAAGGACTACCCCCCCCCCCCCCCCCCCGCCACGTATAAGGTCAAACGGCATGCCAACAGTACGTGCTCGCCGCTGTCACGGTACGAGTCGACACCCGGAGCCGGACTCGAGTGATGCTGGAGCCGGACCCCGATGCCTACCATCTGCCTGGACCTTTCTCTTCCTTCCAGCCATTCCTACCTGCCATTCCCTGTCATGTAAGTCTGTTTGTTTGTCCAGGGTTGTAATATAAGACTGTTTTAAGGTTGCCCTGTGTATCTGCTTCTTCCTCTTCCTGTACAGTCTTACCTTTCGTTTCTTCCTTGGTTTTGCTTTTGTAGATAGTGAATAAATACCTGTTATTCCTTACTTTGGTTTCTTCTTCCCCCGATTGCTTTTGTCCTTTCCCGATTGAGTACCTGTGGCACGATTCGGCCAACCGCTATAGTCGGGTTTAGTTCTCTTGTTAACGGCCCGAGTCGCAGCTCGCTTCGCTCGGCGCAATCCAATCACGCTGCGGCCCGGGTGGAAGTATTTCCTCGCTTACGGCCGGTGGTGGTAATTAGGTAGTAAGACGGGTTGGGCTTACAACCCTACTCACCACCGACCGGAAGTGACGTCATACCCCCAGGACCAGTCGGGCGGCCAGCTTAACAGGACAAGGGGATTAACCCCCCCTTGCTAACAGGAGTGCCGTCCCCCGGATCCGTAACAATATATTGTTGCATGAGCACTTCTCACACATGTCGTTCAGCTCCCCCACAAACACGTTCATGTGTCAGCCTGGTCAGCCATTGGGGTCCCATCCATGCACGTTCTGTGTGGGGTTTGTCCCTGCAGCGCCCTGCATGCCTTCCCTAAAGGACTTATTGTGCCAGCCAGCAGCAGCGGCACAACCCCACAGGTGGTGGAGGACTGAACGGACCAATGGAGTGCTCCAGCGTGCTCACCATCCACGCTTTTTAATAATCCAACTGGGCCTGTTGGACAGAGCTGCAAAACATATGTCCTTGTACCGGCATGTTCTTGACCCGACCCTGCACTCATGCCACTATCACCCGTGGGTCACGCTCATTGGTTGTAGTGTCAGGGAATTCCACACTCAATGTGATCGTGCATGGGCCGTGCTTATTGGCTATTGCATCAGGGAAATTCCACAGAGATACAGTGCCCTCCATAAGTATTGGAACAGTGAAGTCAAATTTGTTATTATTGCTAAGTACTCGAGAAATTTGGATTTGAGATCAAAAGATGAATATGAGGCAACAGTACACAAGGTCAGCTTTTATTTCTTGGTATTTATTTGCATATGCATTTTACCATTGTAGAGCAATAGCACTTTTTATGTGCTATTGTTCTAGACCCCCATGGTAAGCATAAGTATTGGAACAGATGAACTTAAAGTAAGTTAAAATCATATAATAGTTGGTATTTGGTTGCATATCCCTCGCAGGTAATATCTGTATCGATCCAGTGACCCGTTGATATCACCAACTTCTTGGTATCCTCCTTTGAGATGCTTTGCCAAGCCTTCACTGCAGCCATTTTTAGCTGTTGTTTGTTTTGGGAGGTTCTGACGTTAGTCTCCTCTTTAGCAAGTGTAAAAAAATGCATGCTCCATTGAATTTAAACCAGGAGACTGACTTGGCCAGTCTCAAACCTTCCATTTCCCCTCTCCCCCCAATGAACCCCATGGTTGTGTTGGCAGTGTGTAATGGGTCATTGTCATGCTGCATGGTGAAGCACCACACAATTAGTTTGGCTTAGAAGTATTTTCTTGAACATAAGACAGCCAAAATGTTGCTGAACACTTCCGAATCCATTCTGCTGCTGCCATCATAGATATATATATATATATATTTGTATACAAGATCGAGGCTCGTGTAAGAGCCAAAATTGATCACAAAAAGACAAACTGACACATAAAACATATGATCAAGGGAGCGGAAGACAAGATGGAGAGGAGGGACATCGGAAGATCTGTGGGAGGGAGCAGGCTTGGGGGGAGGAGGCATGGGAAAAAGGGGTGGGGTGGGAGAGGTTAACAAAAAAAACATGGACAATGCTCGGACTTCCAGGAAAGAAGTCGGTATTTCAAAAAAAGTGGATCTGGGGTGAATTAATGGGGGTAGAAAAGATCAAGGTTTTGGATGGGGGAAGATAAGAGATGGTGGTGAACAGCTGTTTTAAAGACCTGGAGGGAGGAGTGGGATTGAAGAGAGTGAGGGAGTTTGTTCCAGAGGCGGGAGAAAAGAGGAATGAATTAGTGAAGGTGAGCAGAGAGTCTTGATTTTGGCAGTTTAACCATAAGAGGGTTGCTGGCAGATCTTGTGTGTCCTGCAGGAATATTTGGGGGACAGAGCACAGAGAGCTGGGGGAGCAAGGCCGGAGTGGAGTCGGGAGAAGACAGAAAAACCATCAACCTGCCTGCGGTGAGTGAAAGGCCCTCGGAGTTAGCTTCATCGCGGGAGATTCCAATGATGCTGAAAGCTTTGGTTTCAACAGTGTGAAGCCGAGCTAGGTGTGAGGCAGGAGCACCAGCCCGGAGGGGGGAACAGTATTCCATTGAGCTGCAGATGAAAGCCTTGTATGTGGTGAGGAGCTCAGGTGTGCCAAGGAAGGTCTTTGCACGACGGAGGATGCCCAGTCGGCGACTGGCTTTGGAGGCCAGCTTCGAAATGTGGTTTTCCCAGGAAAGATCATGGCAGATAGTGAGACCCAAAAGCTTGCGTGACATAACTTATTGGAGAGGATTGTTGAGAAAGTAGATGGGAGGGTTGTCCAGTCGGTCTTTTCAGAGAGACATTGTAAGAGTGTGAGATTTGTCAGGATTGAAAGACATGTTCCACTTGTTTGACCAGTCTGTGATTTTGTCCAGGTCTGCAGAGAGTGAGGAGGCTACAGACTCGATCTGAGGGATGAGGTATAGAGCGGAAGAGAGTGGAGTCATCAGCAAAGAGATAGAGAGGATTTTACTGACCATTTTACATCCCAATTTTACATTAATTACATCGTCAACTAGAACGGCACTCATTATAGAGCATACCTCCGCCTGCTTGGCGATATCGCTCAATGGTGTAGAATCACTCAAAAAATTCTACTAGCTGGATCCGGATCCGGATATTCACCAAAATTGAAACAATTCTTCCTTGTCACCCACGCAACCTGTCCAACAAGTTTAGTCCGAATCCATCCACAACTTTTTGAGATATTTTGTTCACAAACAAACGGACAAACAAACAGACAGACATGGGTGAAAACATAGCCTCCATCCACCTTTGGTGGTGGAGGTAATAATGATGTGAACCAGTTCCAGAGGCAGCCATGCAAGCCCAAGCCTTGACACTACCTCCACCATGCTTCACATATGAGGTAGTATGCTTTGGATCATATGCAGTTCCTTCCTTTCTCCATACTTTTCATTGCTTTGGTAAAGGTTTATCTTGGTCTCATCTGTCCATAAAACTTTGCTCCAGAACTCAATAGCTCACCACTGTAATTCTTGGCAAATTCTAATCTGGCCTTTCTATTTTGCGGTGCTGATGAGAGGTTTTCATCTTGCGGTGTCAACTTTATAATTCTGCTGTTGAAGTCTTC
This sequence comes from Myxine glutinosa, assembly GCF_964187855.1. NCBI lineage: Eukaryota > Metazoa > Chordata > Myxini > Myxiniformes > Myxinidae > Myxine > Myxine glutinosa. The sequence continues at coordinate 125,158,967 of NC_136268.1, forward strand.
TGCGAATGGTAGATTGTGATACTTTCACTGACAGTTGTTTTAGGGCTTTATTTCACAGCTCTGGATGATTTTTATGTCATCAACTGCAGTTATTTTCCGAGGCCGACCTGGCCGTTATCTATTTTTAAGTACACTAGTGGTTTCTTTCTCTTTCAAGATATTCAAAATTGTTGTGATTGCTATTCTCAATTTTTGTCCTGTGGTTTTAATTGAATTATTCTGTTCTTTCAGCTTCCAAATTGCTTGCATTTCTTTCATCGACAGTTCTCTGGTCTTCATTTTAGTTTCTGCCTCTGACTCCAAAGGCAGACTCTGAAGGCAAAATCAAAAGGTTAAAACCAAGACTAGACATTCACAGCTCTGTTATGTGTGAACAATCAATGCAACAAGAAACACCTATCAGTCATATGTTCCATTACTTATGCTTACCTAAAATGGGGGGAACTGAACATAAAAAGTGCGATTTTTCTACAATGGTAAAACATATATCCATAGAAAACCCAATAAATAAAAGCTGACCTTCTGTACTCTCGCCTCATTTTCATATTTTGATCTCAAATTCAAATTCATCGAATTTATAGCAATAATAACAAATTTGACTTCACTGTTCCAATACTTATTGAGGGCACTGTAAATAAATGACAAGGAAGGCTCAAGAATGTAGGAACGGGGCAAAGGTGGGGTGTAGATACAGACTTGGGGGAAACTAGATCTTTCTAACTCTAACATGTGCTCGACACGTGTTATCACAAATGGGAATATCACTAATCACATTTACCCTTATATGTACTATGAAATAACTATTGTAATTTATCACCCATTTTACCCACTCAAATAGATATCGTTGTGTGTTGACCCTGTAGTGAACACCGCAGGGCGACACGGATGATCAAACGAGCTTTAACTCAAAGGTGTTAAATACAATCGCGGACCTTTACTCACGATTGGAAAGGAAGATGACGAACCTACCTGGACAGCTTCCACCCGACGTCTTCGAACCTGATGATTATTAATTCAAACCCGACATGAAATTCAAATTGCAACAAATAAACAGGTTTAATGAAGATAAATGCCAGCAAACAAGAAAATGCACGATAAAACTAATATCCCAAATGGGACGTCCCATACAGACCCGTATACACACACAGGGAAATATAAAAGAACGAAAGTAAAAAAAAAAGTGTGTTTGTTTCGTGGGCACTTAGCTCTGAGCTGCTCCTGAACCTCGTCATGAATCGTCCCGGATCGTCACAGGTCTCCACGTCCTTGTGCGGGAACCACAGGCTGCGCTGCTGCGAGCGGGAACTAGGCCTCCTGTGCAGTCTGTGTCTCTCGCCGCCGAGCGCGGTCAGCAGGCCGCGCCCCCCCCCCCCTGCTCGTCAATGAATTCTACTCGCGCAGGAGCGCTATGAACTCCGACCGCGCTATGAACTCCGAACGCTCGCCGTGAAATCCCGAAGCAGAGCGAGATATTAAATCGTGACCGTTCACCACCAAAACCAGAAGATGTGAGGAAGTCAAGAGACGAGAAGAAGATGTCATGAATTTCGACCGTTCGTTGTTGAATTCCAAAAATCAGAGCAAGCCAAGAAAGATAAAATTGTGGTGTCTCAACAAATGTCCCTCGCTCAAGAGGCCAAAATGTCGGGGAGAGCGTTCTTTTATACTCAGGGCTCTGATATCATCCGTGCCTGCTCCACCAATCCCACAGTCCCATCTTAGCAGTCCTTGCGCCAATCAATCCCGGACCAATTACTCTTTTTCGTGGTGTGGCCTCCCAGACCTGCCTGCTTGTGTTGCGATGTGACGGCTGTGGCACCAGCGGTAGTTGAATGTCCCGGTTCCAGTCGCTTTTATTTAGTGTTATAATTGTGCGATTTCCTGGCTATGTGTGTGTGCTGCTGGTGTCATAAGGAACAGAGGAAAAATAACAGAGGCCATTACATACAGGGGATTAATTACCCATAATACCTAACTAATTAACATAACCTGACCCTTTGTGATGGGAACGAAGATACGCGCTTACACAACATCCGGTCTTCCGGATGTCTACTTATGATACATGGGGTTTCTTCTCCTTCACGACAGTCGGAGCATACTACCTATGCAATTCTACCTGGACTTAGGTAATCACTGCCTACCCCCTACAAACGTAACAATATGTAGCACGAGGCGGTAGGTCGTTATACTGTAATTGGTGTTAAACAATACAGTAACATCCACCCTCTTATTGAATTAATCCTTTATTCCATCTTGGTGCAACTTGTGCAGGAGTGCAATTTGAGGCATTAACATCCACATCTGCTAAAAGTTTATATTTCACGAGAACTTACCCTCATCGTATGTCCACCGACATTGTCTATACTAGGGCATGCCCGTACTATATATAAGCTAGGACGTGCCCGTACGTGGGTGCCCGTTCCTTGCCAAAAAAAAAAAAAAAAAAAATTTTGTGTAGGGGTGTGTGTGTGTAAACATCCTAGGGCGTGCCCGTACGTGGGTGCAAAAAACATGCGTGCAAACAACAACAACAAAAAAAAACTTTGAAACCACGTGGCAGTAACGACCACAGAACCCCCCCCCCCCCCCTCTATTTACATGAATGGTTTGGTCCATTCGCAACGACCACAGAACCCCCCCCTCTATTTACATGCAATGGTTTGGTCCATTCGCAACGCCAAAGCGAACGGCGAACGGCTAAATCGCCATAGCTCGGTAAGTACTTGTCCGATTAATTTCAAACCTTGAAAAGGCACATCCTCGGGTCCCCAGCAATATACCTGGCAAGTTTAAAGTATATCGGACCCGTGGTTGTCGAGAAACAGCGGTCACAGACAAACGTACAAACGTACAAACGTACAAACAAACACACAGAGATTACTGGAATTATAGATAGATGTCACCATAGTAGCGGCCCAATAAGCTTTCTCTGCACGTGACCGAGATTCATTTCCGGATTTAGTTCTGCTAGTTTTATCATCAATTGGGTGTGCCTGCTGCTAATGGAATGTCTTGTGGATTTGAGCAGGGATTAAGAAATTGCTGGTGGTGTACCGTTAGACAATTGCCTAACTCGCTTCAAGAGGAATGATGGGGTCTTTAACATCTACAAGGGAGTCTCAGCAAATGGAACGGCCGGCCTAACGTCCCCTTTTTTGCAAGGGACACATCGTGATAATCCTTAGCCCTGCATGCAAAGCACCAGAACACCAGAACACCAGAACCAAAGCACCGAACACCATTCGCATGACAGATTCTGGGATGGTCAGCTTGCCATCGATAAATTAATGAAAAATCACTCATAGAGCGACACTTGGCAAAACAGAGCAAAGTAGAATGGCACTCAATAGAGAATCCTTTTGACCTCAAAAATAATTAGTGGTTGAATTCAGTTTCTGATATGCAAATAGTCTTCAAAGTTTAATTTAATCGGATGAAGATTGACAATTTTAGAAATTTGGCCTATGTTGACCTTATGACCTATGTTGACCTCAACAATAGTTGTTTGAATTCAGTAAGCTGATATGAAAATCCTATTCAAATTTCAAGTCAATCAGGTTAAAATTGAGGATTTTAGGAAATTGGAAAAAGTGGTTGACCTTTGGCCTTTGTTGACGTTTTGGCCTATGCTGACCTTTTGGCCGATGCCGATCTCAAAAATAATTAGTGGTTGAATCCAGTGTCTGATATGCAAATAGTGTTCAAAGTTTAATTTATTTCGGATGAAGATTGACAATTTTAGAAATTTGGCCTATGTTGACCTTATGACCTATGTTGACCTCAAAAATAGTTGTTGTTTGAATTCAGTAAGCTGATATGAAAATCCTATTCAAATTTCAAGTCAATCAGATTAAAATTGAGGATTTTCGGAAATTGGAAAAAGTGGTTGACCTTTGGCCTTTGTTGACGTTTTGGCCTATGCTGACCTTTTGGCCGATGCCAATCTCAAAAATAATTAGTGGTTGAATCCAGTGTCTGATATGCAAATAGTGTTCAAAGTTTAATTTATTTCGGATGAAGATTGACAATTTTAGAAATTTGGCCTATGTTGACCTTATGACCTATGTTGACCTCAAAAATAGTTGTTGGTTGAATTCACTAAGCTGATATGAAAATCCTATTCAAATTTCAAGTCAATCAGTTTAAAATTGAGGATTTTCGGAAATTGGAAAAGGTGGTTGACCTTTGGCCTATGTTGACGTTTTGGCCTATGCTGACCTTTTGGCCGATGCTGATCTCAAAAATAGTTTGGTTGAATTCAGTGTCTGATATGCAAATCCTATTCAAATTTCAAGTCGATCGGATGAAAATTGAGGATTTTAGAAATTCGAGAAAAGTGGTGAAGTTTCGTGAAGATCAGTTTAAAATTGTGATCTGTGGGCAAGAAGAAGTGAGCGGATAAACACAAACCAAAGTGATCAACATACTTGTCGATTTATTCTCTTATTTATTTTTGCCAAGTAACAAGGAGCTGCTACTTTAGGTCCCCCGTCTTTTGGGTGGTAGGAGGAATAGATCTGTGTAATACGAAAGCTAAATGTTAAATGGTTTTTGAAATATTGCGAACACAAAAGTACATGAACAGATCTGTGGTCGGAGCTCATTTTAATGTCCGCTGTCTCCAACCTTGTCAGAGGGGTGGGGGACAACCACCCCGCACTGTTGATTTAGGTCAGCCGATAATACAAAACCTCACGCGAGACCTCACTCTTTATGGGGCCACAAAGGAGGCGGAACCAGATATTGTAATCTTTTCTGGCGATGAGATGCTGAACTTCCACTTCCAGATGCTGTTTCAAGGCAACGGTTTCTGTCGGAGATGGATGTAAACTTCCAACAATCATGGTGGGACAGATCACCCAGCACTTTGGCTCTGGTTGCTCAGACAACTCGGACACAGCACTTAATGAGGAGGAACAAATGCGAAGAAAATCTTGTTGTGGACATCATACTTTTTTTTTTTCTTTTTTTTTTCTTTTTTGTATACTGAATCGAGGCTCGTGAAAGAGCTAACATTTACTTCACAAACAAATCAACCAGACAAACAAAATATATAAAAAGAGGGAGTGGAAAACAAGATGGGGAGAGAAGGGGAAGCACACAAACACAACATTTGAGAGCAGGGAGATGTGTGGAAGGGAGAGGGCTTGGGGGGAGGAGGCGTGGGAAGGGGGGGGGGAGGGAGAAGTATAAAACACAAGGACACCAAGGACTTCCAGGACAGAGGTTGGTATTTCAAAAAAGTGGAATTGGGGTGAAATTAGCGGGGGTAGAAAAGATCAAGGTTTTGGATGGGAGAAGATAAGAGATGGTGGTGAACAGCTGTTTTAAAGACCTGGAGGGTGGAGTGGGATTGAAGAGAGTGAGGGAGTTTGTTCCAGAGGCGGGAGAAAAGAGGAATGAAGGAGTGAAGGTGCGCAGAGAGTCTTGATTTTGGCAGTTTGACCATAAGAGGGTTGCAGGCAGATCTTGTGCGACCTGTAGGAATATTTGCGGGACAGAGCCCAGAGAGAGCTGGGGGGGGGGGGGCAAGGCCAGAGAGGAGTCGGTAGAAGACGGAAAGACCACCAACCTGCCTGCGGTGAGTGAGTGAGAGGCCCCTGGAGTTAGCTTCATCGCGGGAGATTCCAATGATTCTGAATGCTTTGGTTTCAACAGCGTGAAGACGAGCTAGGTGTAAGGCAGGAGCACCAGCCCAGAGGGGAGAGCAGTATTCCATTGAGCTGCGGATGAAAGCCTTGTATGTGGTGAGGAGCTCAGGTGTGCCAAGGAAGGACTTCGCACGACGGAGGATGCCCAGTCGGCGACTGGCTTTGGAGGCCAGATTTGAAATGTGGTTTTCCCAGGAAATATCATGGCAGATAGTGAGACCCAAAAGCTTGAGTGACAGAACTTCTTGGAGAGGATTATTCAGAAAGTGGATGGGAGGGTTGTCCAGTCGGTCTTTTCGGAGAGACATCGTAAGAGTGTGAGATTTGTCAGGATTGAAAGACATGTTCCACTTGTTTGCCCAGTCTGTGATTTTGTCCAGGTCTGCAGAGAGTGAGGAGGCTGCAGACTGCCGATCTGAGGGATGAAGAATGGAGCGACAGAGAGTAGAGTCATCAGCAAAGAGATACAGAGGATTTTCAAGAGAGTCAGAGAGATCATTGATGAAGACCAGAAAAAGCACAGGGCCCAGAACACTGCCTTGTGGAACTCCAGCCTGAACAGGAAGAGGAGATGAGAGAAACCCATTCAGGGCCACACGTTGACTACGACTAGAGAGGAAGTCCGCCAGCCATGCGTGGAGATTTCCATGGATACCAAAAGAGGAGAGTTTGGTGAGCAGAGCGGGGTGCCAGACCGTATCGAAGGCACGTGATATGTCAAGGGAGACTGCTCTAATTTCCTGTTTGGCATTGAGGACCTCCATCCATTGTTGAGAAAGCAGAAGCAGCATGTCCAGAGTAGAGTGTCCAGGTCTGAAACCAAATTGATGATCAGAGATCAAGCCATTGGAGAAGAGGAAAGATTTCATATCTGAAGCAATGATGGATTCCATGACTTTGCTGATAATTGGGAGAAGGCTGATTGGTCTGTTGTTGCTGGGATCTGTTTTTACACCTTTTTTGTGCAAAGCGGTGATGTTGGCAGATTTCCAAGCAGATGGAAGATGACCTTGAGCAAAAGGGAGGGTGAAGAGAACAGAGAGAGGGAGTGAAAGAGCGGAAGAACAGGATTTTAGGACCCGTGGGCTGATGCCGTCAGGTCCAGTTGCAGAATCCGAGTCGAGGGTTGACAGAAACTTTTCCACCTTGTCAGGAGGAAAGGACACAGAGTCCAGGAGCAGCTGGGTACGACTGGGTACGGTGGGTACAGAGAGGGATGGGTTTGGGACACAAGATTTAGAGGCAAACACAGAGTTGAGGCATTCAGCTTTTTCACGTGTGGAGTCAGCCGTGTGGCCATTTGAGGTGAGGGAGGGGATGGAGGGGGAACAAACACCAGAAACAGATTTGACCAGACGCCACCAGGATTTGGAAGAGGGAGACAGATAAGAGAGTTCGGTCCTGAGAACGGAGAGATATTGTTTCCTGGCTCTCCTGAGGGTGGACACACACTTGTTTCGGGCTTTGTGAAAGGAAATGAGATTTCCTTCCGTTGGATTTGCTTTCCAGGAGACGAAAGCAAGTTGTTTCAGGGCAACAGCCTCACCACAAGATTCCATGTACCATGGATGGGAGGAAGGGTATGACAACTGAAGACGAGATGGGATAAATCTGTGCATGAGAGAGAGCAGTTTGCTTTGGAAGAATTCCCAGGAAGAATTTATGTCAGAGGCAGTAGAGATGGGAGACCAGTCCAGATGATTGATGGCTGCTTGAAGACCGTGCCAGTTGGCCTGAGTGAAATGCCAGACTCGTCGACGCTGAGGAGGCTCTCTGAGAATGGTCAGAGATGTCCACTTTAACAAGCACATGATCAGAAGAGCCGATTGGAGCAGAAGAAGAGCAGCAGACATTTTCAGGGAAGTTAGTCATAACCAAGTCCAGAAGAGAAGATGCTCCGTTGACTGAAATCCGGGTCGGGAAATTGACAGATTGTGTCAGTCCCAGTGAGTCACAGAAGTCCTTTGCTGAAGAGCCATGGCTGGTGAGAGAGGTACCCACACCCAGCCAACTGGCATGGTGACAGTTGAAATCACCACATATGAGGAAGAGAGAGTTGGGATGGGTAGATAGAAGTTGGTCCATATTCTCAGACAGCGAGATGTAGATGGAGTCATCACTGTTTGGTGGACAGTACAACACACATATGAACAAAAGGTGGGAGTGAAGGGGAAGCCGTAGCCAAAGGTATTCCTGGGGGTGAGGTGGAGAGAGGGCAGTGCAGGGCGAGTGAGGAAGAGTTTTTTATAAAGATAGCAACCCCACCTCCAGGACGAGGTTGCAGGGGATAATACTTTGTCGACATATTGATTTTGTGGGATCGTTCATTATATATTTCCCTTAGTTTACAAGTGTATTCTGTCCTTTACAAAAAGGAAAACCATACCTATACCATTTCGGGTCCTCCTGTTTCCAGGTAAAGATGTTGAAGAGGCTTAGGTCTCTTTTAGGATAAATAGGTAAGTTGGCATAATCAAGGTCAGGTTTCTCGTACCCCTGGAATGTGGCACCTGCGTGCCTTGGTGATACCTGCAGCTGTCAGAGACGAATCCCTCGATGAAGTCGGTCTCCTGCGCCAATGCTCTTCCAAACCTGATCACTCTAGTTTGTGCAGAAACAATGGCTGGTTTCACAACATGGGCCACTCACGTCATGGATTGGTCGTGGGACCTCATTTACTCAGGAGGTGGGGGGGGGGGGGGGCTGCATTGGGAAAATGTGGGAACGAGAGGAGAGTGTAAAACAAAGATGGCCGAAGGGATTTGGGAAGTGACAAAGGAGGGAAGGTGGTACCTGGTATGGAATGGTTTGGGAAACGAGAGGTATGGAGAATAAGGGGGAGGATATGGAATCTGTGAATGAGGTTGATTAGGGAAGGGGGGCAGAATAAGGGGAGAATACGGAATAGGTGAATGGGGGAGATGAGGGAAGGGGGGCAGAATAAGGGGAGAATACGGAATAGGTGAATGGGGGAGATGAGGGAAGGGGGGCAGAATAAGGGGAGAATACGGAATAGGTGAATGGGAGAGATGAGGGAAGGGGGGCAGAATAAGGGGAGAATACGGAATAGGTGAATGGGGGAGATGAGGGAAGGGGGGGGGGGAGGGAGAAGTATAAAACACAAGGACACCAAGGACTTCCAGGACAGAGGTTGGTATTTCAAAAAAGTGGAATTGGGGTGAAATTAGCGGGGGTAGAAAAGATCAAGGTTTTGGATGGGAGAAGATAAGAGATGGTGGTGAACAGCTGTTTTAAAGACCTGGAGGGTGGAGTGGGATTGAAGAGAGTGAGGGAGTTTGTTCCAGAGGCGGGAGAAAAGAGGAATGAAGGAGTGAAGGTGAGCAGAGAGTCTTGATTTTGGCAGTTTAACCATAAGAGGGTTGCAGGCAGATCTTGTGCGACCTGTAGGAATATTTGCGGGACAGAGCCCAGATAGAGCTGGGGGGGCAAGGCCAGAGAGGAGTCGGTAGAAGACGGAAAGACCACCAACCTGCCTGCGGTGAGTGAGTGAAAGGCCCTTGGAGTTAGCTTCATCGCGGGAGATTCCAATGATTCTGAATGCTTTGGTTTCAACAGCGTGAAGACGAGCTAGGTGTGAGGCAGGAGCACCAGCCCAGAGGGGAGAGCAGTACTCCATTGAGCTGCGGATGAAAGCGTTGTATGTGGTGAGGAGCTCAGGTGTGCCTAGGAAGGACTTCGCACGACGGAGGATGCCCAGTCGGCGACTGGCTTTGAAGGCCAGCTTGGAAATGTGGTTTTCCCAGGAAAGATCATGGCAGATAGTGAGACCCAAAAGCTTGAGCGACAGAACTTCTTGGAGAGGATTGTTGAGAAAGTAGATGGGAGGGTTTTCCAGTCAGTCTTTTCAGAGAGACATAGTAAGAGTGTGAGATTTGTCAGGATTGAAAGACATGTTCCACTTGTTTGCCCAGTCTGTGATTTTGTCCAGGTCTGCAGAGAGTGAGGAGGCTGCAGACTGCCGATCTGAGGGATGAGGGAAGGGGGGGGGGCAAAATAAGGGGAGAATACGGAATAGGTGAATGGGAGAGATGAGGGAAGGGGGGGCAGAATAAGGGGAGAATACGGAATAGGTGAATGAGGGAGATGAGGGAAGGGGGGCAGAATAAGGGGAGAATACGGAATAGGTGCATGAGGAAAGGGGGGCAGAATAAGGGGAGAATACGGAATAGGTGAATGAGGGAGATGAGGGAAGGGGGGCAGAATAAGGGGATAATACGGAATAGGTGCATGAGGGAAGGGGGGCAGAATAAGGGGAGAATATGGAATAGGTGAATGAGGGAGATGAGGGAAGGGGCTGCAGAATAAGGAGAGAATACGGAATAGGTGAAGGAAGGAGAATAGGTGAAGGAAGGAGACTAGGGAAGGGGGGAAGAATAAGGGGGAGATTATGGAATAGGTGAATGAGGGAGATGAGGGAAGAGGAAGAGATGGCATGTGCTGATGTGGGGGAGAGGAGGAAGAGGGAAACCGCTGGAAAGTATGTGAGGGAAGAGGAAGGGAAGACATCCCTGGAAGAATGGAGGGCAAAGTGTTACTGGTAAGATAAAGATAAAGGTAGAGATGAAAGGAGGGGAGGGGAAGGGGGAGGTTAAGAAGGGATGTTACCTGGCGGGGTTGGGGAGAGGTGGGATGGAAGGAATTTTTAAGGGTACCGGTGGACGTGAGGATGAGCGAAGCAAAAATAATAAAAAATAATCCAGTAAATATTTAACTCCAATAATATTTTGGGACTTGCAATGGAGGGTTTGGGAATGGGGGAATAAAAGGAACGATGATGAGAGTGTTGGCGCATTCCCGGTTATGCGTCGCCGTCCAATCGCCGCGTCACGTGGTCTCTTTTGGGCCCTGAATGGGCCTTAGACCTTAGTGGTCGGACCGGTCACAGTTGCGGACATCGAGCACACGATCTTCGAGTAATCCTTGTCCGCGGGTAAAACCGTCACGTGGAGAAGAGAGGCCCTGATTAGGGGAAGAGGAAGAAGGTGAAGGTGGGAGGGAGAAGAAGAGGAAGGGAAGAGAAGGATATGGGGGTGGAGGGGGGGAGCGTAGCTCGACTCTCCCTGCTCCCCCTGCAAATATTCCTTGCTTTTCATCCTTTATCTTCCCCGTAACAACTCTCTGCCAATCGCTCCCGGATATCGAGGCGATTTGTGACAGGATTTTCTCCTCATCCCCTCCGTTGATCTCCCATCGCGGCTCGACTGGCCGTTGGATGTCTCTGTGACCGGCTGGAGGCCGAGGACCGATCGACCGACACCGTTCCTGCCCCGACCGGGTGAGTAGAGGAGGAATGGCAGTGGTGGTGATGTGAGGGTTATGACAGGAAAAAGATGAGGTGCGGTGAGCCTGACGAAGGTGCCCATTGATGGCGGGAGAATGCGGGTTCTGTCACCCCGATGGTCGACACCGTCTGGCATCGTTTCCTTTTCCTTCCTGAATCCTTCATTGTTTTCGTTTATAAACGTGTACAGTAAGTACATCATTGTCCGGAATGTCGCCGAGCGTTCCTCCTCCACCTGCCGCTGTTACATCTTCACGATGTCACAACAATACTCTGATGTTCGCAAAGACATGATCATGGACATCATCTTCCCTTTAAAACCCTCCTCCATGTCCGTCAACCCCCTCTCCACAAATGGACATCTTGATCTTGAACACTCTTTCCAAATCCTTCTCTTTGTTGTCGACCCAGATTCCATTGTATTCATATTTTGATTCCCGCACATTTTCACCATGTTTCCTCCCACCTCCTCCTCCCCCACCGATCCTCAATTTGCCCCCGCTCCACCTCACCGTTTCAGGCTTTCCTTCTTCCCTGTTCCACTCTCCTTCCCCCACCTCTTATTCTAGGGTTCATCGTTATCACTGCACTTTACCCTACACCTCGTCTTCACGGTGTGCCTTTTTCCTATCACACCTCCTCACCACCACCTCATCCTCCAGTTTCCTTCCTTCATACAATCCACCTCATCTTCCAATTGCCTTCCTCCCTGCACCACAATCCACCTCATCCTCCAGTTTCCTTCCTTCATACACCTCACCTCATCTTCCAATTGCCTTCCTCCCTGCACCACACTCCACCTCATCCTCCAGTTTCCTTCCTTCATACAATCCACCTCATCTTACAATTGCCTTCCTCCCTGCACCACACCCCACCTCATCCTCCAGTTTCCTTCCTTCATACACCTCACCTCATCTTCCAATTGCCTTCCTCCCTGCACCACACTCCACCTCATCCTCCAGTTTCCTTCCTTCATACACCTCACCTCATCTTCCAATTGCCTTCCTCCCTGCACCACACTCCACCTCATCATCCAGTTGCCTTCCTCCCTGCACCACAATCCACCTCATCCTCCAGTTTCCTTCCTTCATACACCTCACCTCATCTTCAAATTGCCTTCCTCCCTGCACCACACTCCACCTCATCCTCCAGTTTCCTTCCTTCATACACCTCACCTCATCTTCAAATTGCCTTCCTCCCTGCACCACAATCCACCTCATCCTCCAGTTTCCTTCCTTAATACACCTCACCTCATCTTCCAATTGCCTTCCTCCCTGCACCACACTCCACCTCATCATCCAGTTGCCTTCCTCCCTGCACTACACTCCACCTCATCCTCCAGTTTCCTTCCTTCATACACCTCACCTCATCTTCCAATTGCCTGCCTCCCTGCACCACACTCCACCTCATCATCCAGTTGCCTTCCTCCCTGCACCACAATCCACCTCATCCTCCAGTTTCCTTCCTTCATACACCTCACCTCATCTTCCAATTGCCTTCCTCCCTGCACCACACTCCACCTCATCATCCATTTGCCTTCCTCCCTGCACCACACTCCACCTCGTCTTCCACTTCCCTCCCTACATCCCAAACCACCTCGTCTTCCACTTGCCTTCCTCCCTGCACCACCTCCACCTCATCTTCCAGTTGCCTTCCTCCTTACACCCACCCCACCTCACCTCATCTTCCAGTTGTCCTCTTCCCTAAACCGCACCTCCCTACCCCACCCCACCCCACCCCACCTCGTCATCATCTAGGGCTTACCTTTTTCCCTATGCCTCCTCCCGCCCCCACCTCAACTTCTGTGACTCGCCTTTATCCATTCACCTTTTCCCCCAATCTCATCTTTTAGGGTTTGTGGTTTTCCTCGAGCTCTCTCACCCCCATGTCTAACCAACTTAACCCTATTGCCTACCCCCACCATATGCTGCATCCTGGGTTTCCTCTCTTCTTGCCCCTTATATTTTTCATCGACTTGTTCCTACATTTTCATTCACTTGTTCCCACCTTTTTTCATTCAATTACTCCCACCTTTTTTATTCAACTGCTCCCATTCTTTTTTCATTTGCTTGTTCCAATATTATTCTTTCAATTGTTCCCATGTTTCTTCATTCAATTTCTCCCATCTTTTTTCACTCAATTTTTCCCATCTTTTTCCATTAAATTGCTCCCATATTTTTTCATTCATTTGTTCACATATTTTTTCATTCATTTGTTCCCATCTTTTTCATTCCCTTGTTCCAATATTGTTCATTCAATTGTTCCCAACTTTTTTCATTCATTTGTTCCCATCTTTTATCATTCACTTGTTCTGATATTTATCATTCAATTATTCCCATGGTTTTTCATTCATTTGTTCCATCTTTTTTTCTTCACTTCTTCTGATATTTTTCCTTCAATTGCTCCCATATATTTTTCATTCCTATGTTCCCATCTTTATCATTAATTTGTTCCCATCTTTTTTCATTCCCTCATTCCTATATTTTTCATTCACTTCTGATATTTCTTCATTCAATTGTTCACTCGTTTCCATCTCTTTTCATTCACTCATTCCCATCTCTTTTCATTCACCTGTTCTCACCTTTCTCAATCAATTGCTCCCATCTTTTACCATTCGCTTATTCCCATCTCTTTTCATTCACCTGTTCCCACCATTTTTCAATCAATTGCTTCCATTGTTTTTCATTCAATTGCTCCCATCTTTTATCATTCACTTGTTCCGATATTTTTCATTCAATTGTTTCCACCTTTTTCATTCAATTGCTCCCATCATTTTTCATTAATTTGCTCCCATCTTTTTTCATTCACTTGTTCCCATCTTTTCATTTAATTGCTCCCATATTTTTCATTCACTTGTTCCCTCCCATATTTTTCATTCATTTGTGCCATCCCACCTTTTTTCATTCACTTGTTCCCATCCTTTTTCATTCAATTGCCCCCATCTTTTTCATCAATTGTTCCTATCCTTTTTCCCTTCAATTGTTCCCATCTTTTTGTCATTCCCTTGTTCCCATCTTTTTCTCTCCCTTGTTGCCATCTTTATCCAGCGCTTGTGAAGCGAAAAGTAGGGTTAAGCAATAATTGGTAGTGTGCGTATGTGTGGCATACGTACACACGTGTCTGCATTTAAAAATAAACATTTTCTTGGCAAACATTGGTCCTATTGACAGGAAAATCTTCACCACATGAGCACCTCTGCCTGTACAATCTTTTTCATATTTACGATGTCAAAGGTCATGTGGTACAGACACCATCTTGGAAAAACGTTGCACCTCTATATCTCCGAAACCGCACAATGGAAAAAAAATTAAACATGGTTCATTGTCAAGTACTCCGCAGGGGGAATAAGATATGTTAATGATGATGCCACCGGTGCCTTCATTATGACGTCATAATTAGACAAATATAACACTTGATAGATGAGTATGAAAAAAAAAAAATTCTGCAACTGTTGGTCCGATGGACCCAAAATTTTCACCATAGGAGCGCCTCCTCCTGTATATGTCTTTTATTGATAATTATGCCATCATCGGTCATGTGGTACAGGCGCCATCTTGGAAAAACCGAAAAACATTGCACCTTTATATCTCCGTTCCATGGAAAAAAATTGAAACGTGGCTCATTGTAAAGAACTCTGCATGTGGAATACGTTTTGTGAATGATGATGTCATTGGTGCGTTAATTATGACGTCATAATTCAACAGGGTCAATCTGATCGCTTAGTCTGATCAATTTGAAATTTATTCAGCGTAATCTACGCAAAACTTATATTGGAGAATATAAACTTATAAGTTTATATTCATATTCACATCATAAATGATGTCTCCACTCACGGGGTCTGGCAGCCATATTGAATCAAAGAAACAAAAAAACCCTTTAAAAACAAGAGTTGGCTCACACCAAGTTGACTGTGCGGGGTAAGTATTCTATGAATACCATCTAGTTTTTCATTCCCTTGTTCCCATCCTGTTTTGCGTTCCCTTTTCCCCATCTTTTTTATTCCCTTGTTCCCTTCTTTTGTTTTCATTCCCTTGTTCCCATCTTTTGTTTTCATTCCTTTTTCCCCATCTCTTTTTGAATTCCCTTGTTCCCATATTTTGTTTTCATTCCCTTGTTCTCATCTTTTGTTTTCATTCCCTTGTTCCCATCTTTTGTTTTCATTCCCATGTTCCAATCTTTTGTTTTTCTCCCTTTATTCACATCTTTTTCATATCCTTATTCCCATCTTTTTTCATCACTTCCCATCTTTTTTATTCCCTTGTTCCTTTTTTTTGTTTTCATTCCCTTGTTCCCATCTTCTTTTTCATTCCCTTGTTCACATCTTCTTTTTCATTCCCTTGATCCCATATTCTTTTTCATTTATTGTTCCCATCTTTTTTTCATTCCCTGTTCCCATCTTTTCCTCCCCTCTTTTTGCAATCAGTTTCCTGTTGTACCATGGTACTGTTATACCCTCTTTTCACATGGTCGGAAATTCCGCAATATGTGGATGACATTTAATATATCAATTTATCATCTTGACAAAGGAGCCACCAACCCTCTACTGTAATGCTATTTGATTTTAAAAATCATTGGATTGTTTTTTCTGCTGTGCACAAAGCTGGACTCCACCTTTTAAATCCCATATATACAGTGCTGATTTGCCGTTTGTCTGATATTATCCTGACAATTTTTGTAAATGTGCATGAATGGCTTTTTATGTCCTGGTAATGGATTGCATATTAGAGTGTTTCAAAACTTCCCCTGCACATAACTAAGCTTGTTCGTGTTGTTACATTGATGGAGAAGAGGACAATAGTATGATTATGGCTGTTGCGACAATGTACGTTTGTGTAGCTTTAGATATTCTTGCCTGCATTAAATGTTTTTTTTTGTTTGTTTGTTTTTGGATACTGAATCGAGGCTCGTGAAAGAGCTGACAACGACGAGGGAAAGACAGCACAGGGGGACCACGAGGGAAAGACAGCACAGGGGGACCATGAGGGAAAGACAGCACAGGGGGACCACGAGGGAAAGACAGCACAGGGGGACCACGAGGGAAAGACAGTACAGGGGGACCGCGAGGGAAAGACAGTACAGGGGGACCACGAGGGAAAGACAGCACAGGGGGACCACGAGGGAAAGACAGTACAGGGGGACCGGGAGGGAAAGACAGTACAGGGGGACCGCGAGGGAAAGACAGCACAGGGACCACGAGGGAAAGACAGCATAGGGGGGCCGCGAGGGAAAGACAGTACAGGGGGACCGCGAGGGAAAGACAGTACAGGGGGACCGCGAGGGAAAGACAGCACAGGGGGACCGCGAGGGAAAGACGGCACAGGGGGACCACGAGGGAAAGACAGCACAGGGGGACCACGAGGGAAAGACAGCACAGGGGGACCACGAGGGAAAGACAGTACAGGGGGACCGCGAGGGAAAGACAGTACAGGGGGACCGCAAGGGAAAGACAGTACAGGGGGACCGTGAGGGAAAGACAGCACAGGGGGACCGCGAGGGAAAGACAGTACAGGGGGACCGCGAGGGAAAGACAGCACAGGGGGACCGCGAGGGAAAGACAGCACAGGGGGACCGCGAGGGAAAGACAGCACAGGGGGACCGCGAGGGAAAGACAGCACAGGGGGACCGTGAGGGAAAGACAGTACAGGGGGACCGCGAGGGAAAGACAGCACAGGGGGACCGCGAGGGAAAGACAGCACAGGGGGACCACGAGGAAAAGACCACCTTTTGGGTAAGGTGTCTTTGACTGTTGCCCGTGAGTGGACACTGGACAGGTATTAGCCGATTATAAAGATGGCTAGGTTAATCCCTCTCATCTTTGTAGATATTGGGTAGAGCTGGGCACAACACTGTGTAGTAAAGGGTAGAGTATCCACTCTGAGTCTGGGAGGTCAGTACTTTGAATTGTGGCCGAGTCATATGAAAAACTTTGAAAATGATGTTCTGCTTCCTTTCTTGATGCTCGGCATTAAAATAATAGAGTTGGCAACCATTGCACATAATGTTTGATGAGCATAATGGCCTCCTCTAACATTGAAGTTCCAATTCTACGGAAACTCCTTGTCAGGACATCACATTGCTCCCACCAACAGAGATGACTTCTCTGCCACATCTGTCTGGCAGCGTGCAGAAGGCAGGAATTGTTGGTTTCCGAGGCTGGAAGGGGAATCCCCAGAGAGTGGAGACACAGGGAGGACTTTTGGTGGAGATTAATTTTGAATGGCCTGAGGGCTGAGACCCAAGTGGCCCATGTTGGGATAATCTAATGGGGTTGAGACATGCAGTGATGCGGGTATTGGGTTAAAAAAAAACAACAACTCAGCCCCAACATGAAGCTGTTTCTCTGACACTCTGGCCCACTGGCACTCTCTAGCTCTATCTAGCTTTATAGTCCAGTCAATCTGTAATTTTACCTCAAACAAATTGCAAAAGAAATACGTTTTTGATAAACATGCTTAGTAGTATTGCCTTAATGATATATCAAAAGTCTAGAAAAGTCTAGCGTGCGGAAACAGTTTTAAAAACGAAATAAATTTGACGGATTTTGCGTGCGACTTTTCGGCAGAGGTCAGATACAAAATAGTTTGAAATCTAAGGAAATTTGGTTTTCAAGCTATGCTAATGCAAGTCTGTATCAAGGGCTGTCAGGGGACACTTTTTGGTTGACAAGGCCCTTAATGCTATGCTGATTTCAAAGGCATTCAGAGTACCCTTGTTTTAAGAGCATCAACATGACGACATGTCCAATGACATCAGAGATTCAAATGAACATGATGTTTCTGATGTTATGCCTAGGGAACCAGATATTGCAGATATTCCTCAAGTCATAGTCTCTGAAGATGAAGCAGCTCAAGGTCCTACCAGGATAACCAGCAACAATGTCTTGTCAGAATGTATTGAACTCTATGAATATCTACTGAAAGGAGACGTTACTGCGGAGTCAGTCTGTATGGAGAATGTTGTTGACAAAATGAATGAAAAGCTTGTGTGTGAAAAAGTAGAACTCATTCATCATCGCACGCCATCTCTTTGGCTTCAGTACATGGATATGATAGACATACTCCACAAGTTTATAAAAGCAGAACGTACAGGGAACTGGCATCTTCATCTTCAGTCTGTACAAGACATGTTGCCATATTTTGCTGCTGCTGGACACAATTTCTATGTGAAATCAGCTTACATGTCCTTGCAAAATATGCAAAATCTAGAAGCAGATCACCCTGAAGTGTACACCTGCTTTGAATCTGGACACCATGTACTCAGGAGAAGTGATCGTTTTTGGGCTGGCTTATCTACAGATCTTGTAATAGAGCAGGTTTTAATGAGAAGCATTAAAACAACAGGTGGATTGACTAGAGGACACGGAATGTCAGAATCTCAGAGAGCACAGTGGTTACTCTCCAGACCAGATTGTGCAGACATCAACATTGCCATGCAGCAGTTTACAGACACTGAATTCTACACAAGTGAACAGCACAAAGAAGACACGCCAGCAAGAAAATCTAGAGATTACAATGACACCATGACAATTTTGTCTTTCCTTGAGGATATAAATTCATTTGCAGAGGATCCAACCCTTCGGAACATAGCAACTGGTGTGACAGCAGATGCAAGTGTAAATGTTGACAGAGCAAAATAAGATGGCCTTCGTGTCCTCAAATCAATGGTTTCTCAGAATGTACAGAGCTACACCTTAAAGAAGGCAAACCAAGCTGTAACCCTTGGAGCCAAGACAGCAGTGAAGATAGATGGAGAATCAGTACAGGTTAACCCTCAGCTCCTGTTTCAACGTTTAATTACAGCAGCTAACGGCCTCTTTGATGACATCTCGGAAGTCTTCACTTATGAACTCTGTAGCTTTCCTTCTTCATTGTTTGACTCATCTGGTCTCCTCAGAGAGGCACAGAAGCCAGAACTTGCAGATGCAATATGGACTTTAGCCGGATATGACATGCCAGCACCAAAGGTAGAAAATCTGCATCATGTTTTTGACGGTGGTTCTCTGCTGCAACGCATACCACGGCCCCAAGGATCTAGTTTTGCATCCCTCTGCAAATTGTATGTAGAGTATGTCTTGAAGTACTCAAACCCCACAGTTGTTTTCGATGGGTATTGCAATGGCCCATCCACAAAAGACCATGCTCACATGCGACGCACTGGTAGAACATACGGACCTGAAGTCAGATTCACGGAGGATATGCATCTCAAATCCAAGAAGCAGCAGTTTTTGACCAACTCTGCAAACAAACAACGTTTCATCAATCTTCTCAGCAAGAAGATGGAAGAAAAGGGAATCAAGACGTTACATGCTACTGGGGATGCTGACCTGCTGATTGTCCAGACTACAGTGTCATCAGCATCTGCAAACGTGACAGTATTAGTTGGAGAAGACACCGATCTTCTTGTGCTTCTATGCTACCATGCAGACATCTGCTCAAGAGATATCTACTTCAAGTCGGAGGCCAAACAAACAGCTGTTAAGAAAAAGCGTGTGTGGAACATCAGATGCATCAAGCAAAGACTTGGCCCTGAAATATGTTGTTTGCTCCCATTTGTTCATAGCATAACAGGATGTGATACAACATCTCGTTTATATGGAATTGGAAAGGGAGCTGCATTGAGAAAACTTAAAAGTGACCCTCATTTCAAGCACCAAGCTGAAGTATTTTCCAGAAAGGCATCAAAGGAGGAAGTCGTTGTGGCTGGGGAGAAAGCACTTACCTGTCTGTATAATGGTAATCCTGGGGAAGGCTTGGATCAATTGAGGTGCAGGAAATTTTGCAGCAAAGTCATGACTAATACCTCATTTGTCCATGTTCATGTCTTACCGACAACGTCAGCAGCAGCCAGACACCACAGTCAGCGTGTTTACTTGCAAGTTCAGCAGTGGATAGGGCAAGATGGGGATTTGATTCCAGAGGACTGGGGATGGATTACAGCCGGTGACAGACTTCAGCCTATCCGTACCCACTTGCCTCCAGCACCAGAGAAACTACTGAAGATCATAAGATGTAACTGTAAAACAGATTGTGACAGTCGACGCTGCAACTGCAAGAAACATGGTTTGCAGTGTTCAGTTGGATGTGGAGACTGTCGTGGCATCAGTTGTTCAAATGCACCTTCTGTTGACCTTCAAGCCGACCTTCACGGGGAAACATAGACATTTCTAAGGCAAAGGAAAGTGAAAAAGGTAGTCCACATTATGAAGAAGTTTATTTGAAATGAGATTAGGCTGTTTAATAGATGAAATGATAATCTGATAACACAGTGATGTATAATCAAATTCGATAACAATCGGACTGTTTCATATCAAGGTGGTTAAAAACCACATACAAGGTGGGTCAAGGAAAACCTAATTTTGAAAATGTTCCCCAAGCTGAATGTTTCTAGACTTTTTATATGTCATGTAGGAAACAGTTCTTATATTGAAACAACTAAAATACATTATTTTGCAATTTGTTTGAGGTTAGCATATTTTCGGTCATAGATTGACTGGACTATTAGCCTGCTGTGTCTGACCCTCACTCTTGCCTTGAGGGCGACGAGGCAACACTACAGTGCATTCAGAAAGTATTCAGACCCCTTCACTTTTTTCACATTTTGTTATGTTGCAGCCTTATGCTGAAATCGTTTAAATTCATTTTTTCCCTCATCAATCTACACTCAATACCCCATAATGACAAAGAGAAAACAGGATTTTAGAAAGTTTTGCAAACTTATTAAAAAGAAAAAACTGAAATATCACATTGACATAAGTATTCAGACCCTTAACTCAGTACTTAGTTGAAGAACCTTTGGCAGCGATTACAGCCTCGAGTCTTCTTGGGTATGACGCGACAAGCTTTGCACACCTGGATTTGGGGATTTTCTGTCATTCTTCTCTGCAGATCCTCTCAAGCTCTGTCAGGTTGGATGGGGACCATTGGTGGACAGCCATTTTCAGGTCTCTTCAGAGATGTTCGATTGGGTTCAAGTCAGGGCTCTGGCTGGGCCACTCAAGGACCTTCACAGAGTTATCCCTAAGCCACTCCTGTGTTGTCTTGGCTGTGTGCTTAGAGGTCATTGTCATGTTGGAAGGTGAACCTTCGGCCCAGTCTGAGATCCTGAGCGCTCTGTTTCAGGTTTTCATTAAGGATATCTCTGTACTTCGCTCCATTCATTGTTCCCTCAACCCTGACCAGTCCCCCAGTCCCTGCTGAAAAATACCCCCACAGCATGATGCTGCCACCACCATGCTTCACCGTTGGGATGGTATTGGGCAGGTGATGAGCGGTGCCGTCTTTTCTCCCGACATGACGCTTATAATTGAGGCCAAACAGTTCAATCTTGGTTTCACCAGACCACAGAATCTTGTTTCTCACAGTCTGAGAGTCCTTTGGGTGCTTTTTTGCAAACTCCAAGTGGGCTTTCATGTGTCTTTCACTGAGGAGAGGCTTCCGTCTGGCCACTCTGCCCTAAAGCCCAGATCGGTGGAGTGTTGCAGTGATGGTTGTCCTTCTGGAAGTTTCTCCCATCTCCACACAGGATCTCTGGAGCTCGAGCCAGTGACCATCGGGTTCTTGGTCACCTCTCTTAACAAGGCCCTTCTCCCCCGATTGTTCAGTTTGGCCGGGCGGCCAGCTCTAGGAAGATTCCTGGTTGTTTCAAACTTCTTCCATTTAAAAATTATGGAGGCCACTGTGCTCTTGGGAACCTTCAATGCAGCAGAATTTTTTTTGTAGGCTTTCCCCCACAGACGTTCTCCGGGTCCATGCCCACAGACGTTCTCCGGGTGCGTGCTCACAGACGTTCTCCGGGTCCGTGCCCACAGACGTTCTCCGGGTCCGTGCCCACAGACGTTCTCCGGGTCCGTGCCCACAGACGTTCTCCGGGTCCGTGCCCACAGACGTTCTCCGGGTCCGTGCCCACAGACGTTCTCCGGGTCCGTGCCCACAGACGTTCTCCGGGTCCGTGCCCACAGACGTTCTCCGGGTCCGTGCCCACAGACGTTCTCCGGGTCCGTGCCCACAGACGTTCTCCGGGTCCGTGCCCACAGACGTTCTCCGGGTCCGTGCCCACAGACGTTCTCCGGGTCCGTGCCCACAGACGTTCTCCGGGTCCGTGCCCACAGACGTTCTCCGGGTCCGTGCCCACAGACGTTCTCCGGGTCCGTGCCCACAGACGTTCTCCGGGTCCGTGCCCACAGACGTTCTCCGGGTCCGTGCCCACAGACGTTCTCCGGGTCCGTGCCCACAGACGTTCTCCGGGTCCGTGCCCACAGACGTTCTCCGGGTCCGTGCCCACAGACGTTCTCCGGGTCCGTGCCCACAGACGTTCTCCGGGTCCGTGCCCACAGACGTTCTCCGGGTCCGTGCCCACAGACGTTCTCCGGGTCCGTGCCCACAGACGTTCTCCGGGTCCGTGCCCACAGACGTTCTCCGGGTCCGTGCCCACAGACGTTCTCCGGGTCCGTGCCCACAGACGTTCTCCGGGTCCGTGCCCACAGACGTTCTCCGGGTCCGTGCCCACAGACGTTCTCCGGGTCCGTGCCCACAGACGTTCTCCGGGTCCGTGCCCACAGACGTTCTCCGGGTCCGTGCCCACAGACGTTCTCCGGGTCCGTGCCCACAGACGTTCTCCGGGTCCGTGCCCACAGACGTTCTCCGTGTCCGTGCCCACAGACGTTCTCCGTGTCCGTGCCCACAGACGTTCTCCGTGTCCGTGCCCACAGACGTTCTCCGGGTCCGTGCCCACAGACGTTCTCCGGGTCCGTGCCCACAGACGTTCTCCGGGTCCGTGCCCACAGACGTTCTCCGGGTCCGTGCCCACAGACGTTCTCCGGGTCCGTGCCCACAGACGTTCTCCGGGTCCGTGCCCACAGACGTTCTCCGGGTCCGTGCCCACAGACGTTCTCCGGGTCCGTGCCCACAGACGTTCAGTTATCCGGGTCCGTGCCCACAGACGTTCAGTTATCCGGGTCCTTGCCCACAGACGTTCAGTTATCCGGGTCCGTGCCCACAGACGTTCAGTTATCCGGGTCCGTGCCAACAGACATTGTTATCCGGGTCCGTGCCCACAGACGTTCAGCTATCCGGGTCCGTGCCCACAGACGTTCAGTTCTCCGGGTCCGTGCCCACAGACGTTCAGTTATCCGGGTCCGTGCCCACAGACGTTCAGTTATCCATCCGGGTCCGTGCCCACAGACGTTCAGTTATCCGGGTCCGTGCCCACAGACGTTCAGTTATCCGGGTCCGTGCCCACAGACGTTCAGTTATCCGGGTCCGTGCCCACAGACGTTCAGTTATCCGGGTCCGTGCCCACAGACGTTCAGTTATCCGGGTCCGTGCCCACAGACGTTCAGTTATCCGGGTCCGTGCCCACAGACGTTCAGTTATCCGGGTCCGTGCCCACAGACGTTCAGTTATCCGGGTCCGTGCCCACAGACGTTCAGTTATCCGGGTCCGTGCCCACAGACGTTCAGCTATCCCGGTCCGTGCCCACAGACGTTCAGCTATCCGGGTCCGTGCCCACAGATGTTCTCCCGGTCCGTGCCCACAGACGTTCTCCGGGTCCGTGCCCACAGACGTTCTCCGGGTCCGTGCCCACAGACGTTCTCCGGGTCCGTGCCCACAGACGTTCTCCGGGTCCGTGCCCACAGACGTTCTCCGGGTCCGTGCCCACAGACGTTCTCCCGGTCCGTGCCCACAGACGTTCTCCCGGTCCGTGCCCACAGACGTTCTCCGGGTCCGTGCCCACAGACGTTCTCCGGGTCCGTGCCCACAGACGTTCTCCGGGTCCGTGCCCACAGACGTTCTCCGGGGTCCGTTCCCACAGACGTTCTCCGGGGTCCGTGCCCACAGACGTTCTCCGGGTCCGTGCCCACAGACGTTCAGTTCTCCGGGTCTGTGTCCAATTCACTGAATTCACTGGAAACAAAAGACATCCACTGAATTTGGGAACCCGTGATTGGAATATGTCGCAGTTTCATGTCTGAAATATTTAGCCACAGTGTAGAGAAGGGATCATTATTAAAGGTCATATGTGCAACCATTTTCACAAAGAAGGTCACTGGCAAAGACCATGTGCCACCAAAGTGGAGCAGATTGCTGCCCAAGTGGGCTGCCTTCATGCTCTACTGAATTACCAAATGGCTGCATGAGCAAATAGTATTGTAGATGGCTTCCATCATAGCTTTACCACCACATAGACCCACTGTATGAATGGATCAGCGCTGCAATCTGTGCATCGTGTTCTAGAGCAGTTGGCTACACAGAATGAGTCACTCAATCTCATTAGCTGTAGCTGTAAGAGTGGCACTTTGCTTCCTCACTAACTGACTTTCCTGCACCCAGAAACAAATGCAGGGGTGATGCAGGTTGCCAAAATCCAATCAGGGAAGTGGTACAGGACAATTACAGTGAAGAAGATAACATACGAACATCACAGGAATATGAATAATTGTAATACTGTATACAAGTACATCACCTTTGATTCCATATCTTGGTTTTATTCTCCCTTTGATATGAGTAGTGTCGCCATTGATTACTTACCTCTAAAAACATGTGAAGTAGACATCAAAATCCCATCATTTCCTGGTAAATAAGCGGAGCAATAACTACATTTATTATTTTCGATGCCCGTCTTGGAATTTCCTTATATATACAGTCACGTGAAAAAGTAAGTACACCCCATGTAAAGTTTTGACTTTTTCAACATATTTCAACATACAGCTATTTGATCTTCATTTCAACAATATTGATAGATAAAGGTGATATAATATAACAAATATCATGAAACATTTACATTTTGTAGTCCATTGTATAATTTAAATAAACATAAATGCAAATTTCGCATGTGGAAAAAGTAAGTACACCCCTACATTTATCACTACTTCAAATACCTAAAATTAGAATCAGGTGCACCAGCTCAGGTGCACATGATTAGAACATTGTTAGAGAAGATCTTGGAGGAACCTGTCTTATTTAAACCTCAGACATTTAGTTTGGTTTGCTCTTTGTTGTTGAAGTGTGCGGCGTCACCATGCCCAGATCAAAAGAGCTCTCTGAGGCCTTCAGAAAGAAGGTTATCGATGCCTACGAGTCTGGGAAGGGATTTAAAAAGATCTCCAAACAATTTGAAATCAATCATGCGACTGTCCGGAAGAATATCTACAAGTGGAGAAGATTCCAAAGAAATGCCAACTTGTTCAGGCCAGGCTGCCCCAGCAAGTTCAGCCTGAGAGCAGACCGCATGATGCTGAAAGAAGTCTCTAAGAACCCCAGAATGTCATCACGGGACCTGCAGGTAGCTCTTGCCACTGTTGATGTCAAAGTGCACGAGTCTACTATTAGAAAGAGGCTGCACAAATTTGATCTACATGGGAGGTGTGCCAGGAGGAAATCTTTGCTGTCCAGAAAGAACATCAGGGCAAGACTAAAGTTTGCCAATGATCACCTAGGCAAAGACCAGCACTTCTGAAACAATGTGCTCTGGACAGATGAGTCAAAGGTAGAGCTATTTGGCCACAGTACCAGAAGACATGTTTGGCGAAAACCAAAGACAGCATTTGACCACAAGAACCTGATACCAACTGTAAAGCATGGTGGTGGTAATATTATGGTTTGGGGCAGCTTTTCTGCATCAGGGCCTGGACTGCTCACCATCATAGGATCCACTATGAATTCTTCATTGTACCAGAGGGTGCTTGAGGATAATGTGAGGCCATCTGTCGGAAGGTTGAAGCTCAACCGAAGGTGGACCTTGCAACATGACAATGACCCTAAACATACCAGTAAATCCACCAAGGAATGGCTGAAAATAAAGAAATGGAGGGTTCTGGAATGGCAAAGTCAAAGCCCGGATCTAAATCCCATCGAGATTTTGTGGGGGGATTTGAAACGAGCTGTGCATGCAAGAAACCCCTCAAACATCGCACAGCTGAAAGAATTCTGCATGGAGGAGTGGCCAAAAATTTATCCGAGTCGATGTCAGAGACTGGTAGACAGTTATAAGAAACGCCTACTTGAGGTTGTTTCTGCCAAAGAGGGCAATACCACCTGTTAGAGACAAGGGTGTACTTACTTTTTCCACATGCCAAATTTGCATTAATGTTTATTTAAATTATACAATGGACTACAAAATGTAAATGTTTCATGATATTTGTTGT
This sequence comes from Myxine glutinosa, assembly GCF_964187855.1. NCBI lineage: Eukaryota > Metazoa > Chordata > Myxini > Myxiniformes > Myxinidae > Myxine > Myxine glutinosa. Next base: position 125,185,062 of record NC_136268.1, read on the forward strand.
ATTATATCACCTTTATCAATATTGTTGAAATGAAGATCAAATAGCTGTATGTTGAAATATGTTGAAAAAGTCAAAACTTTACATGAGGTGTACTTACTTTTTCACGTGACTGTATATATAAATGTATATTTGCCTTAAAAAGCTTAAGGATTCACATCTGCCAGATGTGAATGCCAGAGGATGTGAAACTCACCAGATTCAATCCCATCTGCTTGCATCCATCGGTGATCCTCATACATCCCACGGTGTTCTTCGCGAAAAGTGGGCGAGTTATAAATTACAAATTCTTGTCGCCTTCAGTCGAACGTCAGGTCTGACCAACCAGTTCGTGAAAGACGAGCCAAAAACATTCCCTGGCCGACCCCACAAGATAACGCAGGTGGGAAGAATCGGGGCCTTTGTTGCAGTAGTTGTAGTAGTAGCAATAGTAGTCGTAGACAATGACTCACTAGATTAAGTCAGCAGAATAAAGTGATTAAGAAGCTGCTGAAAACTTTCTACAAACTCTATGACGAGGTTTAATGATGCATCGCTTGAACTGTCATTCGTGATTGCCGCATTTATCAAAAATAACTTCTTGCCCCAAAGTTGCTCTTGGATTCTTGGTTTACACACGTCCAAGTGAAAATATCTCAGGTGTCCATGAAAGTGTTAGTCCATTATCGGAGACAATGGGTCCATGTTGTTGTAGGGGAGGGTGTTTACACTTTTCCTTCCTTGCTCTTCTGTAAATTATGTCTGTTGTGTCCTTTCTACAAGGTCAAAGTTGTTTGAATTACCTTTTACAGATGTGCAATCTTCCTTGGGGGATATTTCCATAATTAACAGACATTGGCTCTTGTATAGTAATTATCACATCAAAGGCTCACTCAATGCTGTCGCTGAAGTGCGACGAATAAAGTTGTAGATTTGGAATAAAATATTTTAAAATATACATGATGAAAGTGATCAGCTTGGTATCATTTAATTTTACAACTACTACTACTCCTACTCCGACTCCTACTCCTACTACTCCTACTCCTACTCTTACTCCTACTACTCCTACTACTACTCTTACTCATACTCTTACCCTTACCCTTACTCTTACTACTACTCCTACTCCTACTCCGACTCCTACTCCTACTACTCCTACTCTTACTCCTACTACTCCTACTACTACTCCTACTCTTACTCATACTCTTACCCTTACCCTTACTCTTACTACTACTCCTACTCCTACTCCTACTCCGACTCCTACTCCTACTACTCCTACTCTTACTCTTACCCTTACCCTTACTCTTACTACTACTCCTACTCCTACTCCTTCTACTACTACTTCTACTACTACTCCTACTCCGACTCCTACTCCTACTCCTTCTACTACTACTTCTACTACTACTCCTACTCCGACTCCTACTCCTACTCTTACTCTTACCCTTACCCTTACTCTTACTACTACTCCTACTCCTACTCTTTCTACTACTACTTCTACTACTACTACTACTCCTTCTACTACTACTCCTTCTACTACTACTTCTACTACTACTACTACCCCGACTCCGACTCCTACTCCTACTCATACTCTTACCCTTACCCTTACTACTACTCCTACTCATACTACTACTCCTACTCATACTCCTACTCTTACTCTTCCCCTTACCCTTACCCTTACTCTTACTACTACTCCTACTCCTACTACTACTGCTTCTACTACTACTCATACTCCGACTCCTACTCCTACTCCTACTCCTACTCTTACCCTTACCCTTACTCTTACTACTACTCCTACTCCTACTATTACTACTTCTACTACTACTCCTACTCCAAGCCTGGTGCTGGCTTAACGGTTAAGGTGGCTGGCTTAAGATCTTTGGGTCTTGAGTTTGAGCCCCTGTCACACCGTTAAATAACACCAGGTGGGTTGACTCAGCCTGCCATCCTTCCAAGGTCGGCAAAATGAGTACCAGCTTGCTGGAAGCAGGGGGAACTGCATCAGAGGCACAGCTGCGCTTCCAGCAATGATGCAACCAGATGCCAAACGCTGCATACGAAATAATAAACTACTATTTCGACGACAACACTTTAATGGTCTCAGTTAATCCGACATTCTTTAATTTTTAAAAATAGTTAAACCGTGTATATCTTAAGCATTAATGGCTAATCGTCCCTTTCTGCTGAATCAATAGTGTCTCCATTAAAATACAATACATAGAAGCAGCATTTTGCTGTTGAAGCTTGGTCTGCCACAATGCCAGAGTAATGAAGGGTAACACCGAAGGAATTGCGTGTTTGCAATCTGATGAAGGGGCCACAGACATTTTGGTATGATAACGCCCGGCGTAAGATGTTACGCAGCACCCTGGATCATAAGAATGCTGCTCATAAGGGATCCTTGAGGCTCAAGGCATTTCACTTGTTGGAAAAATAAATTCAGATCATATCACTTTGTAAAATTACTTCAAACGTTCTGGGGTTAATATTTTGTTCTTTTTGCAGGACTTGTACAATGTTTAGCAATGCATTAAAAAAAATTAAAATGCACAATACTTGCGAAATCTCTAAAAGAAGTTGTTGACCTTTGGCCTATGTTGACCTTTGGGTTGTGTTGACCTTTTTGCTTATGTTGACCTCAAAAATATGTTGGTTGAATTCAGTGACCCGATATGCAAATCCTATTCAAATGTCAAGTCAATCGGATGAAAACTGAGGATTTTAGGAATTTGGCCTCTACGTTGACCTCAAAAATACTTGGTGGTTGAATTTGCAGATCTGATGTGCAAATCCTCTTCAAATTTCAAGTCAATTAGATGAAAATTGACTATTTTAGAAATTTGACTGTTTTTGACCTTTGGCCTATGTTGACCGATGATTAAACAGCAATTGCATAGTGCCGCGCTGAATTGGAAAACGAGCTATTTTTGAGGTCAAAAGGTCAAAGATCAGCTCAAGGTCAAACTTCTAAAATCATAAATTTTAATCTTGAAAATAATTAATTTTAAACCGATTGACCCAGGCTTTCATGAAGATCATCAATTTTAATCTTAACGAAATGGACAATTTGATGTATCCATGGCAACCTTTTTGGGGTGGGGAGGGGGGGTGGATTTTGCAATTGTCATGCTGACGTCTTTCTTGTTTGTTGGTGAAAAGGATATCGCAAGTAGTTGTGGACAAATTCAGACGACGCTTGGTGGACATGTTGGGTGTGTGACAAGGAAGAATTGATTCACATTTGGTGAAGATTTGAATCTGGCTCCAGGATCAGAAAATTTTAAAAAGTGATTCTTTAACATTGAATGATCAGGTCAAAAACGTTATATAGCATGATTTTTCAAAATGTTGTGGATGATTTATGACATAACCTGGTAGATGAGTTGGGTAAGTGACAAGAACAAGCGATTCAATTTTGGTTCAGGTCCAGATCCAGGTATGAGCTATCAGTGGGATAAAAAACGTAAACTGTTCAGCCTGGCAGAGGTTTGTGCTCTCTACCGAGTGTCATTCTCGTTATACACTTGAACACTGTAGAACACAAATCACCTTCTTACTGATTCCAAAAACCTCCAGTTTTGCAGTACTGTACTTAGACATGTTAAATAAGGTGGTGTATAAGACCGCTTCAATGGTGCTAAACTTGCGAATTTTTAATGCGACCTTTAAAATCATTGTTTTATTTCGATTGAATTATACTAGGGCATGCCCGTACGTGGGTGCCCGTTCCTTGCCAAAAAAAAAAAAAAACGCTACCCGTACGCTCTACCCCGCCCGTACGCCCGTAAACAAAAAAAACAACGCTCTTCGCTTCCGCCCTTCGCTCTGGGAGAAATAATGCGCATAAGAAATCGAGAAATTATTATTTTCTCCGGAAGAAATCGAATTACGAACCGTAATGGCGCACGCGCTCGGCTCGGCTCGCAACAACGCGTTCTGTGATTGGCTGCCGGAAGTGAAGTCTTCACTGTCCGGAAGGTCGCAAATCGCAGTTACGATGAATCGCAAATTAGTTTTATTTAGTTTTAAAACATAGTTTAACGCCAACATAGTTTGCCAACGTGAAATAAATGAATACGCTCTCAAATGTGCCGTCCGAGGCAGAGTCTGTTCGCCACGTTCGGCACACGTGATAGCTCGCTGCTCTCTGATTGGTTGAATCGTTTTTTGGACATAGCTCGCTAACTACTTGTCCGATTAATATGAAACCTTGAAAAGGCACATCCTCGGGTCCCCAGCAATATACCTGGCAAGTTGCAAGTATATCGGACCCGTGGTTGTCGAGAAACAGCGGTCACAGACAAACAAACACACACACAGACATACACACATACACACACACACACACACACACACACACACACACACACACACACACACACACACACACACACACACACACAGAGAGATTGCTGGAATTATAGATAGATGCTCGAACACTGCGTGGCATAATATGTTAAATGAACTCTCTACTTTCTCAATGTAGTCACTGAGCCCATTTGTTCTTCGAACCAGCAATCTCCTGATAATTTAAATCTTCTGACTGCCCCCTGAAACACCCGTCAAATATGGGCTTCAAGGAATCCTAGTCTTGAAACTGTTTATCATGCAGTAAAGGCTTGAGTTGATGGGCATATTAATTGCCACTTGGGAGCAAGTTGGATGATCCAACTGTTGAAACCCACATTGGCAAATTAAATACAGCTTTGGCCTTGTGAACTGGCACATTGTCGTGCAGCAGTAGAACAACACTCTCAACATTCTCATGATGTTTTTCTTTCGTTGATGGCTTCATATAGTTGGGACAGCGAGTCAGCATACTATTGACCAGTGATCGTGGTGTTGTGTGCCATGTAATCGATCAGCAACATCCCTTTCAAATCCCATATTATGGCCATGATCCTGCTGACTGAGGAGTGGGTGCGGAACGTCTTAAGAGGTGGAGATAGTCCGGTGCTTGCACTGTATTGATTCTGTCTTGGTCGTCCGGGTTCGGACAAAATTTGGCAGAAATGTAGCGTATGTGACGAGGACGAAATGATTAGATTTTGGTGAAGATCTGAATATGGATTCGGATATGAGAATTATTTAATTTTCTAAGTGATTCTTCACCATTGGGAGATAGGGCCAAAAACGATACATAGCAGGATATCTGAAAAAGTTATGGATGGTGATTCCTGTGATTGATTTTGATTAAATGTGATTCTGTATTGTGATTTTCTGGTCTACTCTGAGATACAAAAAGTAAACTGTTCACCAGGCTCACTCAGTACTGCTATGTATGTATGCTATGTATACTACTCCATTGCCATATGCTCACTACTACTGTATACTACTACATATGATCACTACTGACTACTGAGTGCCATTCTAGTTTTTGATTGTGGCTCTCAGCAGGTTGTTTTCCCAGGAAGGACCATTATTATGCTTTGTTTGTGTTGAATGACGTACCATTTTGTGATATGATTCACTTTGAAATGAATGTCGTGTCTGACTCGTTCAAAGTTAAAATCGTTGCACATTCTTCATAAGATCTTACATTCAGTAAAGTGCAGTACTTTCTAAACCTGCATGTTTTTTCTTTTTTCTTGTGATGGTCATCAGAGCGAAGCTGTGTAGAACATCCAAGAGAGTGCTTTGACAACATGCTTTAAAACTGACAAACTACAGTGCCTTCAGAAAGTATTCATACCCCTTGACCTTTTCACATTTTGTTGTTACAGCCTGAATTTAAAATTGATTAAATCGATATTTCTTGTCACTGATCTACACATAATGTCAAAGTGGATTTTTACAAAATAATTAAAAAGGAAAAGCTGAAATGTCTTGAGTCAATAAGTATTCACCTCTTTGTAGAACACTCCAAATTAAGCTCATGTGCATCCAATTTCCTTTAATCATCTCTCAGATGTCTCGACAATTTGATAGGAGTCCACCTGTGTCCAATTAAATTGAATGGACATGATTTTGAAAGAAACACACCTTTCTATATGAGGTGCAACAGTTGACAGTGCATGTCAGAGCAGTCACAGTGCACTCCATTATGAGGAAATGGAAAGAATATGGAACGACCCAGACTCTTCGTAGAGCTGGCCGTCCAACCAAACTGAGCAACCGGGGAAGAAGGACCTTTGTCAGGGAGGTGACCAAGAACCCAAAGACCTTGGCTGAGATGGGAGAACCTGCCGTAAGGAAAACAGTCTCTGCAGCACTTCACAAATCTAGGCTTTATGGGAAAGTGGCCAGACAAAGCCACTCCTGAGAAAAAGGCACATGACAGGATGCCTGGAGTTTGCAAAAAGACACGTGAAAGACTGAGAGCAGGAGACAAAAGATTATGTGGTCTAATGAGATGAAAATTTAACTCTTTGGCCTGAATGCAAAGCGATACATCTGGCGGAAACCGAGCACAGCTCATCGCCCATCCAACACCATCCATACCGTGAAGCATTGTGGTGGCAGCATCATACTATTGGGATGTTTTTCAGTGGCAGGGACTAGGAGACTTGTAAGGATTTCGGGACAAATTAATGGAGCCAAATACAGGCAAATTCTTGAGAACCTGCTTCATAGTGCAAACGACCTGAGAATGCAGTGAAGACTTGCGTTCCAACAGTATAAAAGGTGCTTCTACAAAACTTTGACTCAGGGGGTTGAATACTTATGTAAATTATATATTTATGTATTTCATTTTTAATTATTATGTCGAAATTTCTAAAAAGAAAAAAATTTCACTTTCACATTATATGGTATTATGTGTAGATCAATGACAAAAAAATCTGTTTAATCCATTTTTAATTCATTTTTAAAAACAAGGTGTTTATAAAAGTTGTTTTGCTTTGACAATTGTTAACTTTTAACATGAACTTTTATAAAAGTTTAAAAGTTGTTAACTTTTAACTTTAACAATTTTTGATGGCCAAATGATAGAAGCAAACTATAAATGGCATATGCAAGCATAATTCATAAGGTTTGTGAACTCTGCCACCAAAGGTGAATGGAGGTTACTATTTTTGCACCCCAATTGTCTGTCTGTCCGTCTGTGAGCAGGATATCTCAAAAAGTTATGGACAAAACTTGGTGGACAGGTTGACTGTGTGACAAGGCCAAATTGATTAGATTTTTATTCAGGTCTGGATCCAGATGCAGCCTATCAGTGCGCTACAAAACGTAAACTGGTCGGCTTGGTGGGCGGTGGGTCGGCTACTGAGTGGCATTCTAGTTATCCCCACGCTTCTCAAAAAAAATTGGGCAATGCCCCTGCGCTCACCTCATAAAAGCAGGGAATCACTGGTTGGTGTGAATGACCCACAATATATGTAAATTAGTTGATGGTCTGAACAAACAACGTGAGGAATTGAGGTCACAGGGGTCAAAACGGGAAAAATTTTTGACTCATAACTTGATATTGGGTCATTCCTGGTGGAAACTTTTTCCATCTTTCAAGTGTTTCAAGACAATCGTGTTAATAAGAATTTTGAAAAGGCTGACAATATAGTCTGTGGATTATTGTGTGGTTCAGATGTCGTCTTGATAGTTGGTAAGTCGTCTGCCATTTGACTCATCTACATTTTACATACACAAAGCCAGTGGGATTCTGTCTTCGTTTTGCCTATGTAATATGTAGGCAGCAGAAGCACCCACATCTCGGGAAGTTCGGTAATCGTATTGCAAGTTCATTCATTGTAAAATGCTTTCATTTGTAGGCTTTGTAAAGTGCTTTATCATCGTTACTTTGCTCAAGAGCCAGCAGGAGGGCCAATTAAAGATGCAGCTTGTAAGCTGTTTTGAAGGAGATATCCTTGTTTTGCTGAAATGAGATTTTTGTCCCCCGTCGCACCGCGGAGCGAAAGGGGGACTATGGTTTTCCCTTCCGTGCGTGCGTACGTGCGTGCGTACGTGCGTGTGTGCGTGCGTGTGTGCGTGCGTGCTTAAGCGAAGGACCGCATTCGAATTTGGTGTGCGGGGGCAACCCACGTCAAAATCCAAGATGGCCGCCGCCATGTTTGTCTGATGCCATGTATGTCTGAACCTTGTGAGTGGAATATCTTGAAAAATAAGCGAAGTACCAACTTCTAATTTGGTGTGTGGATGTATCTCGGCATAAGGAAGAACGCTATTGAAAATTGGGTCGCCACGTCAAAATCCAAGATGGCCGCCACCATATATATATGTCTGAACCTTGAGTGAAATATCTTGAAAAATAAGCGAAGTACCAACTTCTAATTTGGTGTGTGGATGTATCTCGGCATAAGGAAGAAAAAAAAAAAGAAAAAAAAAACACCCCGTTTAGAGGCCATTTTTCCCCGCAAAGCGGGGGTTGGCCTTTTCGGGGACCGTGGTAGTTGTTGTTTTTTGGTCCCCTTTTTGAAGCAATGTTTTACGGCCGGATGCCCTTCCTGACGCCAACCCTTTTTGCCGCCTTCAACGACAAACAGGGAATTACCAGTGAACTGGTACTCAATTAGCCGACCTCGGAAGGATGACAGGCTGAGTCAACCCCCCTGGCATTAATTCGGCGATCGACCGAGATTCGAACCCAGGATCCTAGGTAATCCTAAGAATAGCGTCGCCACGTCAAAATCCAAGATGGCCGCCGCCATGTATGTCTGAACCTTGTGAGCAAAATATCTTGAAAAATAAGCGAAGTACCAACTTCTAATCTGGTGTGTGGGTGTATCTAGGCATACGGAAGAACCCTATTGAAAATTGGGTCGCCACGTCAAAATCCAAGATGGCCGCCACCATATATATATGTCTGAACCTTGTGAGCGAAATATCTTGAAAAATAAACGAACTACCAACTTCTAATCTGGTGTGTGTGTGTGTGTCTAGGCATAAGGAAGAGCGCTATTGAAAATTGGGTCGCCACGTCAAAATCCAGGATGGCCGCCTCCATGTATGTCTGAACCTTGTGAGCGAAATATCATATCATCGCATGTTTTCTGCGTCTTCCACTTTGTCAACTCATATCACTTCCTCGACGGGGGACCTAGGCGTAACGCTTGTTAACTCTTCTTTTTCAAACAATACAGCTTCATGAAGTGCACCTTGCATGCACCGAGACGCTTGCTAATTTCTGTGATTGTAAAATGGTAGCCTTACCTTTATTTGTCACACTTGGATAATATTATGATGTGTTCAAATCGTTAACTTGATTTCAGTCATTTGTTCTTATGCATGAGAAGAAGGCATTTGTGGAACTTTTTTTGTTTACTAAGTCGAGGCTCGTGTAAGAGCTAACACATAGAACACATAGAATAAAGGGAGTGGGACACAAAGGGGGTGGGGGGGGGGGGGGAGCATGCCAACAGCAGAGAACAGGGACATCGGAAGATCGGTGGGAGGGAGATGGCTAGTGTGTGGTACACGGGATAAACAAGATGGACACCACAAGTACTTTCAGGAAAGAAAACGGAATTGAGAAAGGTGGATTTGGGGTGGATTAACGGGGTTAGGAAAGATGGTGTTTTAAAGACCTGGAGGGAGGAGTGGGATTGAAGACAGTGTGGGAGTTTGTTCCAGAGGCAGGAAAAAGAGGAATGAAAGAGGTGAGCAGAGAGTCTTGACAGCAGATTCAGCAAAAAGATGGAGAGGATTTTCCAGAGAGTCAGAGATCATTCATGAAGACCAGAAAAAGCGCAGTGCCCAGAACACTGCCTTGAGGAGCTCCAGCCTGGACAGGAAGGGGAGATGAGAGAATTCCGTTTAGAGCCACACATTGACTACGACTAGAGAGGAAGTCCGCCAGCCAATTCCTTATCCTAAAAATCTGAAATTGCATGCACATGATCTATGACCCATTTGTATTGAAATATTAAATTTATGACATCATAGGTCACATGGTTTGGCAGCCATATTGAATTAAACCTAAAACCTTTAAAAAAACATCCACCAAATCTTCTTCCAAACCACCTAATCGATTGACTCGAAACTTTACGTGTGTCATTGACTCGGCATGGCGATTAAAATATGATCACAAAAGCATCATTGGTCACATGGTGTGGCAGCCATATTGGATTGAAGGAAAATATTAAATAATTATATCTCTGAAACCGCTCACCCTATCGATGCGAAATTATACAAATATAATCTAACAGCACTGTTCCATATAGTTTGAAAATGATGATGTCATAGGTCACGTGGTTTGCCAGCCATCATGGATAGAAAAACGAACCTTATCTGATTAACACGAAACTTCACAACGTGATCCCCTAGCGATACATATGCAGAGTGATGGCAACTACCCATTGTGGGACTATGCGGAGGCATATTGGCGACACAGTCGCATTGTTCTAGTTTTTAATGCCGTGAAGAAACTTTGGTACATCATGGGTGGTGAAGGTTGTGGTCAAGTTTCATCGAAATTGTGTTTGTAGTTTCTGAGAAGAAAGCAAATATCTATTTTGGGGGGTAAAACCTAACCCACTTTGACCCCTATCCCCCTATAGACCCCTTTAAACTTCGATTTTCCTCTTGCCGTGAACACACTTTGGTACATCACGGGTGATGAAGGTTGTGGTCAGGTTTCAACGAAATATTGTGTGTAGTTTCAGAGAAAAAAGCAAATTATTATTTTGCGGAGTCAAACTTGGATGCACTTTGACCACTGGTAGACCCCCTTACACCCAGATTTTTTTAATGCGGTGAAAAAACTTTAGTCACAACACAACAAATATAATTTGTGCCAAATTTGGTCGCAATCCCATCAGCAGTTTCAGAGAAGAAGTTTCAAGTGTTGACAGATGGACGGACGACACGCCATCACATAAGCTCCCCTGAACTTTGTTCCAGGTGAGCTAAAAATAATGAAGTGGGATTCAACGATGCCGTTTGTTTCATTTGAAGGAGCATTTCTCGAAGTTTGGTTGTCTGGATTTGCAAAGTTAATCATCCGAATGTGAATGGACTTATGGGGGCGTGTGCTGAAAAGCCTTCCAAATGTGTTAAACATCCTCACCACTTGTGCTTGCTGAACCCGTGCCCCCACTCCCTCCTTCTGCAGGATGCTAACAGTCTCCATAAACTTTTTCTTCCCCCTTATGAATCGTTTTTCTCAATCGTGGCTGCCTTCCATGGGTCATCATAAAGATCCGTTGAACCTGTGTAGCTAGCTGGTGTATTTGTCTCTATAAAGCAGGCAATATACTGCACTATTTATTGTGGGGAAGTCATTTGCAGTAAATGTGGTGTCACTTGTCACAGTAGACACCAGCAAATGAAAAAAAAGCAATTTACACTTTGAGAAACTTTCTTTCACATGCAGTAAACAGGATCATTGTATCCCATTTCATTAGTCTTTACGGCATAGCCCATAGGGCAAAGCCATCTAGAACAGTTTCTGTCTGTCGGTATGTATGTCCCCTCAAACATATACCAATCACAGCTGATGATCTGGTCACATGACAGGGTGATGTGATTACGTCTGATGTCATTACGGCGGTACGGCAGCTGACTCCATTCACTGCCATTTTGATTCCAATTTGGTTCAGGCCGAACATATAGTTGAACCTGTCATATTTCACAATCGCCATGCTCTACCTTGACGTTTTTCATTCAATGTGAAACACAAACAAACCGATTGTTAAAATGACCATCAAATATCGAAAGCATAGGCGTTACGTTACGTTACGACTCTTCCAACAACACAGTACGTATAGGCCTTAGGCTTCGTGCCTTCATGCCTCACCTTCAGGCCGCTTCGGACATATTAAGCCCAGGTTTCTTCACACAGTAGAATCGTTTCAGCAGTATTGTTTTCGTAATAATAATAATAATAACAATAATATCGTAAATATAACCATAACACTTTAATCCCAATGTCGTGAATGCAAAGTTATTGGATTGAAGCGGTGTATGGTTCATGAATCAATGATAAGCAGTGTACTGTACTAATAACTGCAGAAGTAAGGAATTAGCCTTGGTTTTTTTAATAGTAATATCATTTTCGTAATAATGATAACGTAACATTAATATTATGGTAAATCTAATAGTTACACTAATCCCTTCGTGGTGATTGCAAAGTTACTGGAGGTTAAAATATATCATCTTCTACTTATAAGAGCAGCGGCAATTTTGTGTCCGTCCATCACGCTACGTCATTGAAACGTCACGCTACGTCTACATTGACCCCCGGTGTGTACCCCAGTTTACAATAGGTACACCGTATCCTTGCGTGTCGTAAGATGCGACTAAAAAGGGTTGGTGTCAGGAAGGGTATCCGGCCATAAAAACATTGCCTCAAAAAGGGAACCATGACCATGACGATTACAATTACATATGGGCAGGGTACAGCCCGAAGTACCCAATGGGGGACCCCACTCCCTCCCGTCAAAACTCAAGGTGGGGAACCCGATCGAAGCAAGGGTGGAAATCACTCCATTTATGACGACGAAACGTCTGATGCCCCACGTGGAGATTGGTTTCTGAGGTTTGGGACATGGAATGTAGGGACAATGACAGGGAGATCAGGAGAAGTGGTGGAAGTATTGGTCAGAAGAAGAGTGGACATAAGTTGTGTGCAGAAGATGAGATGGAAGGGAAGTGGTGTGAGAATGGTGAAGGGTAGGCAGGGTCTGAAATACAAGTTTGTATGGCAAGGGTGCCAGGAAGGCGTGCATGGTGTTGGTGTCCCGTTTTCTGAGGAGTTTGTAGACAGTGTGGTGAGTGTGACTAGAGTGAGTGAAAGGTTGATGATGGTGAAAATGATGATTGGAAAGCTCTTGGTGAACGTCATCTCGGGATATGCTCCGCAGGTCGGTCGGAGCGATGAAGAGAGAGGACAAGTTCTGGTGTGCGATCGAGAAGCTGATCGAAAACGTGAAAGATGAGGAAGTTGTTGTGGTAGGAGGAGACCAAAATGGACATGTGGGAAGGAGTATAGATGGTTTTGAGTAAGTTCATGCGGGTTACGGACATGGTGTGAGGAATGGAGAAGGTGAAAGGATTTTGGAGTTTGCTGATGGAGCTGATTTGTTGATTTGTAATACTCAGGTCCAGAAAGAGGATAATAAGCTAGTTACATACACGTCAGGTGGGTCGACGACAACCGTTGACGACCTGATGGTGCATAGGCTAGATAGGGGGCACCTCCGGGACACAAAGGTGATCCCGGGGGAGGAAGCTGTTTCACAGCACCACTTGGTTGTCTGCGACATAAGGGTGAAAGGTGCGAGGAGAGCTCGGCGGGTGAAGTACCAACCGAGAATGAAGGTGTGGACGTTGAAAGAGGTGACAGTGAGGGAGGCATTAAAAGAGAGGCTGAGTATGGCAGAGGATGATGTGGTTGAGCTTGAAAGTGGTTGGATGTCAATGAAAGATAGTCTGTTGGGAGCCGTTGGTGAGGTATGTGGATGGACCAAAGGACCACCGAGGCACTCGGAAACATGGTGGTGGGATGATGAAGTTGGAAAGAGGATTGACGAGAAGAGGAAGAAGTTCAAGGAGTGGCAGAAGGCGAAGGGTATGGGGGCAGAAAAGGCAGAGCATGAAAGTTATAAGGCAACCAAGAAGGCTGCAAAGAAAGAGGAAGCAAAGGCGCAGGAGGCATGCAGGATTGCAAAGCAGATAGCGAAAGAGAGATGCAATGTGATGGGGGTGAATTGCTTGAAGGATGAAGTGGGACAAATCGTTGTGGACCCAGATGGAATTAAAGGAAGATGGAAGAGATATATGGAAATGCTGTTGAATGCAGAGAATGAATGGGTCGGCAACATCGAGAGTAACCCCGTTTTAGGACCGGCAGAGAAGATAACTGAGAAGGAAGTTGAGGAAGCGATAAAAGCAATGAAGAGTAGAAAAGCGGCAGGGCTGATGGGAGTTGTGGGAGTTATGTTTAAGGCAGCAGGAAGTTGGGGTGTGAAGAGAATGACAGAGATCTGTAAGCTGGTGGTGAAAGAAAGCCTCATTCCAGTGGATTGGGAACTGAGTACCCTCGTCCCTCGATACAAGGGGAAAGGTGACCCTCTGGACTGTGGCTCATATCGAGCGATAAAGTTATTGGAGCATGGAATGAAGGTATTGGAAATGGTGTTGGAGAAGAGGATAAGGAAGAAAGTGAAGATCGACGAAATGCAGTTTCGATTCATGCCAGGAAGAGGAACGACACACATGCTTTTTATTGTAAGGCAGTTGCAGGAGAAGTGCATGGAAAAGAGGAAGAAGTTGTTTCTTGGATTTGTTGATCTGGAGAAAGCAGTCGATAGGGTTCCACGCGAAGTAGTGACATGGGCATTGAGGAAGTTAGGAGTGGAGGAATGGTTGATCAGAGTTGTGATGGCAATGTATGAGAGAGCACGCACAGCTGTAAGGACGAAGGATTGGAACAATGGTGAGTTTGAGGTGAAGGTTGGAGTGCATCAGGGGTCGGTACTAAGTCCATTACTATTTGTAGCTGTGATGGAGGTGCTGGCTCGGAATGTAAAGGAGGTTTTACCGTGGGAGTTGTTGTACGCAGATGATCTGGTGTTGATTGCGGAAAGTATGGATGGACTGAAGGAGAAGATGAACAAGTGGAAGTAATGCATGGAGACAAAAGGTCTGAAGGTGAATATCAGAAAAACGAAGGTGATGGGAAGTGGTAAAGCATCTGGTGAAGTGGAAAGAACTGGGAAGTGGCCATGTGCTGTGTGCAGGAAGGGTGTCGGAGTGAATTCCATTCAATGTACAATGTGCGCTGAGTGGGTTCATCAAAAATGTAGTGGTCTGAGAGGGTCATTAACCAGTGTGGCAGCTACATTCAAGTGTAAGGTGTGCACAGAGGGAGCTGCGGATGGAGGAAATATTGAGTTGGATCTTGGAGACGGCGTGAAGCTGTAAGGTGTGAAAACATTTTGCTACCTCGGAGACATGCTGAATGGAGAAGGTGGATCAGACTCGGCAATGGTTGCTGGAGTGAGATGTGCATGGAAGAAGTTTCGGGAACTGAGTGGCGTGCTGACGAGGAGGGGAGTGTCATTGAAGCTGAAGGGAAAGGTGTATGCTGCATGTGTGAGAAGTATGATGAATTATGGGAGCGAGACATGGGTAATGAACGTAGAGCAGCAATGAAGGCTGGAAAGGCGAATAGTTCGGTGGATGTGCGGAGTATCGTTGAAAGAGAGGAAGACAAATGATGAATTGCGAAAGATGATGGGAATAGAGCCTGTTATGGATGCTGTGAAGAGAAACAGGTTGAGATGGTTTGGTCATGTGTTGAGGAAAGATGAAAGTGACTGGTTGAGAAGAGTGATGGAAATGAATGTGGAAGGAAGTAGAGGACGGGGAAGACTGAGAAGACTTGGCTAAATGTGGTGGAAGAAGAAATGCGGGCCAGGGGGTTAACAAGGGGAGATGCAGAAAATAGGGCAAAATGGCGAAGATTGTCATGGGGCCCGCAAGGCTAACCACCGGTCTAGCAGGGAAAATGGCCTTAAAATGTCTGTTGTGCTCTACACTGGCGTCATGCTACGTCATTACGTATTCTATTTAATGGACTAAAAAAAAACTTTGAATGGACTAGAATACTTTAAATGCGCCTTTTATAGTTCACTAATATATACATTACAACAAGCATCGGCTATATGTTAAAACATAATTGTCCATAGTGACTGCTGAGAGACTTGGAGTACTTCAAAACAATTTAACACTTACATTATTTGCTTACTGGTATCTCCACCCAGGTCATACTATACTCTTAAACTAAAATATCTAACAAGCCCGGCTAAGCCGCTTTTAGACTTTCGGTCTTGCTTTTATTTCGGTTTGAATTTGGAATGGTAATTTGTGGACACCCTGCAGATATCTAGTACTTTCTTTCGGTGGGTTAGAACGTTTAAATTTTACATACTGACAGAACTCGTGGCCACGATTCGAGAAAAAGTCACAAAACTCTCTGTGAATTTCGATAAATGAAAATGTCCATCAACAAATGTCTGCTGGTGGAGCCTCACTCCCGGGCTGCACCAGTCACTCCCTCGGTCCGGAAGAGGGGTAGAGCTTGGGCTGCACCAGTCACTCCTGGGACTGGGGGGAGGTTGGGGGTGGGGATAGCTTGGACTGCGCTTAAATGAAGATCTCATACTGCTCACTCATTGTTCACTTAATTCAGAGTTCCCAAACCCAGAGCAGAGAAACCCAGGACTCGAACTTTGAAAATTGTTCGATTTTTTTTCCCCTCCACTTACCCCCATGGATGTCTGCAATGGCATTAATGCTGAAAACAGCACCACATAGGCAGTTTACCTGTTATAATCGACAAGGCCAGGTAGCAAAGTTAGCAAATATAGTATAGGTACTGTATCTACGGCTGTGTTGATGTATGTTTAGTAATTACTCTGGTGTGGTTATGATGAACAAAGTGTAGATAACAATTGGTGCACTTGCGCTAACCTTGTGATTTGCTGCACTCGATTTTGCGAAGTGTTCGAAAATGTTATGCATACTGTGGAATGTGGATGTGGCTAACCCTCCTAATACCATAATGTTGATGTAATTGGACCAGCAACCATGGCATGCTTCAGCGTTGTGGCAAATTTGAAGTGATTACAAGTTGTCATTTTCCACATAATGTCCTGTTGCACTTCTCTCTACAGTCTATTTTGAACCATTCAAGGATATTAATAATTACATCCTCTGACACCAAAAGTGGACGGAGGTTATGTTTTCAGCCCTGTCTGCTTGTGAACAGGATAACTCAAAAAGTTGTGGACGGACTCAGATTAAACTTGGTCGAGAGTTTGGGTATGTGACGAGGACGAATGATTAGATTTTGCTGAAGATCTGGATCTGGATCTGGATCTGAGAATTTTTGATGTGATCCTTCACCATTGAGATATAGGGCAAAAACGATACATAGCAGGATATCTCAAAAATGTATGGACGGATTATGACAAAACTTGACGATGAGTCAGGTAGGTGACAAGAACAAGCTGATTAGATTTTGGTTAAGATATGGATGCAGATCCAGCCTATCAGTGGGAAATATAACATAAACTGTTCAGCCTGGCAGAGGTATGCTGTTCTACTTGTAGAAGAGAACAGAATATGTATTTTCTGAAGAACAGAAGAAAAGAGAACAGAAGTGTAGAAGAGAACAGAGAACAGAAAACACACGGGGTTATTCCAAACCCACAAGCGAAGAAACGAAACAAGAAAAGAAAATTAAGATTCAACAAATAATTATTTAATGAAAATAAATGCAATGACAACAAGAAAAAGAGCAGAGATTGCAAACCCTCGCCAGGATGTATTTTCAGTGGTTTTTAAGGCTTTTGTGTTAAAACAAATATGGCGACCGAAACACGTGACCAATGGTCATGATTATGTGTTTTTCCTCCACCAATTTATGCCTACATGACGCTCAAGAAATTTCATCTTGATTGGATGAAGTTTTGTACTTGTCGAATTATGACGTCATAATGGAGGCACCTATGACATCATCATTAACATATTTTATTCTCCATGGAGAGTTATTTACAATGAGCCATGTCTCATTTTTTTTTTTTTTCCATTCAGCGCTTTTGGAGATATAGAGGTGCAAAGTTTTCAGTTTTTCCAAGATGGCGGCCGAACCACGTGACCTATGACGTCATAATTGTCATTGAAAAATTATACAGGTGGAGTTGCACCTATGGTGAAAATTTCCTGTCGATTGGACCAACGGTTGCAGAGAAAATTACATTTATTCTGTGCCGACAAACAGACAAACGGACTCAAATGCAATACCCTCTCCTCAGGCGAGGATAATAAAATGTATGTGAGGTAAAAACTATAATTCCTAATTGAGACGTCTCCATTCAGACTCGTATACAAACAAGGGGAAAATATAATGAAAATAAAATGATTTGATAATCTGCCGGCACTCAGATTTGCGTCCCCAAATGGCTGGTAAGGCTTGCTGGTCGTTCATCGCCTCCTAACCACCGCGTGGGAAGCGCACAAAATGGCACGACGTCGCGCTCCCCAGCGTCCCAACGTGAAGCCCCTCCCGCGAAGCCGACTGCCCCAAACCTCTCCCATTCAGTCTCTTTCCACAAGCGCACACGAGCCAAAGATGCGTCACCGCCCACGACCAAGGCAGAATAACGAGGAAAATGTGAACACAGCCGTTCTCTTCAAAGCCAGCACACAAGGGAAATGCGACCGCCTCCAACGAATGTCAGGACCAAGAAACCAAGATGGCGAGACAGCTTTCAGGTCCCTCTCCTTTTTGTCCCCTGTCGCACCGCGGAGCGAAAGGGGGACTATGGTTTTCCCCTCCGTCCGTGTGTCCGTCTGTCCGTCCGTCCGTGTGGGCATGCGTGCGAAAGCGAAGGACCGCATTCGAATTTGGTGTGTGGGTGCAACCCATGTCAAAATCCAAGATGGCCGCCGCCATGTATGTCTGATGCCATGTATGTCTGAACCTTGTGAGCGGAATATCTTGAAAAATGAGCAAAGTACCAACTTCTAATTTGGTGTGTGGGTGTATCTAGGCATAAGGAAGAGCTCTATTGAAAATTGGGTCGCTACGTCAAAATCCAAGATGGCCGCCGCCAAGATCACAGGGGCAAATTACACACTGGGGAATTGATCATTAAGTCCGGGAATTACTTAACACAAATCCACGCCTCTTATGGCGACATGCAAACGCTCTTACACGGACAGACGGCCTACTTAGATACATCGAGATTCCTCGACGCGAAACTCAGAGCATTCTAATCTACACGGTTCTATCTCGACTAAGGAATTTCATTGTTTATCCGCGCAAACGTAATATATATATATATATATATATATATATATAAACACACATACAAACATATATAATAATAATAATAATAATAATACATTTATTTTATATAGCGCTTTTCAAGAAGCCCAAAGACGCTTTGACAGAGTACAAAAAACAAGTGCAAAATGACAAAAATAAAAAGGTAAATAATCAAAGCAAAAGGAAGGAGAAGGAGAAGAGATAGTCAGGGGTTAAATGCTGTGGGTTAAATGTTAAATGCAGTGTTGAACAGGTGGGTCTTGAGTGATGTTTTGAATGTGGTGAGTGAGGAGGAGTCTCTGATGGTGTGAGGTAGTGAGTTCCAGAGGGTGGGAGCAGCAATGGAGAAGACCCTGTCCCCCCAGGATCTGAATTTGGTCTGGATGGGGGGGGGGACAGGAGGTTGGCGCCAGCAGAGCGGAGGTTGCGGGTGGGAGTGTGTCTGGAGAGGAGGTCAGTCAGGTAGGATGGGGCCAGGTTATGGAGGGCTTTGTAGGTCAAGAGGAGGATTTTGTACTGGATTCTCTGGGGGATGGGGAGCCAGTGAAGCTTATACAGGACGGGGGTGATGTGGTCACGGGTCCGGGAATGGGTGAGTAGACGGGCAGCGGAGTTCTGAATGTATTGGAGTTTATTGATGATTATTGAAGGTGAATCATCGAGGAGGCTGTTGCAGTAGTCCAGACGGGAGGTGATGAAGGCGTGGATGAGGGTTTCTGCAGCCGTGGAGGAGAGGGATGGACGGAAACGGGCGATGTTTTTCAGGTGAAAGAAGGCTGTCTTTGTGATTTGTTTAGTGTATTTGTCGAAGGAGAGGGTTTGATCAAAGATGATGCTAAGATTCCGGATGTGAGGGGAGGTGGATACTGGGAAACCGTCAATGTTGAGGGCAAAGTTATGGGTGGATTTGGTGAGCGTTTTTGGGCCAATGATGATTATTTCAGATTTATCATAGTTAAGTTTGAGGAAGTTGATTTGAAGCCAGGATTTTATTTCAGTGATGCAGTTTGTCAGGATAGAGTGGGTGGCGGTGGAGATTGACTTGGTGGAGATGAAAAGCTGGATGTCATCGGCGAAGCAGTGGAATTGGAGACCATGACGGCAGATTAAGTGACCAAGGGGGAACAGGTACAGGATGAAGAGGAGGGGGCCGAGAACTGAACCTTGGGGGAGGGGAGCAGTGGGGGATTTGCAGTTAGTGATGGAGATGAACTGGCGTCTGTCAGAGAGGTAAGATTTGATCCAAGAGAGGGCAGTGCCGGTAATGTTAAAGGTGGTTTCAAGTCGGGTGAGGAGGATGGTGTGATTGATGGTGTCAAAGGTGGCGCTGAGGTCGAGGAGGATGATAATGTTGAGGTTGCCGGCGTCAGAGGAGAGGAGAAGGTCGTTGGTGATTTTGAGGAGAGCAGTTTCAGTACTGTGGTTGGAGCGGAATCCGGATTGGAATGTTTCATACAGGTTATTGGCAGAGAGGTGATGTTTGAGTTGAGTGGCTACAGCGCGTTCCAAAACTTTTGACAGAAAGGGTAGGTTGGAGATGGGTCTGAAGTTATTTAGGGTGTCAGGGTTGAGTCCAGGTTTTTTCAGAATGGGGGTAACAGCAGCAATTTTGAGGGATGGTGGGACGATGCCTGTAGACAGGGAGGAGTTTATTGTTGCAGTGATAAGTGGAGAGAGAGCAGGAAGGGAGGCCTTGACAAAGCTGGAGGGGATGGGGTCCAGAGTGCAGGTGGCAGTTTTTGTCCCCCGTCGCACAGCGGAGCGAAAGGGGGACTATGGTTTTCCCCTCCGTCCGTGTGTCCGTCCGTCCGTCCGTGCGTGCGGGCATGCGTGTTTGCGTGCGTGCGTAAGCGAAGGACCGCATTCGAATTTGGTGTGGGTGCAACCCACGTCATAATCCAAGATGGCCGCCGCCACATATGTCTGATGCCATGTATGTCTGAACCTTGTGAGATGAATATCTTGAAAAATAAGCGACGTACCAGCGTCTAATTTGGTGTGTGTGTGTATCTCAGCATAAGGACGAACGCTATTGAAAATTGGGTCGCCACGTCAAAATCCAAGATGGCCGCCACCATATATATGTCTGAACCTTGTGAGCGAAATATCTTGAAAAATAAGCGAAGTACCAACTTCTAATCTGGTGTGTGGGTGTATCTAGGCACAAGCAAGAAGGCTGTTTAAAATTGGGTCGCCACGTCAAAATCCAACATGGCCGCCGCCATGTATGTCTGAACCTTGTGAGATGAATATCTTGAAAAATAACGAAGTACCAACTTATAATTTGGTGTGTGGGTGTATCTCGGCATAAGGAAGAACGCTATTGTAAATTGGGTCACCACGTCAAAATCCAAGATGGCCGCCACCATATATATGTCTGAACCTTGTGAGCGAAATATCTTGAAAAATAAGCAATGTACCAACTTCTAATCTGGTGTTTGGGTGTATCCAGGCACAAGGAAGAACGCTATTGAGAATTGGGGCGCCACGTCAAAATCCAAGATGACTGCCGCCATGTATGTCTGAACCTTGTGAGCGGAATATCTTGAAAAATAAGCGAAGTACCAACTTCTAATCTGGTGTGTGGGTGTATCTAGGCATAAGGAAGAACGCTATTGAAAATTGGGTCGCCACGTCAAAATCCAAGATGGCCGCGACCATGTATGTCTGAACCTTGTGAGCGAAATATCATATCATAGCATGTTTTCTGCGTCTTCCACTTTGTCAACTCACATCACTTCACCGACGGGGGACCTAGGCGTAACGCTTGTCATTCCTATGAGGAGTTCAGAGAGGTCAGTAGGGGAGATGGGAGAACTGAGACAGGGGTTGGCAGGATAAGGGGGGGCAGGTGGTTTGAGGGGGAGCAGGTGCGGTGGTGGTTAAGCTGTTGTAGAAGTTGTCAATTTTGCTTTGGAAGAATGAAAGGAAGGAGATGCAGTTGTTTACTGTGAATGACTGGGTGGTGGTGTCCAGGGGGCTGAGGAGTTTGTTTATTGTAGAGAAGAGTGCTTTTGGGTTTCCGGAGCCAGAGTGGATAATTTGAGAGTAGTAGGTGGAGCGGGTGCGGGAGAGGGCATCTTTGTAGTGCTGCAGGTGGTCTTTGTAGGCTTGGGAGTGAATTGTGAGACCTGTTTTATTGCGGAGTCTTTCAAGTTGGCGAGCACGAGTTTTCATCAGGCAGAGTTCAGGGGTAAACCAGGGAGCAGAATGGGTGAAAGAAACTGTTTTGGTTTTTATAGGCGCAAGCTGGTCGAGGCAGAAGGAGAGAGTGTGGTTGTAGTAGTCAGTGAGGTCAGAAGGGGTGTGGAGGTCAACGAAGGGAGAAGTGGACATTTTTTCAGAGAGGGTGGATGAGAATGAGGTAGGTGAAAGAGAGTTTAGCTTACGGAAGTTGATAATGCGATAATGCGATAATGCCTTGGTGCTGGGGTGGGGATGTTGATGGTCATAGTGATGGCTAAGTGGTCAGAGAGGGTGAGGTCGGAGCTAGAGAGATGGTGCAAAATTAGTCCAGTAGAGCAGACAAGGTCGAGAATGTGACCACGGTTATGGGTAGGAAAGTTGACATGTTGAGTGAGGTTAAAGCAGGTGAGTAAATCAGTGAAGTCAGTGGTTATTGTGGAGTCAGTGGAGTCCATGTGGATATTGAAATCACCGAGGAGGAGGATTGAGGGGGAGAAGGAACAGAGCTGGGTCAGAAAGTAAGAGAAGTCAGACAGGAATGATGGGTGTGGTTTGGGAGGGTGGTAGACGACTGCCATGACTGACTGTGTGTGACCAGAGAGTTTAAAAGCCAGGTGTTCAAATGATGGAGCAGAAGAGATGGAGATGAGGCTGGTCCTGATGTCCTGTCGGTGAATTACGGCAATTCCACCACCTCGGCCCTCCGAGCGTGGTTTATTGATGTATGAATATCCATTGGGTGTAGTGAGGTTGAGTGAGAAGTTGTCCAGAGGTTGTTGCCAGGTTTCAGTGAGACAGAGAAAGTCCAGTTTATTGTCTAGAATGTAGTCGTTCAGGATGTGGCTTTTGTTGTTGAGGGACCGGGTATTGAACAGAGTGAGCTTCATGTTGCTTTGTATGGTGGGGTTGAACTCGGGTGATTTTGTCAGGGTTTGCAGACAGGAGGCGCGATAGTGTGCGTTGCTGTGATGACGTAGTCGATGAGTGGGAGTGCGTTGAGCTGACCAGAGTACGGGAATGGAGTGACCCTGTTTGTAAGTAAACAAACTTGCGACCGGAGCCTCTATGAATGTATCTGGGTCGTCGCAGGAGTCCGTGGTATTTGATTGCAGAGATGCATGATGGGGTGGAGTGAGTGTTGAGCAGAAGAAGCCTTGCAGCGGAGTACCTTAGAGCCATGCCAGGCAGGAGCGAAGGGGACGAGTACGAGGCCAAGGCCGAGGAGGACGAGCAGGCCTTGCCAGTGCGGGACGTGCAGGACGTGAAGGCCAAGGACCTGCAGGCCGGGCTCAACGACCGCAGCGGCAAACCAAGACAGCAAAGGCCGCAGCGGCAAACGACCGCAGTCGCAAACCAAGACAGCAAAGGCCGCAGCGGCAAACGACCGTAGCCGCAAACCAAGACAGCAAAGGTCGCAGCGGCAAACGACCGTAGCCGCAAACCAAGACAGCAAAGGCCGCAGCAGCAAACGACCGCAGCCGCAAACCAAGACAGCAAAGGCCGCAGCGGCAAACGACCGCAGCCGCAAACCAAGACAGCAAAGGCCGCAGCGGCAAACGGCCGCAGCCGCAAACCAAGACCGCAAAGGCCGCAGCGGCAAACCGGGCGTCTTGCTCACCCCGGCCTCGTGGTGTTCCAGCGGCAAACCGCCCTCGTCCACGCGCAACCGCAGCCGCAAACAAGACAGCAAAGGTAGGAGAGGCATAAGATGCCCTGGGAGCGGGCCCGAGGCAACGGTGGAAGAGCCGGGCAGAGCTGGGACCGAGCAGAGAGCAGACCCAACGGCCAAAAAGCCGCCACGACCACCAGAAAAGCAGACTATATACAATGACCCAGTCGGAGAAGCGGCGAACAAATAACGCCAGCGTCCTCTCGCAGACCGGACCGGAAGTCTATATACAGTCAGATCACTCTATTCGCGACCGTGTCCCGCGAAATCACGTCCCCCCCCCCCCCCCCCTATTCGCGGCTGTGTTCCACGAATTCGCGGATTTTCAGAGGTTAAAAAAAAAAAATTCACGAGCTGCTCGCTTGACACATTTATAAAACCCATCTTTATTTTTATTTATTTATTTATTTATATATATATATATGACTCCACCCACCATAGCATCGAGACAAAATGATATGTCCTCCATCTTGGTTTTCTGGTGAGCTGAACACATTAGGACTGTAGGCCGAGCTGCTGATTATACACTGCCCGGGTTTGTTGCATCAGATTTCCATTGGCTCTGTTTGGGTTGATTATTATTCACAGTGAGGGACACTGAAAAATCTAATCATGTGTTGAATAATAGTAAGGTTTAATCAAACCCGTCCGAATGCACGGTACGGTACGTTAGAACGCACGGTAATCATGCATAACATTATGCATGTAATCAAGAGTTACGTTGCGCAAGTTACGAAAAAAAGTAGCGTTACTTAATTTTCGAATGGCCCCATATTGGGGCTAAGCAATCCGTGACCATGTGATGAATCAGCTCGTTGTGATAAAACCATTGGGAGGGTGACGTGGATATGTCCATTGTGGTACTGTGCATACCATACATTGGGAGGGTGTCGAGTTAATTTTTAGCTCACCTGGAACGAAGGTCAGGGGAGCTTGTGCGATGGTGCGTCGTCAGTCCGTCCATAAACACTTGCAACTACTTCTCCGAAACTGCTGAAGGGATTGTGACCAAATTTGGCACAAATTATATTTGTTATGCTGTGACTAAAGTTTGTTCACGGCATTAAAAAATCGGGGTGTAAGGGGGTTTACTGGGGGTCAAAGTGGATCCAGGTTTGATCCCCAAATAGGAATTTGCTTTTTCCTCTGAAACTACACACACTATTTCGATGAAACTTTGCCACAACCTTCATGACCCGTGTTGTACCGAAGTTTTTTCACGGCACTAAGAAATGCGAGGTCCAAGGAGGTCTATGGGGGTAAAAGTGGGTCCAGGTTTGACACCCCAAATAAGAATTTGCTTTTTCCTCTGAAACTACACACACAATTTCGATGAAACTTGACCACAACCTTCACCACCCGTGATGTACCAAAGTGTGTTCACGGCATTAAAAACATCTTCCCCTTTGGGTGTCTAGGGGGGAGGGGGGCAGGGTTGCACCTCAATATAGGTATTTGCTTTCTTCTCAGAAACTACACATGCAATTTCGATGAAACTTCACCACAACCTTCATCACCCGTGATGTACCAATGTCTGTTCAAGGCATTAGAAAAATTGGGGTCTGAAGATGTATATGGGGTTAGGGAGGGGGGTTGTTGCCCCCAAAATAGGTATTATTTTTTTTGTTTAAAGTTGGTGTGATTGTACATGCTGCTTTGTCTTCTAGCAACCATTGAAATTGGTTTAAAATACTTTTAGTCAGTGCACTATACTGTTTATTCTACCAGGTGAGCACCAGGGGTATTGCCCCTATGTTTTTTTAATAGCACATTAAAAGTGTGTTTCCCAATCGCACTGTTCATCTTTTAAGAGTGCTTTAGATGCGCATTTCCCAATCGCACTGTTCATCTTTTAAGAGTGCTTTAGTGGGCATTTCCCAATCACACTGTTCATCTTTTAGGAGTGCTTTAGTGGGCATTTCCCAATCGCACTGTTCATCTTTTAAGAGTGCTTTAGTGGGCATTTCCCAATCGCACTGTTCATCTTTTAAGAGTGCTTTAGTGGGCATTTCCCAATCGCACTGTTCATCTTTTAAGAGTGCTTTAGTGGGCATTTCCCAATCGCACTGTTCATCTTTTAAGAGTGCTTTAGTGGGCATTTCCCAATCGCACTGTTCATCTTTTAAGAGTGCTTTAGTGGGCATTTCCCAATCGCACTGTTCATCTTTTAAGAGTGCTTTAGTGGGCATTTCCCAATCACACTGTTCATCTTTTAAGAGTGCTTTAGATGCGCATTTCCCAATCGGCCCATTACGAGATCGTGTCGCAGATTTTGACCACAGGCACTCCAGTTATAGTCCAGGGGCCAATACTGATATTTTAACAAATTGGTACCACCCAAGGTCAGCAAACAATTTTGGTACTTTTGTCTTCCTACATGTCTCTAGTTTATATTTTGGTATGATAACCCTGCCTATCTAGTAGCTTAATGATAGTTTTCACTCTGTAAACAAACCCACCTCCATATAATCTGGAAGTTGAATTTTAGGGGAGAGGGGTAGCATTTTTGCTTAAATAACTTCAGTTCTACTGAACATATTTTGACAAATTATGATTCATTGTGAAGCTACATCATATATCTACACAACAGTAATCCAATTTACACCTTTAATTATCAGGTGACTTCCTCGGAGATCAAAAGGTCATGTTTCATTTGCAAAATCGAAAATTAAGCGTGTTTTTGTTTTCAACTGATCTGATTACTATTTCGTGATATGTAGATATAATATAAAAAATAACCACCTTTAGAGGCCATTTTTCCCCGCAAAGTGGGGGTTGGCCTTTTTGGGGAACCGTGGTTGTTGTTGTTTTTTGGTCCCCTTTTTGAAGCAATGTTTTACGGCCGGATGCCCTTCCTGACGCCAACCCTTTTTGCCGCCTTTAACGACAAACAGGGAATTACCAGTGAACTGGTACTCAATTTGCTGACCTCGGAAGGATGACAGGCTGAGTCAACCCCCCTGGCGTTAATTCAGCGATCGACCGGGATTCGAACCCAGGATCCTAGGATCCTAAGCCGGCACCCTAGCCGCTAGCCCAACACCAGGGATATGTAGATGCTGAAATTATTTCACAATGTATATTTAGGACATTGTGGATGACTTTAATAACCTAGCATTCACAAAACTTCAACAATTAACTTCATATTAACCCTTTTTATGCAAGCATTGTTTCTTCGATTTCCGAAAAATTTCGTCATTGCCTGTAAACAAACCCACCCCCATATGAAATGACTATATACCATATATTATGACTTTTAGACAATATTTTTGGAAAACCAATGAATATGTCTCCAATGTGTTTTATCATTCACATACCCACAAGCATTGGTATAAAGTTACACATTTATAAGAACATAAGCAGATAAAACAATCAGAAAAGAAATAAATAAGTTTTATTATCTCTGTTTCAATAATGTACAAAAAAATTCAAATTGTCTAATAAGCCATTGTACTTGTTGTGAACACCATCTCGGTAATGCTCATACATTATAATCTTGTTATTTGAAGTGCGTTTAGACTACAAACAGTTTCTTTCATGTCATTGGGACAAACTTAGTCTGTGTCACAATCGTCCACATCACCATCATTCAGCTCTATTTGTTCTAGTTCATTTGCTTGGTTGCTGCAGGTTTGCAGCTTACACATGTCTGTACATTTCAGACCATTTCCAAGGCATGTGCAGATTGGTAATTTGCATGATCGTACACATGAGCAGGATAGCAGGTCCAACACAGCCTCTGGTGCAGGTGTACCTCGCACCCACTCAATGGTCAGATCCCTATCATGAATCTTCCATCCATGAGCCATTGGATAGGGTACACTAGGATTGCACTCCAAACACCTCTGCCAGATTGCAGCCTGATAGTTTGCTCGTAAGGCATGCATGAAGAGACAATCTTCACAAGGGGGAAGCTGACTGGAGTCAACTTCTCCACGCCTTGCACAAAACAGCTGGTAGTGAAGCTTGTTGACTTGAGTTGTGTTTGTGGAAGGCAAATACATCCGACATGTTACTTCCTGAAGCTTTCCAAATAGTTCATCAGAGACATCCCAGGACCTTCCCAACTCTCTGAATGTGTCTTGACAGGTCTTGTTAGTCTTCAGTTGTTTGAACATGGCCGACTTTCCATGCCCAGTGAAAGCACTGACTGTATCACAGCCCGTAAATGAATGCATTCCAATCAGAGCATCACAGACATTATCTCCTAGTGCATGACTTAGCTTGCTGATGTCAGTGAACCTTGTGTGGTTCTTGGTGCCACATTTCTGGAACATGGGACATGGAATTATCTTGCTGACTCCAGTGCTTATAATCATTACATCTGTGTCCTCTGCTGTGACTACGATACCCTTGTAGCCTGATTCAGCTGCATGTAGAGCATGGAGTAGAAGACGGGTGTCTGCTTCTTCCTGGGTACTTGATAGCTCCGGAACCTCCTCCCATCGTTCCCTTGTGAGCTTGAAACAGACATCCTCACAGGTAACACACAGATCTTTGTCCTTGATCTCCTCAAGTTGACCTTTCCATTCTTCCACAAATAACCTGATGAGGTGTGTTTTGTTTTTAGAGCTACACAAAAGCTTCCTCCACTGGTGTATATTGTGGCCAGGCGCAATGCTCCTTAGCTCAATACCTGAATCTGCACCTCTCTTTGCTCTCTCCAAATCTTTGATGGACATCTCTCTATATACATCAAAGATAACATCAATGCGCTTGCTCTGACCACCTTCATGGATAACTTGAGCCAATACTGATTCTGCCAGTTGGGAGAACGTTTCGTCTTTCCCCTTCATCTTTTGGACCAGGCTCATTCCATCTATCAGAGTGGCTGAAGGTTGAGGGATTATTTCTGCTGGTGAGACATGCTTCTTCAACACCCTGGCAAGAGCAGCCTTGTTGGTCTTACGAAGAGACCCATCAATGTTGGCTAGGGCCCAAGGCAAAGGTCCAAGCAGGTGGGCTAAAACTTCACCCATGTGCAGCTGCCTGCTTTCTGCAACAAGAATCATCTGCCCATTCAGCTTCCTATCAGCCTTGAGGATAACTTCCTTTCTGTTGCCAAGGGTACGTGATTTCTTGCCAATGTCTGAGAATGTTTTCAGCTTCTTCTTTGTAATCCTGTCATGAAACTTTATGGCTGGACTGTCTGACTCCATCCTCACTTGTTTGAAATATTCATAAGCGTCTTTACCTATTTGGTGGGCTTCAATGAGGTTTTCAGCAACATCTGGAGGTGCAGCAATGCCAGTCGACAAACTGACAATGTCTTCATGGTCAGGATCGAAAGGACTGATCCAGCTGGAGTCCATCATTTCAACGAGTGACTGAATATCAGCTTCATCCTTCCTGATTCTTGGTAATTGTAGATCAGGATGACAAAGTTGGAGTCATTCTCACCAATCATGTCCTGATCCTGCAAGATCCTGCAAGTAAAGCAAGGCATAAGACATATTTCATTTAGCATTTACGAGTCACAATATTCTTTTAGTATCACAATGCTCTATTTAAAGCAGGTTTCACATTTGTACAGACAATGACAAAGATTTTCGGAAATCGAAGAAATAATGCTTGCATAAAAAGCGTTAACATAGGGTTAATTGTTGAAGTTTTGTGAATGATATGTTATTTTAAATCATCTACAATGTCTTATCTATACATTATGAAATAATTTCAGCATCTACATATCACGAAATAGTAATCAGATCAGTTGAAAATAAAAACACTCTTGATTTTCGATTTTGCAATTGAAACATGACCTTTTGACCTCTGAGAAAGTCACCTGATAACTAAAGATGAAAATATAACACAGTTGTGTAGATATATGATGTAGCTTCACAAGGAATTATGATTTGTTAAAGTATGTTCAGTAGAACTGAAGTTATAAGCAAAAATGCTACCCCTCTCCTAAAATTCAACTTCCAGATTAAATTGAGGTGGGTTTGTTTACAGAGTGATAGCTATCATTAAGCTACTAGATAGGCAGGATTATCATACCAAAATATAAACTAGACATGTAGAAAGACAAAAATACCAAAATTGTTTGCTGACCTTGGGTGGTACCAAAATCTGTATTGGCCCCTGGACTATTATGATTAAACGAACACAAAAAATTTCTTCCAAGTAAATCCATCATCAGTTTTCAGATTATTCTTTTTTCCAACCAAATAAATTGATTATTAGCTTTCCAACGGCAGGCACAATTTTAATTATTATATGACAGCAGGAACTGATAAAGCTGAAGGTCATGCTTCTCCTTTGTGTGACACACACACACACACACACACACACACACACACACACACACACACACACACACACACACACACACACGTGTCTCCTAGTAATAGGAGATCAAGTGGGAGGGTAATTTGGTGCATTATTTCAAAACAAGTATGTTGCTTCTTTGGAGATAAAGGGCCTATCTCATTGGCCTGGAGACTAGGTGGCGACCTGGTGGCGACTCGAGTCTCCGCTAGTTGCGGAGACGTCTCCTGGAGACTAGCCGGGTCTCCGGGAAGTCGCGGGAAATTCAAACATGTTCGATTTTTTTGGACGTCGCGGAGACTAATTTTGTCCGCGACTGGGGAGACGTCTCCGCGACCTGCTGGAGACCAAGGAGACTGAGGAGACGTTGCAGCGACGATGCGGCGACGTCTCCGCGACGCTGCTTGACGCTGCTTGACCCACTTTAGAGACCACGTGACTGAGCGCATGCTGGCATCATCGAGACGCCTTCACTCCTGGTCCAAGTCAGGTACAGGATCCGGTCAAGGTCTTCATCATTTGGTACTTGTTCCTGCTACTGCTGCTGCTCCTTGTACTGCCTTGGAAGAGGCCCCACCATCTTGTCTTGCCAGGGGACAGCTCCAACTCCAGAGTAGTACTGTCCTTCCACCATGCCACCCAAGGGCAGTGGGGGCCGGAAGGGCAAGAAGAAGGAGGATGAAGCAGTTGTAGCAGCTTCAGCGCAGTTTGTGGATGCTGAGGCAGCAGTTGATGCTAGAGAAGATGAGGAACATGGTTCCAGCGGCGATCCGACTAGAAAACAATATGATTGGAAAGAGGGGCATCAAGAGGCAATGGCTGACTTCTGGGAGGATCATCCGGAATTTTACGATAAATCGTATGCAAGATACAAAGATAACCAATACAAGAAAGCAGCGGTTGAAACCTTCCTTGTTGATATGCAGAACATCTTCGAGGAGATCAAGAAGCCCCTACCTACATGTGTGTATATTTAAATTGCATTGAATTTATATTTAATTGCATTAAAATAAATACATGCAAAAATATGTTAAAAATGTAGCGAAAGGAGTAGTGATGAATATCATCGCCCTGGCGTAGACGTCGCCTTGGTGAGGGCGCAAGCCATTTTTTGGTCTCCCGAGTCGCCCGAGTTGCCGCGACTGATCAGTCGCGGCAGTCGCGGCGACGTCTCCGCCAATGAGATAGGCCCTTAAGGAGCCATCTACCAGGTAAGTTATTGTTTACTTATCAACCAACAATTGTGGTATTTCCAATCCACACTACTTCTGACTTCCTTTATCTATCCCTTCCTTTTCTCATTTTCTTTTTCTCCATTCCCTTCCCCCCCCCCTTCCCCCCTCCCCCACTATCCAATTTCTTCCATCCAACCTGCCTGCATATTTATATAACACAAGTAAAGCATAAATTGTAACTTTTACTTTGGCCCCTCACAATGTGCCTTTGCAAAGCCTTTTGTTGGAGGCATGTTGTAGCATGTCCAAATCTTCATATACACTCACATACCTGTATTCCTTGGCTGTGTTGATTTCTGAAAAGTTGATATAGTATGTCCTGTCCCTGTTTATAGCGAAGAACCTTATTCTTTGCCAAGTCCAAAGCACATCATTGCAGAGGAGATGACACCAGACATGATCTTATTTACTGGCACTGTTTTCTACTGTAAGGTTGTTAGCAGTAAGATCTAACATATTCTCCTGCACTTTCTTGGTTTGTTTAAAAATAGGTGCACAGTTAAGTATTCCGATCGTTTGCAGGGGATTGATTTCCTCTGTAATGGTGCACATGCTGGATTAATTTGGCCTGCCGTATACACCAGCAAGCATGGCCTATTTGGGCAAATGTATTGTAGTGGGTACGGGTCTTTGGTGGACCACGTACACGCCATGCGTTTCGACCCCAGAATTACCGAGCAATCTTGCACTCGGCCGAAAGTGAACTGGGAGGCATGAACAACTCGCATAACCCTAGTTCTTGCCCAACATCTACTAAGACAAGTTGGAAGTCGGGCACAAATCGGAATCCCAACACAGTCCAACAAAAGACAAGGTAAAAACATGCATTTAGGATTTTGTGGGATGCCAAAATAAATCAAAGAACAAGTACACATACATTCAAAGTACACCGCCCCCATGCCAAATAATTAAATATCCTACAGCGCGGTATTGCCGGGGCGCCTCAGGCGCCCGGCAATACCGCAGTCCAGCTCATAGAGGCTGCATTGGGAGGGAGAGGTGTACACTAATTGATTGATTAATTGTATAATTAAAATCAATAAAAGATTATCACAAAATATTTTCTTAATCAATTGGCTAATACCATAACAAAACCACTCGTGCTTCATCCGAAGATGTATCTTTTAGAAATTTAATCAAATAAGTCATTAATAAAAAATTAATTGATTAATCAATAAGTAATTCATCGATTAATCAATAAATAATGAATCGATAAAATGATTAATCAATTAATCAAAAATATCCTTGATAGCCACATCACTTGGTCACTGTCATGTCCAAATACTAGCTTCCCAGCTCAAAAGGTGCCTGAGATATTGGCCAAATGAGAAAGAAAATAAATAAATGATTAATAATGAAAATAAATAAATAATAATCATTAAAAAATTAAATTATTAATCAATTCGGTCAGAGAACACATAAACCACCACCATTTCATCAGAATCTGTAACTTAAAAAAAAAAGAAATTTTTGTCATTAATCAAATAATTAAATAATTAATCGATTAATTTATTAATTAATAAATCAAAAATAGCCTTTGCAGGCAAATCACCTGGTCATTGGCATGTCCAAATATCAGCTTCCTAACTCAAAAGGTGCCTGGGTTAATGGTCAGAAGAGAAAGGAAATTTGATTAATTAAATAAGTACTTAATTAATCGCTAATAATTAAATAACTCCTCAATTTATTGATTAATCAAAAAACAAAAAATACCGTTTTTGACAAAGGACTTGCTCACTATTGTGCCGAAATTTCAGCTTCCTAGCTCAAAGAATGGCTGAGATATCGTCCGGACAACCAAGAAACAAACAAGTACACATACATTCAAAGTACACCGCCCCATGCCAAATAATTAAATATGCTGCAGCGCGGCATTGCCGGGGCGCCTCCGGCGCCCGGCAATACCGCAGTGCAGCTCATTGAGGCTGCATTGGGAGGGAGAGGTGTACACTAATTGATTGATTAATTGTATAATTAAAATCAATAAAAGATTATCACAAAATATTTTCATAATCAATTGGCTAATCGCATAACTAAACCAGTAGTGCTTCATCCGAAGATGTATCTTTTAGAAATTTAATTAAATAAGTCATTTATAAAAAATTAAATAATTAATTGATTACTCAATAAATAATTAATCGATTAATCAATAAATACTTAATAGATGAAATGATTAATCAATAAATCAAAAATATCCTTGATAGCCACATCACTTGGTCACTCATGTCCAAATATTAGCTTCCCAGCTCAAAAGGTGCCTGAGATATTGGCCAAATGAGAAAGAAAATAAATAAATGATTAATAATGAAAATAAATAAATAATAATCATAAAAAAATTAAATTATTAATCAATTTGGTCAGAGAACACATAAACTACCACTATTTCATCAGAATCTGTAACTTAAAAAAAAAAAATTTTTTTGTCATTAATCGAATAATTAAATAATTAATCGATTAATTGATTAATTAATAAATCAAAAATGTCCTTTGCAGCCAAATCACCTGGTCATTGGCATGTCCAAATATCAGCTTCCTAACTCAAAAGGTGCCTGAGTTAATAATGGTCAGAAGATAAATGAAATTTAATTAATTAAATAAGTACTTAATTAAACGCTAATAATTAAATAACTCCTCAATTAATTGATTATTCAAAAAACAAAAAATACCGTATTTGACAAAGGACTTGCTCACTACTGTGCTGAAATTTCAGCTTCCTAGCTCAAAGGATGGCTGAGATATCGTCCGGACAACCAAGAAAGAAAACAAACAAGAAAACAACCAAGAAAACAAACAAACAAGAAACCAGAGTGAAAACTGAGTACTCTCTTTCAGCGTGCGTCACTGCCGAGCCCCCTTCGGTGCCCAGCAATGACGATTTGCAATGCCTGGAGATGGCATAGGAAAGGAGCGGTGTACAACAAACAAACAAGAAAGAAAGCAAGACAAGTACACATACATTCAAAGTACACCGCCCCATGCCAAATAATTAAATATGCTGCAGCGCGGCATTGCCGGGGCGCCTCAGGCGCCCGGCAATACCGCAGTGCAGCTCATTGAGGCTGCATTGGGAGGGAGAGGTGTACACTAATTGATTGATTAATTGTATAATTAAAATCAATAAAAGATTATCACAAAATTTTTTTCATAATCAATTGGCTAATCGCATAACTAAACCAGTAGTGCTTCATCCGAAGATGTATCTTTTAGAAATTTAATTAAATAAGTCATTTATAAAAAATTAAATAATTAATTGATTACTCAATAAATAATTAATCGATTAATCAATAAATACTTAATAGATGAAATGATTAATCAATAAATCAAAAATATCCTTGATAGCCACATCACTTGGTCACTCATGTCCAAATATTAGCTTCCCAGCTCAAAAGGTGCCTGAGATATTGGCCAAATGAGAAAGAAAATAAATAAATGATTAATAATGAAAATAAATAAATAATAATCATTAAAAAATTAAATTATTAATCAATTTGGTCAGAGAACACATAAACTACCACTATTTCATCAGAATCTGTAACTTAAAAAAAATAATTTTTTTTGTCATTAATCGAATAATTAAATAATTAATCGATTAATTGATTAATTAATAAATCAAAAATATCCTTTGCAGCCAAATCACCTGGTCATTGGCATGTCCAAATATCAGCTTCCTAACTCAAAAGGTGCCTGAGTTAATAATGGTCAGAAGAGAAATGAAATTTAATTAATTAAATAAGTACTTAATTAAACGCTAATAATTAAATAACTCCTCAATTAATTGATTATTCAAAAAACAAAAAATACCGTATTTGACAAAGGACTTGCTCACTACTGTGCCGAAATTTCAGCTTCCTAGCTCAAAGGATGGCTGAGATATCGCCCGGACAACCAAGAAAGAAAACAAGCAAGAAACCAGAGTGAAAACTGAGTACTCTCTTTCAGCGCGCGTCACTGCCGAGCCCCCTTTGGTGCCCTGCAATGACGATTTACAATGCCTGGAGATGGCATAGGAAAGGAGCGGTGTACAATAAAGAAACCTGACAAGAGGGAAATAACAAACGATGAGAGAAGGAAAATTGGAAATTGCACATCTGGTGTGTGATTGCCGAAAGTATAGGAAGAAGACTTTGGCGCACACGCAGCAAGCTTGCTCGGAACAAGGGCACTTCTCCATGCGCGTTGATGTCACATGTCCAGCTCTCTGGACAGTGCTCTGATGAAGACCCTGGCTGAGCCTCCACTGTGCTCTGTCGAGCGCTTTCTGTTGCTCTGCTCTCAGCATAGTCTCTGGGCGTCTTATTTTCACCTCCCTGAGCTATCCAAAACTTCTCTCTCCCCCTGACTCCACCCTTCCCAGTTTGGTTGACCCACACCCTTCGTCGCTGATTGCCCAGATGTTCAGGGCATGAATATACCTCACTTGTATTTTGGAGGAGGATATATAGATGACGTACATTGTTGGGAGAATGGGGGAAATGCAAGTCCGTGAGACATGTGGCCGCTATGCTAAAATGCTGGTTCATAAAATGTCGACATGTGCCCATACACAAAATACATACTCAGACGTGGCATGAGGTACAACAAACACGAATACAACGGGGGTCTCACTCCTTCCTGTGTACCGTTCATGATGTTTATGAACAGGCTATTGTATGGGCCTCAAAATAAGAATCGAACTGTTGAGATGAATGTTACCAGCATCAGATTTGTGGATTTCATGACTGAAGAAGAGTGGGTGGAATCAGTCAAAATGCTTTTTGTGCAAGACCCATTGGAAATGGGAAGGTTCATGAATCCAAAATAGTCAACTATGCCAAGGATAGCACATAAATAACAGCATATAATTAGCTGTATTTGGCTAGGGAAAAGCGGCTTGTATGCCTAGATTCAGGAAAGTGCTGAAAAAATAACTGCTGAGTAAAGCTCTAGTGATTCGTGGTAACCACGGCAGCTGTACTTTGGCAGTTTGTTTGAGACTAAGCATTGTCCCTGTCGAATTATGACGTCATAATTATGGCGCCAATGACGTCATCGTTAATAACACCTATTCCCCATATGGAGTTCTTTACAATGAGCCATGTTTCAATTTTTTCCATGCAGCCGTTTTGGAGAAATAGAGGTGCAACATATTTCGGTTTTTCCAAGATGGCGCCTGTACCACATGACCTATGACATCATGATTATCATTAAAATATTCGAAAGGAGGAGGTGCTCCTATGGTGAACATTTCTTGTCCACCAGACCAACAGTTGCTGATTTTTTTAAAATAATGATCGGATAAGTGTTGTACTTGTCGAATTATGACGTCATAACGAAAGCACCGATGACATCATTAACATGTGTTATTCCCCATGGGGAGTACTTGACAATGAGCCAGGTCTAATTTTTTTCCAAGGAGTGGTTTCAGAGACAGGTGCGAAGTTTTTCCAAGATGGCGCCTGTACCACGTGACCTATGACGTCATAATATTCATTAAAATATTCCACAGGAGGAGGCCCTCCTATGGTGAAAATTTAATGTCAATCGGACCAACGGTTGCCGAGAAAATGAGTTTTTAAAATGCAGATACGCACGTACTTACCTGAATGCTTAACCTCGCTTTTCGCTTAGCGAGCACAGGTTAATAACCATTGGACGTTGTGAATACATCGATTGTTATACAGACTTGGCATTTAATAAGGAATATTTTTTGGTGGGGGTAAACTTACTTTTCAAGATGACTTAGAACCAAAAGTTAATTGGAATTATGTTGAAATTATTCTAGATTTTGTTAATGTGACCTTTGAAAGAAACAAAAACCACATTTGACATTTCGAAGCAAATAAATTGATCCTTGAAAGTGATGTAAACTGATATCGATCTCAATTCACGGACAGTACTGTGTTAAACTTCTGTACGTTTTCCAGAAGTATCTCTTTATTTTGCACATTAGCCAAAAAAAAATTTCAACAAAAACAAAAGCTAAATTATGACTGGGATTACGGACAGTAAAATTACAGTTCAGTACTTCGTGTAACCCCCACGAGCATTCAGGAGAGCACGTACACGTCGAGGCATGCTGTTCACGAGATTTGCCAAGGTTTGGACAGGAATCGCTTGCCATGCAGTGACAATAGTCTGCTGCAATTCACGCACAGAGGTCGGCTGCTGGACCAAGTTGTCGATTTGACGCGTTAATTCTGCCCACAAGTTCTCTATCGGATTCATATCCGGGGACATGGCATGCCACTCCATATGCTCTACACCACGGTCGGCAAGAAAGTGTTGGATCATGCGAGCACGATGAGGCCGTGCATTGTCATCTTGGAAGACAAAGTTTCCTCGAAAGGCTGCACGAGCAAATGGAAGCAATGTTTCTTCCAGAATGACCCTGTACTTGAACTGGTTCAGGTTTCCATTCAGAACAACCAGGTCAGTTTTGCCCCCTGCATGAAAAGCAGCCCAAACGGTCACCCCACCACCTCCAGCTTGGACTCTTGGCACTATACAATATTCGTTGTGGGCTTCATGCACTTGTATGCGCACTCGGACGCGGCCATCTTGATGATAGACCAGAAATCTAGACTCGTCACTGAATGCCACGTGATTCCAGTGTCCTGGCTGCCATTGACGGTGTTCTCTGGCCCACTGTAATCGGCACTGGCTGTGTTATCTGGTCAGGCGTGGCTTTCTCAGGGGACGCCTGGCACAATAGCCTGCTTGAACCAGTCGTTGGTTGACTAACCTTCTGGATACAGGCACATTTGTCAGTTGCTGCCACTCAGCCCTAAGCCGTTTAGCTGACTTGGTACGGCCATTGCAGACTAACCGGTGCAGCTGGCGATCATCTCCTTGTGGTTCTGAGTGGACGTCCTGGCCTCGGTATTGGAGTAGGGACACCCCTCTGAGCATTTCGTTTCAGGATCTTTGACACCTGACCTTGAGTGATGCCATACTGCCGAGCAATAGCACGCTGTTTCATGCTAGAATTTCGTAAAGCCACCACTCCATGACAAACAGCATTGTCGAGTTGACGGACCATCTCCAGAGGAAGCGGCAATAACTTTTGTAGACGTGCAGCAGTTGTTTTCCACTTATACAGAACGCAACAACCCTTATATACCTGATATTTGTTGTTTTTTTTGGGGTTTTTTTGTATACTGAATCGAGGCTCGTGAAAGAGCTCGTGAAAGATTGTGAAGCCAATCGTCAAATGTACCTGTCCTTACATTTTGTCACGCCACCTGTGATATAATCCTGTTATTGACTTCTTGCTGCGAAAGACAATCAGTGACATGGTTCTTTAAACAAAGACATCACCGAAGGGTAAAATAAACTCACCAGATTGATATACTGAGTTCAGAAAGTAAACCCAAGTCAAGAAAAAAAAAATTCCATCTTAAATGCCAAATCTGTATATTGTCATTTGCAGAAGCAATGATTCAAATATGCAATTCGTAAATATTTTTGGCTTGAAAAAAAATTCCATCAAATTCTGAGACCAAATGATTTACCTACTGCTGAGCAATACCTTAGATGCCGTAAGATTTTGCACCATTTTTATCCCGTTCAACCGCAGCCCTTCCTGTGCATGACATGAACGATTACATGTGACGTCAATGGAATCACGTCAGCATTTTTGATTGGGTAACATGGTGTTGGGTTTTTCTGAGCTGAAATCTAAAGAGGAAACACAACCGAAGCCTGCTGTGCACCTTTAGGGCTGATATAGGAAACGCTGAGTTCGGAGAATGCGTCTCAAAGACGCGACATGCGCAGCTTTCATGTAACTTCATGTGTGGTCAACATTTGACATGTGACCATGTGTTAAACATCGAAAGTCACCTGTAATTGAATGACTTGTCATGTTCTTGCTACTGCTGCCTGACCTGGATTTTCATGTGCATGCATTTGAATCCATAAGGTCACCGATTTGTGAGCGCGAGGCTGCCTGCAATATGCTGGCACATGTTTGATAATGGAGGTTAAGTTCTAATGGCTTTCCTGGCTTCTTGCTTGCACCCACTCAATATCAAGGACATTAAACTTTTAACAACTTCTTTCAGTACTCGGAAGCTCTTTCAATTTATGGTGCCCAGGCTAATTTTAAAACTTTTTGATTCCTCGTCCGTCTCAATCGATCACCCTGCGATGGGAATCAATTAGGTCTCTCTCCTGACCTTCAGGTTCGACACAACATTGCCCTTGATCCGTTTACATGCTCTTAATGATCAATGGCCCACTAGAACAATGAGTTTTAAAGTGTGTATATATACAGACTTGGCATTTAATATGGAATATTTCTTTTTTGTGGGGGTGAACTTACTTTTCAAGATGTCTTGGAACCAAAAGTTCATTGGAATTATGTTGAAATTATTCTAGATTTTGTTAATGTGACCTTTAAAAGAAACAAAAACCACATTTGACATTTCAAAACAAATAAATTGATCCTTGAAAGTGATGTAAACTGATATCGAACTCAATTCACGGACAGTCCTGTGTTAAACTTCTGTACGTTTTCCAGAAGTATCTCTTTATTTTGCACATTAGCCAAAAAAATTTCAAACAAAAAACAAAAGTTAAATTACGACTGGGATTATGGACAGTAAAATTGCAGCTCAGTACTTCGTGTAACCCCCACGAGCATTCAGGAGAGCACGTACATGTTGAGGCATGCTGTTCACGAGATTTGCCAAGGTTTGGACAGGAATCGCTTGCCATGCAGTTACAATAGCCTGCTGCAATTCATGCACAGAGGTCGGCTGCTGGTCCAAGTGGTCGATTTGACGTGTTAATTCTGCCCACAAGTTCTCTATCGGATTCATATCCGGGGACATGGCAGGCCACTCCACATGCTCTACACCACGGTCAGCAAGAAAGTGTTGGATCATGCGAGCACGATGAGGCCGTGCATTGTCATCTGGGAAGACAAAGTTTCCTCGAAAGGCTGCACGAACAAATGGAAGCAATGTTTCTTCCAGAATGGCCCTGTACTTGAACTGGTTCAGGTTTCCATTCAGAACAGCCAGGTCAGTTTTGCCCCCTGCATGAAAAGCAGCCCAGACGGTCACCCCACCACCTCCAGCTTGGACTCTTGGCACTATACAATCTTTGTTGTAGGCTTCATGCACTTGTCTGCGCACTCGGACGGGGCATCTTGACGATAGACCAGAAATCTAGACTCGTCACTGAAGATCACGTGATTCCAGTGTCCTGGCTGCCATTGCGGTGCTCTCTGGCCCACTGCAATTGGCGCTGGCGGTGTTGTCTGGTCAGGCGTGGCTTTCTCAGGGGATGCCTGGCACGATAGCCTGCTTGAACCAGTCGTTGGTTGACTAGCCTTCTGGATATAGGCACATTTGTCAGTTGCTGCCACTCAGCCCTAAGCCGATTAACTGACTTGGTACGGCCATTGCGGACTAACCGGTGCAGCTGGCGATCATCCCT
Organism: Myxine glutinosa; assembly: GCF_964187855.1. NCBI lineage: Eukaryota > Metazoa > Chordata > Myxini > Myxiniformes > Myxinidae > Myxine > Myxine glutinosa. Next base: position 125,225,542 of record NC_136268.1, read on the forward strand.
CCTTGTGGTTCTGCGGGGACGTCCTGGCCTCGGTATTGGAGTAGGGACACCCCTCTGAGCATTTCGTTTCAGGATCTTTGACACCTGACCTTGAGTGATGCCATACTGCCGAGCAATAGCACGCTGTTTCATGCCATAATTTCGTAAAGCCACCACTCCATGACAAACAGCATTGTCGAGTTGACGGACCATCTCCAGAGGAAGCGGCAATAACTTTTGGAGACGTGCAGCAGTTGTTTTCCACTAATACAGAACGCAACAACCCTTGTATACCCGACTGTGAAACCAATCATCAAATGCACCTGTCCATACATTTTGACACGCCACCTGTGATATAATCCTGTTGTTGACTTCTTGCTGCGACAGACAATCAGTGACATGGTTCTTTTAACAAATAAATCACCAAAGTGTAAAAGAAACTCACCAGATTGATATACTGAGTTGAGAAAGTAAACCCAAGTCATGAAAAAAAAAATTCCATATTAAATGCCAAGTCTGTATGTATGTATATATATATATATATATATATATATATATATATATATATATATATATATATATATATATATATATATATATATATATATATATATATATACACACACACACAAGTATATATATATATATATATATATATATATATATATATATATATATATATATATATATATATATATATATATATATATATATATATATATATATATATATATACTGTATATATATATATATGTATATATATATATATATATATATATATATATATATATATATATATATATATATATATATATATATATATATCGTGTGTATCAAAAAAAAGGTAATCCGAATTCAAGGGGTTAATATGCAAAGGTTATTTAGTTTGTCAATTTACATGTGGTTTACCAATTATGAGGAGATCCTCAGCCTTCCATTGATACCTTTCATGCATCATTGCTGTCACACATGACCGAGTACATGTTCATTAAAAATGACGTTCAAATCGCATTTTTACAAGTTTACCTAATCGGTGCAAGACAGTTTTAAATGGACGCATTACTTGTCGACTGCCAAGTTGATTATGTAAAATTGTTAAGCTGGTCTGGTAATCGTCGGTTGCATCATCCCTTGTTTAAGATGGGTATTTAAGATGGGCCTACAGTGTATGGGTTTCGAGACAGTCTGAGTCATTGAAAAGATGGTTTAACTTACGACTGAACAGCGGACCTTCGTGGTTACAACCTTTCACCAAACTGGAAGTTTGCAGCGAACTCGTGATGCGTTCAGGGAACGTTTCCCAGAACGGGAGCCTCTAGCAGCCAAAACCATCTGGGCGAATGTTAGAAAATACCAAGAGCATGGCACTAGCCTCAACCGCAACAAGGGGAATTCTGGTAGGAGGTGCACTGGGCGATCGGAAATGAACATTGCAGCAGTAAGGCAGCAAGTTTTGGAGCATCCTAGGGATACCAGCGCAAGACGAAATGGGACGGGATTGCCTTCGGCAACATTCAACCGAATCACAAGACTGGACCTCCACCAACATCCATATCGGATTCACATCCGGCATCAACTTACGCCAGGGGATTTTGCCAGGTGGCTGGTGCTTGCCGGATGGTTGATAGCACGTTGCGAAGCAGATGCCAATTTCCTGCGGTATCTCGTTATCGGCGACAAAGCTGCTTTCGCCATGGACGGCAAGGTCAATACCCATAATGTTCTTGAATATGCACCGACAGGACAACCCCCGGAATTTAATTTTGACACCAACATGAATCGACAAAAGTGGACTGTTTGGTTGGGACTTTGTGGAAGTGGTCAGGTGATCGGACCATTTTTCTTTCAAAGGAATGTCAATGGGAACAGGTATCTGCAGATGATCAATGATGAAGTTTTACCGCAGCTGGAGGAGAACTTTGAGCGACAGGTTTGTGGTGTCTTCAGATATCTCTGGTGGGCCCAAGACGGCGCCCCAGCACATCGTCTTATCGCTGTCCGAGGTCGACTGAGGGAACTCTTTGGAGACCGAGTCATCGCCCTCAACCATGCAGTGGAATGGCCGCCAAGATCACCTGACCTCACACCATGTGATTATTTCCTTTGGGGACATTTAAAGAACAAGGTGTTCGTAACTCCTCCCCATGATCTTGACGAATTGCAGGGCCGTATTCGACATGAAGTGGATGCTTTGCGCAATGACCCGGTTGTGGTGAGACGAGCAGTTCAGGGCATGCTCCGCTGCTGTGAGCTTTGTGTTGAAAGGGGAGGTGGACATGTTGAAGGTGTGAGTGCATAAAGGCCAATCATTCCTGAGAAAAGTTCACATCTGACGTTCATTTTGCACCAATTATCCTGACTTGCATCAATTAGCGAAACTTGTAAAAATGCGATTTGAACTTGTCATTTTCAAATAACATGTACTCGGTCATGTATGACAGCAATGATGCATGGAAGGTACCAATGGAAAGTCGAGCATCTCCTCTTAATTAGTAAACCACATGTAAATTGTCAAAATAAATAACCTTTGCATATTAACCCCTTGAATTCCGATTACCTTTTTTTGATACGCACTGTATATATAATTGTGAATTTTGTATGACTAGTGCACCTGCTCACTACGGGAGTGGAAAAAGGGTCATTCCTCTTTGGGGTATATAGATTACAGTCGATCTATTGTCGGGTCTCAAGAACATTGGGTGTGTGTTCATTTACCATGTTTCTTGTGAAGAGATCACCAAGTGGTTTTAGCATTTGAGCAAGCACTCCATTCAAAGCCATTAAGGACCGGCCGGCTTGGCAAGCGCAAGCTAGCTGCTTGGTAAATGAGCACAAACCGAACTTGTCCCTTTCAGTTTCATATGAAACAGCAGGAGCGAGTTTCAAAAGTTCGCTACGAAAAATACTACAGTCGCGGCAGAAAGGCCAAGTTATTAACACAACATTTGTGGGGTATATAGAGTACAGGAGATCTTTGCTCAGTTCTGTAAGTAAACCTTACTTCACGGATGTCGGGATTCCTCCAAATTTCTTCATTTAGTGTTTTAAAGAGCAATAACGACTGTTTAAAAAGCTAATCATACGTGTTTGTGATTTATAATATTTTTATTTCCTGGAGAAGCCGTTGCTGCCATGGAAACGTCATTATAACCTTAAGCTATTTATACACTTTATCACTGCAGGAAAAACGCCTTGGGGAAGCGAAACATTATTAGTATTAATATTGCTTTGTAAGAACAGTCACAATATGCGATTATCATTATTTTTGTTATAAAAAATGTCTTTGGAAAAACGCCACGATAAAGCTAATTTAACATTGATATACACCTCAACATGCAACCCATTGACGGCAATGGCTGGGAAAACGCGCTCGGGGGGGAGAAAACGCCCTTGGGGAGGGGGCAAATGAATGCGCTACAACCTTCATTATGTAACCCTTCGTCATCCTGTCAAGTTTGGTTGAGATTCGGTAAGTAACGACAGACTGTATTGGGGTCAAAAATTCATCAGAAAGACAGACAGACACGAAATGGCGTATTTTAGTATTATGAAATGCCAAAACCTCCATTCGACCTATTCTATCCATGTCTCAGTTATGTCAAGTAAGGCACAAAAAGAACACTGGAATGTGGAAGAGATTTTTGGAAGTGGGGAGGTCATTGTGAAACGTCCACCTGTCTTCATACTAACAATGTAATCTGCTGTCCTCCTTCCCTTCAAACTGTGCCTCTTCGTCCTGTAGTTGTAATAATAACAGTACACCTGGTGTTGGCTTAACGGTTAAGGTGGCTGGCTTGTGATCTTAGGGTCTTACGTTTGAGCCCCTGTAGTTCGATTACATAACACTGAAGCGTGGTGCTGCGCGCGCTAAGGCTTACGAAAGGAGCAAGCGGACAATGCGGTTCATACAAAAGAGTCTTTATTCAAAGCACTCAAACTGCAGCACTGAGCTGCTCGGGGCTGCGCGCCCCGTGTATATCCTGAGGCCACGCCTCTCTCGCCGGCGTGGCCCACCCCCACATGGTGTGCGGGGTGATGTCACCACGTCAGTGCTTTCGTGTCCGCCACACGCGCCCCCCCAGAATCCCCGCGCACCTGAAGGGTCAGTTTGCGGGGCAAACGGATGACCCGGCCGAAGCGCCGCCTGGCGACTGGCGGCGTCCGGGATGCAGGGATGCCATCTGGGATGCCTCCGGCTGCCCCTGGGATGGGTGCAGGACTGGGGGGGCGGCGTGGCTGGGCGGTGGCGGTGGTCCGCCCGCAGGGGGGCAGCCCCGACGCGGGGGTCGGGCCACTGGCGGTGGATGGTCCACGTCGAGGTGGGCCGGCTTGAGGCGGTCCACAGAAACGCGGTCAGGAGTACCGCCGATGTCCAGGGTGAGGTGCTTCACCCCGGTCTCCAGCACGCGGAAAGGCCCGTCGTACGGGGGCCGCAGTGGTGTCCGGTGGGCATCGTGGCGGACGAAGACGTACTCCGCCGTGCGAAGCTCCGGGGCGACGTGCGTCGGTGGGTGCCCGTGGCGTGCCGTTGGCACCGGGGCGAACCTCTGGGCGATCTCCTGCAGAGCGGAGCGCTGCTGTGCCGCGGACCATGGTGCCGTGGAGTCGGGGAGGAACTCGCCCGGCACCCGCAGCGGTTGCCCGAAGACCAACTCCGCCGCGGATGCACGCAGGTCATCCTTGGGCGCCGTCCGGAGGCCCAGCAGGACCCAGGGGAGCCTGTCGACCCAGCCGCCGTCGCGGAGGGTGGCCCGGAGCGCGGCCTTCAATGAGCGGTGGAATCACTCGCACAGGCCGTTAGCCTGGGGGTGGTAGGCCATGGTTCGGTGCAGCCGGACCCCGAGCCCCCGCGCGACTGCCCCCCAGAGCTCCGAGGTGAACTGGGGGCCACGGTCGGACGAGATGTCTGAGGGGGCACCGAACCGGGCGACCCAGGTGGCGATGAACGCCTGCGCGACGTCCGCCGCCGTCGTCGACGCCAAGGGCACGGCCTCCGGCCACCGGGTGGTGCGGTCCACCATGGTGAGGACGTGGGTGAAACCCCGCGAGGGGGGCAGAGGTCCCACCAGGTCCACGTGGACGTGGTCAAACCGGCGTTCCGGCACCGTAAACGGGGCCAATGGGGCCTGGGTGTGCCGGTGCACCTTGGCGCGCTGGCACGCGAGGCACGTCCTGGCCCAGCCGCGGACGGCCTTCCGGAGGCCATGCCAGACGAATTTGTCGGCGATCAACCTCTGGGAGGCCCTCGTGCCCGGGTGGGACAGGCCGTGGATGGCGTCAAACACCTGGCGCTGCCAGCCCGCGGGCACGATAGGGCGAGGCCGCCCGAGGAAGACGTCGCACAAGAGGGCCGCGCCCGCGCCGTCGAACGGCACCTCGGTGACGCGGAGGCCCGTGACGGCGGTCCGCAAGGCCTGGACGTCGGGGTCAGCGGCCTGGTCCGCTGCCATCCGGGCATAGTCAATGCCGAGGTGGACTGCGTGGGCGACGGCCCGGGAAAGGCAATCCGCCACCGGGTTGTCCTTCCCCGCGACGTGCCGGATGTCCGTCGTGTACTCGGACACGGCCGAGAGGTGACGCTGCTGCCGGGCTGACCACGGCTCGGTGACCTTGCCCATCGCGAAGACCAGCGGCTTGTGGTCGACGAAGGCCGTGAATGCACGGCCCTCGAGCAGATGGCGGAAGTGCCTGACCGCCAAGTGAAGTCCGAGCAACTCGCAGTTGAAGGTACTGTAACGGCGTTCGGGCGGGCGGAGCTGCCTGCTAAAGAACGCCAGCGGTTGCCAAGCCCCACGCACCCATTGCTCGTGCACCGCGCCCACCGCGTAGTCCGAGGCGTCGGTGGTGAGGGCGATCGGTGCATCGGGCGCC
>NC_136268.1:125236391-125281391 GCF_964187855.1 Myxine glutinosa
TGGCTTCAATTATCGCAACATCCTGATTTCATTTATCGCAACAACCTGGTTTCAATTATCGCAACAACCTGGCTTCAATTATCGCAACAACCTGGCTTCAATTATCACAACAACCTGGCTTCAATTATCTCAACAACCTGGCTTCAATTATCACAACAACCTGGCTTCAATTATCACAACAACCTGGTTTCAATTATCGCAACAACCTGGCTTCAATTATTGCGACAACCTGGCTTCAATTATCGCAACAACCTGGCTTCAATTATCACAACAACCTGGTTTCAATTATCTCAACAACCTGGCCTCAATTATCGCAACAACCTGGCTTCAATTATCTCAACAACCTGGCTTCAATTATCACAAGAACCTGGATTCAATTATCACAACAACCTGGATTCAATTATCGCAACACCCTGGCTTCAATTATCGCAACAACCTGACTTCAATTATCACAACAACCTGGCTTCAATTATCGCAACAACCTGGCTTCAATTATCGCAACAACCTGGCTTCAATTATCGCAACAACCTGGCTTCAATTACCTCAACAACCTGGCTTCAATTACCTCAACAACCTGGCTTCAATTACCTCAACAACCTGGCTTCAATTATCGCAACAACCTGGCTTCAATTATCAACAACCTGGCTTCAATTATCGCAACAACCTGGCTTCAATTATCGCAACAACCTGGCTTCAATTATCGCAACAACCTGGCTTCAATTATCGCAACAACCTGGCTTCAATTATCGCAACAACCTGGCTTCAATTATCGCAACAACCTGGCTTCAATTATCGCAACAACCTGGCTTCAATTATCGCAACAACCTGGCTTCAATTATCGCAACAACCTGGTTTCATTTATCGCAACAACCTGGCTTCAATTATCGCAACAACCTGGCTTCAATTATCGCAACAACCTGGCTTCAATTATCGCAACAACCTGGTTTCAATTATCGCAACAACCTGGCTTCTATTATCGCAACAACCTGGCTTCAATTATCGCAACAACCTGGCTTCAATTATCGCAACAACCTGGTTTCAATTATCGCAACAACCTGGCTTCTATTATCGCAACAACCTGGCTTCAATTATCGCAACAACCTGGCTTCAATTATCGCAACAACCTGGTCTCAATTATCGCAACAACCTGGTTTCAATTATCGCAACAACCTGGTTTCTATTATCGCAACAACCTGGCTTCAATTATCGCAACAACCTGGTTTCATTTATCGCAACAACCTGGTTTCAATTATCGCAACAACCTGGCTTCTATTATCGCAACAACCTGGCTTCAATTATCGCAACAACCTGGTTTCATTTATCGCAACAACCTGGTTTCAATTATCGCAACAACCTGGTTTCAATTATCGCAACACCCTGGTTTCAATTATCGCAACAACCTGGCTTCAATTATCGCAACAACCTGGCTTCAATTATCGCAACAACCTGGCTTCAATTATCGCAACAACCTGGCTTCAATTATCGCAACAACTTGGCTTCTATTATCGCAACAACCTGGCTTCAATTATCGCAACAACTTGGCTTCAATTATCGCAACAACCTGGCTTCAATTATCGCAACAACCTGGCTTCAATTATCGCAACAACCTGGCTTCAATTATCGCAACAACCTGGCTTCAAATATCGCAACAACCTGGCTTCAATTATCGCAACAACCTGGCTTCAAATATCGCAACAACCTGGCTTCAATTATCGCAACAACCTGGTTTCAATTATCACAACAACTTGGCTTCTATTATCGCAACAACCTGGCTTCAATTATCACAACAACCTGGTTTCAATTATCGCAACAACCTGGCTTCAATTATCGCAACACCTTGGCTTCTATTATCGCAACAACCTTGCTTCAATTATCACAACAACTTGGCTTCTATTATCGCAACAACCTTGCTTCAATTATCACAACAACCTGGTTTCAATTATCGCAACAACTTGGCTTCTATTATCGCAAAAACCTGGCTTCAATTATCACAACAACCTGGCTTCAATTATCACAACAACCTGGCTTCAATTATCACAACAACCTGGCTTCAATTATCACAACAACCTGGCTTCAATTATCGCAACAACTTGGCTTCAATTATCGCAACACCCTGGTTTCAATTATCGCAACAACCTGGCTTCAATTATCGCAACAACTTGGCTTCTATTATCGCAAAAACCTGGCTTCAATTATCGCAACAACCTGGCTTCAATTATCGCAACAACTTGGCTTCTATTATCGCAACAACCTTGCTTCAATTATCACAACAACCTGGTTTCAATTATCGCAACAACTTGGCTTCTATTATCGCAAAAACCTGGCTTCAATTATCGCAACAACCTGGCTTCAATTATCACAACAACTTGGCTTCTATTATCTCAACAACCTTGCTTCAATTATCACAACAACCTGGTTTCAATTATCGCAACAACTTGGCTTCTATTATCGCAAAAACCTGGCTTCAATTATCACAACAACCTGGCTTCAATTATCACAACAACCTGGCTTCAATTATGTTAAAACTTTAGCGTGGAAAAAAAGTCGTCCTGGACGTTTGAATTCCGAGTCAATTCTGGCGCCAAAGCCACATCAATTTAGCCACAGCACCACCAAGGGTCTGGCGTCATGACATCAGCGTGATGACAGCAGCCAGTTTGTTTGTCTCTGGGAACCCCGCTAACCTCTGCTCTTTGAGCAGGTGTACCGGGTGCCTTCTCATCTCACTTATTATAGGGACAGGGGTGGCGCTGTAAACAAGCGTCGTGGAACTCAAGTCAGATAAGACATACTTTCACAGTGCTCAATGCAAGAAAACACCGATGTAATCACATGGCCACAATTTGATTGAGTTCCAGGACTTGCTGCGAAATGGCACAGTCTATCCAAATCTACAACTATAATATTGATCATGATTATCAACAAAAAAATTAGAATAAGTTTCTATATTTTTAAGGTGATCTGTACCAGTCATACAAGCTGCAGTATGGCATCCCTTCAAGGACCAAGGCCTTTGAGTGATTTAAATCTGGCCTGCTATCACACCAGGCTGGCTTGGCTCGGCCACCCCGGGTTTGGAACTCGGAGATCCATGCATGGCCAGCAGGAACAGTTACAGGTTACAATGGATCGACTCCAGCCCATCCAGAGTTAATGACAAAAGTGGCAGCGGAACTGGCTTTTAAGATTAGAAGACGATGTAAATAAACCAATGAACAAACGATTACATTAATTGGACAAATTTACATATTTTAGTAAATTGGATTCAAACTTCGAATTCTGTTATCGTGAAGCAAATGATGCCAAATGTGATTATTAGATTATCCCCGATTAGCATCTTATGCTATTTTCTGGTTCCTATTATCCAATCATCTAAAATATATATATATATATATATATATTGACAAAGTGTTGTTAATTTTGATGTGGATACTAATAAAGTTCAATTATGTCCCGAATGCTACGCCAAAGGGTTTTTCATCATTTTTTTTTCCTTGCTTCAGTCAGATCTCCATCTGTTCCTTGGGTCTTGTCACTTGTAACATACAAAGGTTGTTTTTATGCCTCTGCCACCGAAGTCGCTGGAGACATTATGCTTTTGGGTTGTCCGTCCGGCTGTCCCTCCATCCGTGCTTGTGTCCGTATGTCCGTGATAGGCTATGATTACCGCTTTAACTTGAGAACAGCTAAACGGATCCAAGTCAAACTTGGTGCAGGTATGTACAGTCGTGGCCAAAAATATTGGCACCCTTGCACTTTTTTAAAATAACGAACCATTTCTTCCAGAAAATTGTTGAAATTAAAAAATATTTTGGTATCCACATATGTATTTCTTTCGTTTGCAGTGGAGCAAAACAAAAAAGCTGAAAAAAGGACTAAATCTTAGCTTATTCAACACAGAGATTCTAAAATGGCCCGGACAATAGTATTGGCACCTTTTAGAAGTTGTTAGAAATAATTAGATTTCAAGCAGGTGATTCTCTTTTACTTTGGAATTGAACTCCCCAATGGTGAGATGCAGGTGCCTGCAATATAAAAATCACTCATTCAACCAGTTTGAATAGAGAAAAAGAGTCATTCTGCTGTTTTGTGTCATTATGTGCACCACAATGAGCATGGAGAAAAGAAAGAAAACCAGATAATTGTCTGAGGAGGTCAGACACAAGATTGTAGCCAAGCATGGACAATCTCAAGGCTACAAATCCTTCTCCAGAGACCTTGATGTTCCTGTGTCCACCATACACAATGTTATCAGGAACTTTAAGGCCCATGGCACTGTAGCCAACCTCCCTGGACATGGCCACAAGAGAAAACTTGATCGCATATTGCAGCGAAGGATTGTTCGAATGATAGAGAAAGCACCTCGATCAACTGCCAAACAGATTCAAGTTGACCTTCAGGCACAAGGTATGACAGTTTCAACTCGCACCATCCGTCGCCAACTCAATGAAAGGGGGGTTGTATGGTAGGAGATCCAGGAGGACCCCACTGCTGAGAGAGAGAGACATCAGAAAGCCCGATTGGAGTTTGCTGCCAAAACACACCTGAACAAGCCAAAATCTTTCTGGAAGAATGTCCTGTGTACAGATGAGACCAAATTAGAGCACATCATCACTATGTTTAGAGAAAACAAAATGAAGCCTTAAAAGAAAGGAACACCTTCCCTACAGTCAAACATGGAGGAGGTTCAGTGATTTTTTGGGGTTGCTGTGCTGCCTCTAGCACTGGGTGCCTTGAATGTGTGCATGGCATCATGAAATCAGGAGATTACCAAGGCATTTTGGAGCGCAATGGTGAACCTAGTGTCGGAAAGCTGGGTCTCAGTCGAAGGTCATGGGTCTTGCAGCAGGATAATGACCCCAAACACACTTCAAAAAGCACCCAGGATTCTTTCAAGACAAAACACTGGACTGTTATGAAGTGGCCAGCAATGCGTGGGGAGATCTGAAAACAGCAGTTGGGAGAAGGCACCCTTCAAATCTGGGAGAACTGAAGCAGTTTGCACAAGATGAGTGGGCCAAACTCCAAGTGGAGAGGTGTGGGAAGCTCATCCATGGCTATAGGAAGTGCTTGACTGCACTTACAGACTTGGCATTTAATATGGAATTTTTTTTTTTGTGGGGGTGAACTTACTTTTCAAGATGTCTTAGAACCAAAAGTTCATTGGAATTACGTTGAAATTATTCTAGATTTTGTTAATGTGACCTTTAAAAGAAACAAAAACCACATTTGACATTTAGAAACAAATAAATTGATCCTTGAAAGTGATGTAAACTGATATCGAACTCAATTGATGGACAGTACTGTGTTAAACTTATGTACGTTTTCCAGAAGTATCTGTTTATTTTGCACATTAGCCAAAATTTTTTTTAACAAAAACAAAAGTTAAATTACGACTGGGATTACGGACAGTAAAATTCCAGTTCAGTACTTCGTGTAACCCCCACGAGCATTCAGGAGAGCACGGACACGTTGAGGCATGCTGTTCACGAGATTTGCCCAGGTTTGGACAGGAACCGCTTGCCATGCAGTGACAATAGCCTGCTGCAATTCATGCACAGAGGTCGGCTGCTGGTCCAATGGTCAATTTGACACGTTAATTCTTCCCACAAGTTCTCTATCGGATTCATATCCGGGGACATGGCAGGCCACTCCATATGCTCTACACCACGGTCAGCAAGAAAGTGTTGGATCATGCGAGCACGATGAGGCCGTGCATTGTCATCTTGGAAGACAAAGTTTCCTCGAAAGGCTGCACGAGCAAATGGAAGCAATGTTTCTTCCAGAATGGCCCTGTACTTGAACTGGTTCAGGTTTCCATTCAGAACAACCAGGTCAGCTTTGCCACCTGCATGAAAAGCAGCCCAAACGGTCACCCCACCACCTCCGGCTTGGACTCTTGGCACTATACAATCTTCGTTGTAGGCTTCATGCACTTGTCTGCGCACTCGGACGTGGCCAACTTGACGACAGACCAGAAATCTAGACTCGTCACTGAAGATCACGTGATTCCAGTGTCCTGGCTGCCATTGACGGTGCTCTCTGGCCCACTGCAATCGGCGCTGGCGCTGTTGTCTGGTCAGGTGTGGCTTTCTCATGGGACGCCTGGCACAATAGCCTGCTTGAACCAGTCGTTGGTTGACTAGCCTTCTGGATACAGGCACATTTGTCAGTTGCTGCCACTCAGCCCTAAGCCGATTCGCTGACTTGGTAGGGCCGTTGCGGACTAACTGGTGCAGCTGGCGATCATCCCTCCTTGTGGTTCTGCGGGGACGTCCTGGCCTCGGTATTGGAGTAGGGACACCCCTCTGAGCCTTTCGTTTCAGGATCTTTGACACCTGACCTTGAGTGATGCCATACTGCCGAGCAATAGCACGGTTTCATGCCGTAATTTCGTAAAGCCACCACTCCATGACAAACAGCATTGTCGAGTTGACGGACCATCTCCAGAGGAAGCGGCAATAACTTTTGGAGACGTGCAGCAGTTGTTTTCCACTAATACAGAATGCAACAACCCTTGTATACCCGACTGTGAAGCCAATCGTCAAATGCACCTGTCCGTACATTTTGCCACGCCACCTGTGATATAATCCTGTTGTTGACTTCTTGCTGCGACAGACAATCAGTGACATGGTTCTTTTAACAAATAAATCACCAAAGTATAAAAGAAACTCACCACATTGATATACTGAGTTAAGAAAGTAAACCCAAGTCGAGAAAAAAATAATATTCCATATTAAATGCCAAGTCTGTATTTTGTCGAAAGTCTGTGCTACCAAATATTAAGTCGAGGGTGTCAATAATTTTGTCCATGCCATTTCTTTTTATTTTCTGATTTAAAAGCATATATTAAGTTCTGAAACAAAAAAGAAAGGTTCTGTAATATTAACAGTAAATAAAGAATTGTGGAGACCAAATACTTTTGCCAATTTTAAAACTTATTTTTCGAAAAAATTATGAGTAATTTGAAAAAAGTGCAAGTGTGCCAATATTTCTTCCCACGACTGTATGGACTGCATAATACCGTAAAGATGAACTGATTAGGTTTTGGGGTCACGAGGTCAAAATTCAAAGGTCAGCGGTCATGTCAGGTAAAAATCCTGTTATCATGATAACTTGTGAACCAGTGATGGGATTTTGACAAACGTTGGTATGATGATGCAAAGATCAACTGATTTGATTTTGGGGTCAAGAAGTCAAAGGTCAGAGTCTGTAATAGGTTAATAACTCGAGAACGGCTGAAGGGATCGAAGTCAAACTTGGTACAGGTATGTAAAATAATGTAAAGATGAACTGATTAGATTTTGGGGTCAAGCGGTCAAAAGTCATGTTAAGTAAAAATTATGTTACCGTGCTAATTTGTGAACCAGTGATGAGATTTTGACCAAACTTGGTATAAGTGTATATTATGATGCAAAGATGAACTGATTAGATTTCTGCATGAAGAGGTCAAAGGTCAAAAAAAATCAATTTCTGTAATAGGTTTTTGTTATCTCTAACTTAACGGCTTTAAGGAACTGAGTCAAACTTGGTACATGTATGTATAATGATGAAAAGATAAATGGATTGCATTATGGGGTTAAGCGGTGATAAAGGTCCTGTTAGATAAAAAATTCTGTTGCTGCACTAACTTGTGAACCACCATCTGGACAACCCTCCCATCTACCTTCTGAACAATCCTCTCCAAGAAGTTCTGACACTCAACCTTTTGGGTCTCACTATCTGCCATGATCTTTCCTGGGAAAACCACATTTCCAAGCTGGCCTCCAAAGCCAATCACCGACTGGGAATCCACCGTCGTGTGAAGTCCTTCCTTGGCACACCTGCGCTACTCACCACATACAAAGTTTAAATCCGCAGCTTGATGGAGTACTGCTCTCCCCTGTGGGCTGGTGCTCCTGCCTCACACCTAGCTCGCCTTCACGCTGTAGAAACCAAAGCATTCAGAATCAATGGTATCTCCCGTGATGAAACTGATTCTGAGGGCCTTTCACTCGCTCACCGCAGGCAGGTTGGTGGTCTTTCTGTCTTCTACCGACTCCTCTCCGGCCTTGCTCCCCCTGCTCTGTCTGTGCTCTGTCCCCTAAATATTCCTTCGGGTCGCATAAGATCTGCCAGCAACCCTCTGCTGAAACTGCCAAAATCAAGACTCTCTGCTCACCTTCACTCATTCATTCCTCTTTTCTCCCCCCTCTGGAACAAACTCCCTCACTCTCTTCAATCCCACTCCTCCCTCCAGGTCTTTAAAACAGCTGTTCATCACCATCTCTTTTCTTCCCCCATCCAAAAGCGTAATCTTTTCTACCCCCGTTAATACACCCCAGATCCACCTTTTTGAAATACCGACTTCTTTCCTGGAAGTCCTAGCTGTGTCCATTTGTTTTATACCTCAACCCCATCCCTCTCTCTCCCCATCTTGTCTCCCGCTCTCTTTGTTATGTTTTATGTGTCCGTTTATGTTTTTGTGATTAATGTTAGCTCTTACACGAGTCACGATCTTGTATACAAAAAAAAACTTTTTAAAAAACTTGGTGCAAGTATATATTATGATGAAAAGATTAACTGATTAGATTTTAGCATCAAAGGTAAGAGGTCATGTCAGGTAAAAATGTGATACTTGAGAACAGCTGAAGGGATTTTAATCAAACCTGGTACAAGTACTATAATGATGAAACAATGTGGATGGAGGCATATCGGTCGACCTCACGACATTGAAGAGTGCCGATCCAATTCTAATTAACCTGCGCACGTGAAGTGAAAATCCTGCCTGGCGGTCACACAAAATTGAAAATCATTCCAAACAGGAAACTTGCTGTTTTTAAGGACATTATAAAGGGCACAAACAGCAGGCACAAATAATTTATGTAACGTGTTAGATAATGTGAATTTAATAGACACTGGGTCAATGGCAGTAAACTTCCAAAAGTAGTTTATCTATACACCATTAAACCTATATTTAAATTGAATTATACACTTAAACAATGTAGAACAAAAATCGCCTTCATATTTCCAAGAATGATCTGGTGTTGATCGCGGAAAGTATGGATGGACTGAAGGAAAAGATGAACAAGTGGAAGGAATGTATGGAGACAAAAGGTCTGAAGGTGAATATAGGAAAGACGAAAGTGACGGCAAGTGGTAAAGCATGTGGTGAGGTAGAAAGAACCTTGAAGTGGCCATGTGCTGTATGCAGGAAGGGTGTCGGAGTGAACTCCATTCAATGTACTATGTGCGCTGAGTGGGTTCATCAAAAATGTAGTGGTCTGAGAGGGTCATTAACCAGTGTAGCAGCTACATTCAAATGTAAGGTGTGCACAGAGGGAGCTGCAGATGGAGGAAATGTTGAGTTGGATCTTGGAGACGGCGTGAAGCTGGAAGGTGTGAAAACATTTTGCTACCTTGGAGACATGCTGAATGGAGAAGGTGGATCAGACTCGGCAACGGTTGCAAGAGTGAGATGTGCATGGAAGAAGTTTCGGGAACTGAGTGGCGTGCTGACGAGGAGGGGAGTGTCGTTGAAGCTGAAGGGAAAGGTGTATGCTGCATGTGTGAGAAGTGTTATGATTTATGGGAGCGAGACATGGGTAATGAACGTAGAGCAGCAACGAAGGCTGGAAAGGGTGGAAATGCGAATGGTTCGGTGGATGTGCGGAGTATCGTTGAGAGAGAGGAAGACAAATGATGAATTGAGAAAGATGATGGGAATAGAGCCTGTGATTGATGCTGTGAAGAGGAACAGGTTGAGATGGTTTGGTCATGTGTTGAGGAAGGATGAAAGTGACTGGTTGAGAAGAGTGATGGAAATGAATGTAGAAGGAAGTAGAGGATGGGGAAGACCGAGAAAGACTTGGCTAAAGATGGTGGAAGAAGAAATGCGGGCAAGGGGGTTATAACAAGGGGAGATGTAGAAAATATGGCAAAATGGAGAAGATTGTCATGGGGACCGCAAGGCTAACCCCCGCTCTAGCAGGGAAAATGGCCTTAAAATGCATGTTGTTGTTGTTGTTGTTGTATTTCGAAGAGCCATGCATATTTCGATATATTGCATGAGAGGGCGTGGCACATAAGTTGGAACAGTATCATGTTGAACAAGCATTCTGAGTATTGCGCTGCAATACATGTCCCCTACCGGCAGTCTGTCGTCCGGAAAACTTTTGGGGAAATTCCCAAAGTTCGAAGTGCCATAACTTTGTCAAAAATGATCGAGACGTCGTGAAGTTCGAACTTGATCTGTAACTTATCATCAGGAAACCATGTACCAAGTTTGAAATCATTAGCATTAAGAGTTTAGGAAAAAAGTCCAGAAAACTGTTCTTTGCGTGACGGACTGACTGACTGACTGACTGACGGACAGACGGACAGACTGACAGACTGACAGACGGAGGGACGGAGTGCAAACCTATAGTCCCCTCCGGTGTACACCGGTAGGGGACTAATAAGAGGTCACCGATTATGGCTGCACACTATGATGATTGACGCTGCGTTCTATGGTGATCAATGAAGCCTTCATCTCCTAAACTATGACTCGACGTCGTCTAATAGGGACAGTGTACTAACAGGGACGTGCAGAACAAAACCCTCCCTTTTTGGGAGGTGTATAGGCAATGATGCACTGCTTGGCATGTTCCCAGAAGTTTATGTTTTAGCAATGTGAAGGTATGGCATGGCGATTGTGAATATGACAGGTTCGACGATGTGTTTGGCCTGAACTGTATGAAAATCAAAATGCTGGTGGGTGGAGTCGGCCTTCGTAGGTGATAAATGTTGCTTCTGGGACACCTCCGTTTAACATGGGAAATCCCTATCTAATGTCATTTACCCCCTTGTCTTTTTCAAAAATCATAAACACCTCTATTTCTCCCTCTATGAACCTATAATCCTTCTCACCTTATGAACCTATAATCCTTCTCGCCTTATGAACCTATAATCCTTCTCACCTTATGAACCTATAAGCCTTCTCACCTTATGAACCTATGATTTTCTTCCTTTATGAATCTATAATCCTTCTAGCCTTATGAACCTATGATTCTTCTCACTTACATGTAATTTTTACCCTATTCCCCCCACTAGCCCCTTAATGTAGTTCCTTAGACCACTCTACTAATGAGCCTATAAATATATTATCTCTTTCTAACTTTTTAAAGAGTTCCATTCTCCTATAGAACTCATCCCCATCAAGTATATTTATAAAGTATACAGGTTCCTTAACCTTTTGTTGTGAAAGTATAAAGTGGTATGTTTCACGGAGGGTTCTTGTTTGACCTCCTCCTCTCCCACATACCATTTTAAAATTATAATATTTATTATCCGATTGATAACCATTAAAGTTCTCACTCCACTCTAATATATTTTTCTTCCCGCCCTCCATTACCCCACTTAACAAATGAATACTTTATCCGTCTTGAGAACCTTCTGACCAGTGATTCTCTCAACCTCTTGAATCTGATATTTTTCACATTCGTTGTGTTTTCCATTTATATACCAAGGTTGATTACACCTCCACTCTTTAGTCTGGTTGATACTTGGTTCTATCATTTATATAATAGAAAAAAGGTGGTGGTAGCCCGTTAAAATCCCTAACCCCCCTTTTTAACTTATCACTTATATATATCTTATCACTTATATATATCTTATCACTTATATATCTTATCACTTATATATCTTATCACTTATATCTTATCACTTATATATCTTATCACTTATATATCTTATCACTTATATACTTATATAACCATAAGGGAGACTATCAATTCCATTTTCTAAAATAAACCTCTTATCATCAAAAGCCCCCAATGCTTTCTTATTCACCTCTTCTGAATATAATTGATGTTTATAACTTCTTATTCCATTAATCTTTCTAAACTCTTCTTTCTTTGTTGTTAAACAGTTATAATAATCCTTAAAGTTTATTGTTTCTTTAATGACATTTTTCTTTACACCTTTTAACTTCTTATCAGTCTTTTCAACATTATTCACAATGTATTTATAAGCATAAGCCTTCGATCTCAATCCCACAAATTCACTCATAACATTTCCTCCCAATTCATCCTTGAACTTTCCAATCACCTTTTTATTTTTAGAAGAGAACAACTCACTCTCTGGACTGTAATTACTTGTATCATAGATATTAATGTCCTTTTTCATGTCTGAATAAACATCATCAGTATTAATTTTCAAAATAAAACTATCAGTATCCATATACAACAATGACACATTATCCTTATACTTTGATTTTAGATTAATATAAAAGTAATCATACATTAATGACTTTGACAAGTCAAGAATTGATGTTCCAATGTAAATAGGTTTGTCCATTTCAATACTCTCTTTAACCAAATGGATCGCACAAAAGTTCTCAGTAAAGACCTCAGCTCTAGTAAAACTCGGTCTATTAATTAATTTTGATGCTTGTTCCCAAGATGTTGCTAGTCTGATATTTTGTCTTTTCCTCACATTCTCCATGGTCTTACCAAAGACCGCATTATTCATCAATTTATAAAAGTCTTTCTCAAAATCTGTTTTTGACTCTGTTCTTCTTTGTGTATTAAAATCAATGTACCCCTTTAACCAATGACTTTGATTGAACTTTAGAACCCTGTGGATCTTCTCTACTCTTAGACCTTTTGATAAATATTGTCGCAAATTTCTTTGGTGTAGTACATAATTTTTCTTGTTATATAATGTAGTAAGTAATTTTTCTGTTGATTCACCTATATCAAACGATTGTTGATAATCACTCAACCATTCTTTCTTTGGACTTTCTTTCTCACATGCAAATGGAAGATCTTTATGTTTGATATGAAGTTCTTCAGGATATTTTAAATCGACCTCAAAATAATAACCAACCTTTGAATCATCCAATTCTTTTTGTGTAGAGATACATACATCTTGTAAAACCTTTGTGTAGTCTTTTTCCTTTACCCATCTTAGTTTCCCATAAGGAAGAGCTTGAGACATTGCCCAGCCATACAAGTTGTTTGCATCATAGTACATCAAGTAAGAACTCTCTTTCGTTGAATCATAATTTGGAAGATATTTGTTATTTGCTTTTGCGTATCTGCTCGAGCATACTTGTGAAATTCCACCTCTTTTTGCCTTTTCAATCATCAAAAGCATATCGACATCGGTTATCAAATCCAAAGCTTGTTTTGTCATTTTCAACATCGCGCTCCAAGCCAATCCAGGTGCTGTGTAGTAGTGAGCAGGATCCAATCCATATCCAGTGCGACAAACAGATCTAAAGGCTTCAAATACATCGGCCAATAAAAGCACATCAGTTTTGAGATACAAATCGTGATACTCGCCAAGATTCTTGATGTTATATTTTTCCCAAACATTTTGTGCGTGTACATAATCTTTATCAGATATATGACTGTTGTTTAATTTGTTATCGAAATTTTCTTTTAAAGGAAGTTGTGTTTCATTGAATCTCTCAAATGAGTCCATATAGTCATAGGGGTAAATTCCCTTTGTGTTAGAAAATCTTTATCTGAAAAATACTCTGAAAGACATGGAAACTCTTTGAGATTTTGAACCAAGTTAGCCAATGGACTTGCCATGAATTTAAATGTATCAAGAAATCTGATATGAGTAATAGGAGATGTGTGAATTGTTTTTGTGAATGAAATGTATTTCTGATCTGTGTTAGGAATTGCTGAAATGTGTCCAGATGTCTTTGAAAGGTCATGAATAAATAGATGCGTATCATAATGAGCATTGTTATGAAGAAAGACAGGAATGAAAGAGGGGAGTTGATAATTAATATTACAACTTTGATGAGCTGGACCTCTATATTTACCAGTGAGATGACAATGATCTCTAACCTTTAGACCTTCACCAATTTTTTCCTCACAAATATGACAAACATTGTTTTTTCTAAATTCACTTTTCTGTTCACTCGTCAAGGACATTGGTTTATTAGTTTCTCTCATTATCTTGGTTAATCGGACACAGTCTTTTTCTAGTCGTTTCACAAACTCCTCTGCGGTATTTGAGCCTCTATACTCCTCTAACTTGTTATATTTATCACCAACGGATGATTTGATATAATAACAAAAACCGCAAGGAGTATGTTTTTGATATTTATTTGTGTATGATTCTTTTGGATCTGGAGAAGCAGTATCTATTTTTTCTAGAATACTTTCAAAATCAGCATATATAACAAATGGATGTTTGATCTTTTTCTTTTCATCTTTGAATGTGATATTTGAGCCTTTAGGCATATTGATTACCGTTGATTTATGTTCACCACAATAATTTGAATGTTTATCTAATCTTTCTTGTGTATGGAAGAAGTTAAGATAACACAAACAAATATATATTTTATTTGTTCTTTTACATACTTGTGGTTTTATTAATTTAGCAATATCTTTAATGTATGTATAATGTGAATTTTCCTCTGAATTAAAATATAGAAGATTAATATGAGTTTGTTTACAATTGTCAGAAAGCTTTAAAACCTGAATGCTGTTTGTTTCTGTTAGACCATAAACATTAACTGATAAATTATTTATCTTTTCAAATTTAGGAATATCATTTAAAGCCATCGGAAACTTTAGATCTTTTGTATTTAATGTATTCTCATATTTTTTATAATGAGATACTCTTTCATCATGAAAATGTGGAGGATGTAAGTGTGCTAGAATAGACCAGAGAAAACATTTATTGTCTTTATTTTTGATATTGATAACTGCTTTTATATTTTTGATAACACTGGGTAAATCAATGTAGGAAGAAGCTTTTAGAGGATCTGATTTAAGAATATGAATGTCTATGTAAATAATTTTTCCTATATTGAATCCACTTCCTACGATTGAATTATCCACATCTTGCTCTTGTTTAATAAGTTCATCATAGACTCCTGATGTTTTAAAATCTTGATATGAAGATATAAAGTGTGGCTCAGTTCTCATGTATGGTGTATCTATAACTCCTTCGTCCTTTGTCATTTCTAATTTTACTCCCATATAAAATTTAAGTGGTTTCATTTCTTTTAGTGTTTTTTCAATCAACGTTTGAACAGCAGGTTTAACTATTTCTACAGCATCAACTATAGACTCTGGTTCAGGAGGTTTGAAGTTAAAGACTCTTATTTTAATATGTCCTTTGAATGCGCCATCAGAGTTTTTAGTTGTGATAAAATTTGATAAATGTAGAATTGTTTTAAGATGTATTTCGAAGCCTTTCTTGAGGATATTTTTTATTACATGCAGAACAGTGTTTTGTTTCCTTCTGAATAGGAGATAGTAGGTGAAGTAGATTAAATGTGTGTTTGTTAGTTTTAAGGTGTCTTTTGTATTGTTTATATTCTTGTTCACAAACATCGCAATACGTTGCTTTGATCATATTTATTTATATAGTAAAATTATACTTAAAACAAAGTGCCTTTTTTAGAGGCTTTTTAAAAGATGAAACTGTGCTTAAAGTAAAACACCTTTGAGCTTTTCAACTCGTTTTATGTATATAACTTTACTTAAAGTAAAACACCTTTGAGCTTTTCAACTCGTTTTATGTATATAACTTTACTTAAAGTAAAACACCTTTGAGCTTTTCAACTCGTTTTATGTATATAACTTTACTTAAAGTAAAGCGTCTATGTATTAGCCAGAAAGTTTAGATACTCTAGTTCATCAATTTCAATTTCACTATCTGAGTCATCAATAAAGCTACTCTCATAACTATCATTTGAACACAAACTATTCGTATCATAACTATCTTCAGATCCTAGACTCTCAGTATAATAACTCTCAGAGTATTGACTGTTAATATCACTCATTTACATACCATTAAACTTCCATCAATATCTATATATTTTCTTTCATTAGAACTAGTAACCACAATATTTTTTACATTAAATGTTATTTTCAAATAATCTCTAATAATCAGAGTATGGAATGATAGTTCACCACTAATATTCATATTATTAATTTCACCCACATCTTTGGGTCTATTAAAGAATATACAAATGTTTCCTCTAGAATCGTTGATGGTCTTATCATTCATTTTCAAAGCTTCTTTATCAATGACCTTTTCAAGCTTTGAGTAAATTGTTAGTAGTAGTGGAGAAACTTTTGTCAAATTTACTTTAATAAAGTTATTAATTAACATAGCTTGTCCCGTAAATTTAATAAAAGGACACGTTATTCCCCATTATGGGTTTAATCCAAAAATTTCCATATTTATCTTTGTTCAATTTAACATCTTTGACATATTTTTCTATATCTTCCACCGAAGTAGAGATTGATTGAAATTTGTCTTTTGTGTTTTACTTTAAGCACAGTTTCATCTTTAAAAAAGCCTCTAAAAAAGGCACTTTGTTTTAAGTATAATTTTACTTTATAAATATGATAAATTCTGAAGGATATTTAGAATTTCCAGACTCTCCATATGATAAATTAGAAATCTGCCACCATTGTGGTAGAATAGGGCTTAATAATGAGGGTTCATATAAACAATGTATTTTCTGTGATTTAATTTTAATTAATGATAATAAAAAATATAGAAAAATATATAACTCTTTTAAATTAGAACCAAAAATGAATTACTTTACAAGATTAATAAGAGAGATGAATGTTAAGTATTATGGTGATAATACACCATTTCTTACAAGGGAAGAGACTATTTGTATTGAGGAAATGTATAAGGGTTTAATGATATTTATTATTCAAAATAATTTTAATGGAAATGTTAATACAAGATACTATATAAACAAAATAATGGATTATTTTGAAATTAAACCTGAACTCAGGATAAAATATAGAGTTTCTCAAAAAACTCAAAAAAAGTTAGATGACTTGTTTTCCAAATATATAAATGAATGATTTTTTACCCGTTTGGGAAAATAAGATAAAATTTAATAACCATAAAAATCTTCCAAATTCATTGAGATGTCTAATAGTCGGTTCAAGCGGATGTGGAAAAACCTGTTTACTTTTAAAGATGCTCCTTAGTCCTAATTTTTTAGATTATGATAATTTAATAATTTTTACAAAGTCAAGTTTTCAACCCGAGTATCAACTACTCTCACAGGGTTTTAATGCGGGTCTTAAAAAGGAAGACATTATCGGTTTATTTTAACTTCAAAACAAACTAAATGATTATAATATTGATGATATAATACAATTATTTTGTGATACACAGAAATCAAAATCAAAACCAAAACCCATAACTTGTATTCTCAGTGATAATACGGATGATATACCTTCACCTCAAGATTTAGATAAATTAAAAAAGAACCTCGTTATCTTTGATGATTGTGTTAATGAGAGAAACCAAACAGTAATGGATAGCTACTATACAAGAGGGAGACATTCTTCTTGTAATTGTATTTATCTTAGTCAGTCATATTTTCAACTCCCTCGGCGCTCAATAAGAAACAATGCTAATACTTTTATTTTATTTAAGTTAAATTCAATAGATACAAATAATTTTTGGAGAGATAATTGTTCTACATTATGTAGTAAGAAGGAATTTGAAAATAATATGAAACACACGATTGGAAAATATAAATATATTGTTGTGAAACAAGATGAGATACTAAATGATATTTTTCAATAAATAAATACAGAAAATGAATACCGAAGAAAGAGTAAGAAAGTTTAAAGAACATCAAGAGTTGGTTTCAAAAGTTGTAAAGCAACAGGAAGACATAAAGAAGAAAAGGAGGCAGAAACTAACTGGTGAAGAAGCCTTTGAAAGAAAACAAGAGAAATTTTTTAAACCACTTTTAAAAACTCAACAAACGATTTCACCTACAGTTCCCACGGTAGAATTTACTCCGAAAAAATTTCAAATGCTCAAAGATTTTAGTCAAATGACAGAGCAAGAACTTGGAGAATTAGAATATGATGATGAAGGATTATTTCGGCATCTTGAGAAGGTAAATAAACTTTCCAATTATATTGTACAAGCTCTTCAAAACAATGAATATTTGAAGGGTTCAAAAACCAGAGCAGGTCTCATTCCAACAGAAGAACCAGCACAGTTCCATCTTGTGAAAGAAAAGTTATTGATATTTAATGATAAATTGGTGTTCTTAAGTTCTGACCAACCAAATGTTGAATTAACCCCAAGATTAATGTTTCTTCTAACAAAAGATGGACATGCTAATTCACCTTATTTTGATGAACCGCTTGATATGGAAAGAGAGGAAGATAGAGAGTATATTGAGTTGCTAAACGCACTTGATTATGGAGTTTCTGTTGCTGGTAAAAGTAAGAAGAATGAGAAGGAGAAACATATTTATTGATGCTTTAAGTAAGCTTGGTTCGGGTGTTAGTTTTCTTCCAAATGACCCATCACAATTAGTTAATAGGTTATTATTGTTGTTAGGTAGTAAGAAGGCTGGAAACAACAATTGTTTTAATGAAGCATCCGCCATTTTAGATCAGTTGATGAATATGAAAATAATTAATAAATGTCAATACAAAGATATTTTATTAGATATTAAATAAGATGAGAAGCACAATTCTTAGTTTTAATTTCACAACGAGTGATTACACAGCTTCATTCCCTTACCCACTATAACTTGACCCCACAAAAGAATATGAGGCTTCTTTGTTGTCAATGGAAACTTACAATACCCTTTTTAATATCACAGAGAAAAACAACAAGTTTAGTTATAATCCAGGAAGTGGATATAAAACTATAACCGTTTCACCCGGAGCTTACGAGATTTCTCAAATATCTTCAGAAGTCTCTCGCCTTATGAAAGAAAAAGGTGATGAACCAAAAAATATGGTAATAGATATTCAAAAACACACTTCAAAATCAACGATTAAGCTTAAAAATAATTATAAAGTTGATTTCACGATTGAAAATTCGTTCAGAGAGCTATTGGGTTTCTCTTCAAAAAAGATTGAAACTAACGGGACGTTTTACAGTGATAATGTTATCCAAATATCCTCCGGTATAAATTCAGTATTAATTCATTGTGATTTGATTGATGGTGCTTATAACGATGGAATAAGAACAAATACAATATTTTCATTCAGTGCATACTCAACCCCGATTGGTTATAAATTTAATATGGAACCAAAAAATCTTGTCTATTTACCTGTGTCAGGAAAAACCATATACAGAGTAAATTTTAGGATAACCAACCAAGATAATCGTATGATATCCTTTAATGATGAAATTATATCCATCAGAATTCACCTACGTGAAGTTTTTCAATAAATAAATAATGGTTATTGTGAGAAAACACGAGTTGGGAAAATATAAAATAATTACAGGGGAGGGCATGTACCTTTCACCATACTATAAGGGTGAAGGTATGTTTCTTGGGAGAGGATACTATAAACCTAAGAGACAACGAGGTGTAGGTCATCAATTTCGAAATAAAGGAGATGGGATAATTGATACTCTAATGGGTATTGGTTCAACCATCCTTAAACATAAAGACCTAATTGGTTCAACTGCTTCTGCCGTGGGTTCAGTTGCGGGTGCTATAAAGAGTATAAAAGATGCTCAAAAGGAGTCTCATAAATTACAAGCAATCAAAGAAATAAAAAAAGGTAAAACTCAACTATCTTCACAAGAACGACAAAAAATCATTAAAATACTTGGGTCAGGGTTTCAACAATTTTAATGCTATATAAATACAAGTATGGAAGCGATTGATAGTATCTATGATTTGGATGATACGATTATCATTTCAAACTCCACTAAAAAGGAAGACTATTTTAAGGTAAATGCTATAACAGGAACAGACTGGAATTCAAATGGAACAAAAAGTTTTGAAATAAATAATCAACAAACTTACTTGAATATAGCTGATAGTTTCTTGCTGTGTAAATTTAAATTCACTAAGGCTGCGAATAATACTAATGCTACACTCGTAAATGATTTCTTCTGGAAAATGTTTGACAGTGTCCGCCTGTATATTGGAACACAAGAGGTTGAAGCGGTTGATTATGTCTCTGCTACATCTGAAATGATGAAATTTACACTATATTCGTTTAGTGATAGAATGGGTAAGGGAGCTGTTGAAGGTTTTATTCCTGATATGTCAACGGGAACAAATGCTGACCCCGGTTATAGTCAAAGGAAGTCAATGTATAATGATGAAACAAAAGCAGAGAATAGTTTTACCGTAGCAGTACCTCTTAAAGGTATATTTGGATTTTGTGATTATGATAAAGTTTTGTATGGGCTTAAAATTAGATTTCAACTACAAAGGAATGATAATGTAAATAGATTGCTTTTTGGGGCTCAAAATGCTGTTGGTGATAATAATAAATTTGTTATTAATGATTAGTGTTGGTATATTAGTGAATATACTCCTAATCTTAAAACGGAAGAGATGTTAAATAGAAGACTTAACTCAAAGAAACCACTAAATGTATCATACCTTAAAAGAAGATGTCAACACGTTAAACTGGAACACACTACCTACACTTGGAATTTAGGTGTTCTTCAAGGAAAGCCACGATACCTATGGCTCATTTTTAAGAAACCAGATGGAGATGAAGGCACTGATAAGAATAATGCGCTGAGTGATAATGCTAAGGTGAAACAACTTCGGGTTTCTCTTGACGGCACATTTTATCTGCGAGATAGATTGGAAATTGATTGGGAAAAAAATGATTATGCGGAAGCCTACAAGTCCTACCAAAAGGTGTGTGAAAGTAATGGTAATAATGATCCTATTTTGGATATGGTTGCGTTTCAAAAACTTTATACAATCTACGCAATTGACCTGAGTTCTCAAAAGGAAACTATAAAGTCTAATCGAGTGGATACTTCTCTATACATTGAAAGAGGGGAGAGTGAAGAGGTTAATGCATATTGTTTGCTTTTGGAGGAAACAGAATTACAGATTAATACAGATAATGGTGTTATGATTAATATCACATAGGTTTTTTCTCATAAATAAATGGTTGGGGTATATGTTAATCAAATCAATCTTAATAAATTAACATCTTGTATTCAAAATCCCTGGTGTTGTTACCCAGGTGTTATCCCTGGTGTTGGCTAGCGGCTAGGGTGCCGGCTTAGGATCCAAGGATCCTGGGTTCGAATCCCGGTCGATCGCTGAATTAACGCCAGGGGGGTTGACTCAGCCTGTCATTCTTCCGAGGTCGGCTAATTGAGTACCAGTTCACTGGTAATTCCCTGTTTGTCGTTAAAGGCGGCAAAAAGGGTTGGCGTCAGGAAGGGCATCCGGCCGTAAAACATTGCTTCAAATAGGGGACCGAAAAACAACAACAACCACGGTTCCCGAAAAAGGCCAACCCCCGCTTTGCGGGGTAAAATGGCCTCTAAAGGTGGTTATTTTTATTTTTTTAATATATTCAAAATCAAAAGCCTTGTATTATTAATGTTAATACAATTCAAAGAAAAGGAGCTGTAAGAATTGATGTTTTACTCACACACACACAAGTAAAAACACTAAATGATGTTGGATCACTTAAAATTAAAATGACGAAACCTATGTTAAAGAAATATTCAATAGACGAGTCAAGAGGAGGATTTCTCCCGTTTCTAATTCCTTTATTTGCTGGTTTAAGTGCGGCGGGAGCATTGACTGGTGGTATTTCAGCAGCGGTAAAAACTGCTAACGAAAGGAAGGCACAACTAAAAGCTCAAAAAGAATTGGAAAGACATAACAAGGAGTTGGAGAAACAAATTAGTGGAAGTGGTGTAATTGTAGATTTTGCTCAAAAACTTGAAAGTCTACCTGATAAAGCTAGATTGTTAGTTGGAGATATGCTTTCCTCTATCGCTCAAGCGGGTGTTAAACTAACTAAAAGGGGTAATGGGTTATATCTTTCTCATAAATAAATGGATAAATGGTTTAAACAATTTGGAAAGAATACAACGTCAAATATAGAACTTACTAAATATTGTAAAAAACTAAAAATTGATGATGTGGTTATTTGTATGAGAGATGAATTTAAAAAGTTGTCCAAGAATACAATGAATATTATTATGAATTTAGACACACAGAATGGTTCTCATTGGGTTTGTATTCATAATAGTCAGGATAAATATTATTTTGATAGTTATGGTATGCCACCGCCTGTTGAAGTAATACAATTCTTACAGAATGGTGTTTATCAAACATTTCAAGTTCAAGAAATGAATTCTAAATGTTGTGGTCAATTATGTTTATATGTATTATTTCATCTCAACAATAATGAAAATTTTTATGATATCATTTTTAATGTAATATAAATGACTTATGTTGGAAAAGATGGTTCTATCTTTGGAAAATCCTCTCAGGATATTGATTTATCAAATTATTATACAAAGGCACAGGCTGAACGACAAAAATATAGTATAAGTAAAAATATTAATATGAAGAATACTTATAAATTAATCAATTATCCAAACCCGACAGATGCGAATGACTTAATTAGATTTAGTGATTTATCACAATATATATTTTTAAAGAAAACAGCACGTTTTGTTAAACAAGTAAAATTTACAACCACAACACCCGGTTATACTGACCATACACCTTTCCTCATTCAATTTAACTATCTGCTTACAATTGAATTTTATAAAGAAGGACATATAGTTAATATGCGAATCAATAAATGGGGGTATGATATGCCTGATTTAGGGTATAATTGGTATTTTTCAATAAACTTAGAAGACCTACATGATTTGAATCAGTCTCGTAAAGAAGAATATTATCCGCTTGGTGAGGATAAGGATTTATGTGGAAGTACAATTAGTAAACAACAAATACATGGTTTTAAGAAAAGAAAAATATATGATAGTATAGCGATGGTTAACATGACAAAGAAGGAAGGTAATGAGATAAGGATAGAAAGCCGAGGAATACAAACCGATTTGGTAGTGGGAAGATGGGGTGGTATTACCTGTTATAATATTAATCTCACATATATTTCTTATACATAAATGGCAGGAAAAAGACTACAAGAGAATTATAATTTTTGTATTCAGGGATACCTACAAGAAAAGGGTGCTCGGTATTACATACCTTATGATTTGGAGCATATACATGGAAATTTTGTCATTAAAAAGTGGCCTTATACTGATATTGCTAAACCCACAAATAGAGACTTGTTTAAAATATTAAATAAAAATGAACTTCTCAAAGTTATGAAATATAAAACTTTTTTAGAAATCGTCATCAAATCTTATTGGTATCCTATTATGAGAAAAATAATTATAGATACAAGAATATCTCAAAATCCAGATGAGTATATGTATAATATTCATTGGGGCTCAAGCTCAAGGGTAGTAAGGGATGAGGAAGGAGTTGAAGAAGAGAAGGAGGAAGGAGTTGAAGAAGAGAAGGAGGAAAGAGATAAGGAGGTGAAGGAGGAAAGGGAGAAGGAGGAGAGGGAGAAAAAGGAGAAGGAGAAGAAGGATGAAAGGGAGAAAAAGGAGAAGGAGGAGAGGGAGGAAAGGGAGAAAAAGGAGGAGGAGGAGGAGGAGAGGGAGGAAAGAGAGAGGGGGGGAAAAATATAAAAATATGACCATTCCTGAGATTAATGAAAGATTGAAGTTATTACGACAAATAAATCAATCTCAACGCACCGAAGAGGAAAATAAAGAACTGATGACTCTTATGAAGATATTGGTTTTTAAATTTGCTATAATAAATTCAGAGAGCAGATATACAACATATAGTTGATGATGTTGGTGTTATTGACTTTAGTTAGTTTTATTTGTAAATAAATGGAGGAGAGAGTGAAGGCATTCCTAAGGATTCTTTATGTTTTAAAAATCAAGATAGAAATGTATATATGTTGAAAACCCAAAAGGCTTTGGCACTATGTAGGACTTTTTCTCATAAATAAATATGAGTTATTGTCTCAAATGTAAAAAGAAAACTAAATCTAAAAATATCTCCTTTGTTAAAGCTAAAAATAATAGAGTTTATCAAAAAGGAATATGTCAAGTGTGTGGCTCTAAAAAGTGTCAATTCATCTCTCCTAAAAGTGGAGGAGACATACAAAAGTTTTTGTCAGGAAGTAAATTTACAACAACTGGAATTCCAGGGGAACTACATCTACCTGGATATTCTTTCTGTGGTCCTGGAACAAACCTGGATAAAAGATTAGATGAGGCTGACAATCCTAAACCTTGGTCTAAACCTACAAATAGGGTTGACGAAGTGTGTATGAAGCATGATATTGCTTATGGGAAAACCACTACGTTGACTGAAAAACATAAAGCCGACAGAGAAATGTTGTATAATTTGTCTTTGATACAAAATCCAACGTTGAGAGAGAAGGTTGATAGGTTTATTGTGAGAAATTTGATAAATGCTAAATTGAAACTTGGCCTTGGTTATTCACCCTCAAAAAACTATTAGGCTCTAATGATGTCATCAAGACTGAGGAGCTTTTGGCTGATGAATTACATAAACCTATAATCACAAAGTTTAAAAGAAGGAAAGTTTATTCTAAATACACCGACCACATATGGTCCGCTGATTTAATCGAACTAAAAAATGATAAGGGATACAAGTATGCTTTAACCGTTATTGATTTGAGGAGTAGATTTGCTTGGGTTGTTCCTTTGAAAAACAAGAGAGGTTATACTCTGATGTTAGCCTTCCAACAGATATTTAATAAAAGTAAAAGAAAACCAAAGAAACTGTGGACCGATGAGGGAACAGAGTTCTTTAACAAAATATTTATGAAATTTCTTAAGGGGGAGGGTATTAAATTATACAGCACCTTTAATGAAGGAAAAGCAGTTGTTATTGAGCGTTTTAATCGTACTTTAAAAGATAAATTATATAAAAAATTCACACAACTCGGTTCCCAAAAATGGGTGTATTTTATTCAGGATATTGTAGATAATTACAATAATACAGTTCATTTATCAACAAAATCAAAACCATCAGAAACATTTACAAAATTAGAATATGAAAAGGAGATTAATTTGAGAAAGCCCAAGTTCAAAGTTGGTGATATTGTAAGAATATACAGATGGAAAAGTCATTTTGAGAAAGGTTATACAAAGAGATGGACTAATGAATTATTCAAAATCGTTGATGTAATGGATACTATGCCTTGGACTTACAAATTATATGATATGAATTGGGAAGAAATCTTGGGTTCATTTTACTCACAAGAATTACAAAAAACAAAACTGATAATTCATTAAACAACAACCATCCATACTTTCATCCACCCAGATTAGCTAATTTAATTAGTAGTAATAAAAAAAATTAAATAAATAAATAAAAATCATAAGCCACACCCACACAGACCCCACCCACAAACCCCGCCCTTTAAGGATTATTATAACTGTTTAACAACAAAGAAAGAAGAGTTTAGAAAGATTAATGGAATAAGAAGTTATAAACATCAATTATATTCAGAAGAGGTGAATAAGAAAGCATTGGGGGCTTTTGATGATAAGAGGTTTATTTTAGAAAATGGAATTGATGGTCTCCCTTATGGTTATATAAGTATATAAGTGATAAGATATAAGTGATAAGATATATAAGTGATAAGATATATAAGTGATAAGATATATATAAGTGATAAGATATATATAAGTAATAAGTTAAAAAGGGGGGTTAGGGATTTTAACGGGCTACCACCACCTTTTTTCTATTATATAAATGATAGAACCAAGTATCAACTAGAACGGGCACTCGGTAGAGCGCATACCTTCGCCGCAGCTACTGTTCTGTACTTGGCATGGGAGTGTAGGGAACAGAACAGTGACCGCGCTATGGTAAAAATACGATTTTGACCTTTTCGTGACCTTGACCTTGACCTTTGACCCGATTGCTCCCAAAATCTAATCAAATGTGTCCCGTATAATAACCAATCATCCCACCAAATTTCATGCAATTCGGTTGAATACTTTTTGAGTTATGCGAATAACATACACACACACACACAGACATACAAATAAATACACAGCGATCAAAACATAACCTTCCGCTTTTGCGAAGGTAACCAGACTAAAGTGTGGAGGTGTAATCAACCTTGGTATATAAATGGAAAACACAACAAATGTGAAAAATATCAGATTCAAGAGGTTGAGAGAATCACTGGTCAGAAGGTTCTCAAGACGGATAAAGTATTCATTTGTTAAGTGGGGTAATGGAGGGCGGGAAGAAAAATATATTAGAGTGGAGTGAGAACTTTAATGGTTATCAATCGGATAATAAATATTATAATTTTAAAATGGTATGTGGGAGAGGAGGAGGTCAAACAAGAACCCTCCGTGAAACATACCACTTTATACTTTCACAACAAAAGGTTAAGGAACCTGTATACTTTATAAATATACTTGATGGGGATGAGTTCTATAGGAGAATGGAACTCTTAAAAAAGTTAGAAAGAGATAATATATTTATAGGCTCATTAGTAGAGTGGTCTAAGGAACTACATTACGGGGCTAGTGGGGGGAATAGGGTAAAAATTACATGTAAGTGAGAAGGATCATAGGTTCATAAGGCTAGAAGGATTATAGGTTCATAAAGGAAGAAAATCATAGGTTCATAAGGCGAGAAGGATTATAGGTTCATAAGGTGAGAAGGATTTATAGGTTCATAAGGCGAGAAGGATTATAGGTTCATAAGGTGAGAAGGATTATAGGTTCATAGAGGGAGAAATAGAGGTGTTTATGATTTTTGAAAAAGACAAGGGGGTAAATGACATTAGATAGGGATTTCCCATGTTAAACGGAGGTGTCCCAGAAGCAACATTTATCACCTACTGGCCTTCCTACTCATGATGTCGTTTTGGGTTCAGTCAGGTCAGCTGCCTAATGAATGGGTAGAAAGAGAGAAACAGATGGACAGAAACTGCCGCTACTTTTATATATAGATAAGAAGACTGCTTCAGTAGTGCTGAACTTCCGGATTTATTTTAACTATCTCTAAAATCATTATTTTAATTAAAATGGAAGTATATACGTGAACACTGCGCAGGGTGTCGCGTTCTATGAACTCCCGAGTTGTGAATGTATTCACGCTTTATCAAAGGGGTTCTTGCATCCTCACACAAACAGAGATTGTGTTTTTAACTTGAGAATCATTTTTAACTCAACTGGACTACTGTCCAGTTGAGTTCATCACATACTGAACCCTCCGTCGTCTGTCGTCTGTCGTCGTCGTCGTCGTCTGTCGTCCGTTAACTTTTCGACGTTAACACTCCAGCGTCCACAAATATCAACCGATTCTGATCAAACGTGACATGCAGCATCCTTACCCCAAGGACCAGGATGGTATTACATTTCAGTCCGATCCGTTGAAAAATGGCGGACTTGGGCGACCATTTTGTTTTTGGTCATGAAAACGACGTTAACACTCTAGCATCCACAAATATGAACAGATTTTGATCAAACTTAGAATGTTTAACCCTTACCACACAAGGTAGGTTGCTATTGCATTCCAACCCGATCCGTCACAAAATGGCCGCCATAGGCCGCCATATTGTTTTCAGCTCCGAAACGACGTTAAGACTTTAACGTCCACAAACATTTATGGATTTTGATCAAACTTGGTGTGTGAGACTCTTACCACACAAGGTAGGTTGCTATCTTAAGTCAAATCTAGTACAGACAACTGACCTACTTTAAAGTTGTCCAGTCAGTTCAGTTGAGTTCTGCTTCCCTGGAAGCTTTTTTTTTTTTTTTTTTTTTTTTTTTTTTTTGTATACAAGATCGAGGCTCGTGAAAGAGCGAAAATTAATCACACAGAAAGACAAACAGACACATAAAACAAATAACATCGGGAGCGGTAGACAAGATGGGGAGAGAGGGGGAAGGACACAAACACAACATTTGAGAGCAGGGACCGAGAGACATGGAGACATCGAGAGATCTGTGGGAGGGAGAGGGCTTTGGGGGGGAGGCATGTGAAGGGGGGAGGCATGTGAAGGGGGGAGGCATGTGAAGGGGGGGGGGGTGGGAGAGGTATAAACATATGGACACTGCCAGGATTTCCAGGAAATAAGTTGGAATTTCAAACAAGGTGGATCTGGGGTGAATTAGTGGGGGTAGAAAAGATCAAGGTTATGGATGGGGGAAGATAAGAGATGGTGGTGAACAGCTGTTTTAAAGACCTGGAGGGAGGAGAGGGATTGAAGGGAGTGTGGGAGTTTGTTCCACAGGCGGGAGAAAAGAGGAATGAAAGAGTGAAGGTGAGCAGAGAGCCGAGATTTCGGCAGTTTAACCATCAGAGGGTTGCTGGCAGATCTTGTGCGACCTGTAGGAATATTTGGGGGACAGAGCACGGAGAGAGCTGGGGGAGCAAGGCCGGAGAGGAGTCGGTAGAAGACAGAAAGACCACCTACCTGCCTGCGGTGAGTGAGTGAAAGACCCTCAGAGATAGCTTCATCGCGGGAGATTCCAATGATTTTGAAAGCTTTGGATTCAACAGCGTGAAGCCGAGCCAGGTGTGAGGCAGGAGCACCAGCCCATAGGGGAGAACAGTATTCCATTGAGCTGCGGATGAAAGCCTTGTATGTGGTGAGGAGCTCAGGTGTGCCGAGGAAGGACTTCGCACGACGGAGGATGCCCAGTCGGCGACTGGCTTTGGAGGCCAGCTTGGAAATGTGGTTTTCCCAAGAAAGATCATGGCAGATAGTGAGACCCAAAAGCTTGAGTGACAGAACTTCTTGGAGAGGATTGTTGAGAAAGTAGATGGGAGGGTTGTCCAGTCGATCTTTCCGGAGAGACATAGTAAGAGAGTGAGATTTGGCAGGATTGAAAGACATGTTCCACTTGTTTGACCAGTCTGTGATTTTGTCCAGGTCTTCAGAGAGTGAGGAGGCTGCAGACTGCCTATCTGAGGGAAGAGGAATGGAGCGGCAGAGAGTGGAGTCATCAGCAAAGAGATAGAGAGGATTTTCCAGAGAGTCAGAGAGATCATTGATAAAGACCAGAAAAAGCACAGGGCCCAGCACACTTCCTTGGGGAACTCCAGCCTGAACAGGAAGGGGAGATGAGAGAAATCCATTCAGGGCCACACGTTGACTACGACCAGAGAGGAAGTCCGCAAGCCATGCATGGAGATTTCCATGGATACCATAGGAGGAGAGTTTGGTGAGCAGAGCTGGGTGCCAGACCGTATCAAAGGCCCTTGATATGTCAAGGGAGACAGCTCTGATTTCCTGTTTGGCATTCAGGACCTCCATCCATTGTTGAGACAGCAGAAGCAGCATGTCCAGAGTAGAGTGACCTGGTCTGAAACCAAATTGATGATCAGAGATCAAGCCATTGGAGAAGAGGAAAGATTTCATATCCGAAGCAATGATGGATTCCATGACTTTGCTGATAATTGGGAGCAGGCTGATTGGTCTGTAGTTGCAAGGATCTGTTTTTGCACCTTTTTTGTGTAAAGCGGTAATGTTAGCTGATTTCCAGGATGCTGGCAGATGACCTTGAGCAAAAGATAGGGTGAAAAGAACAGAGAGAGGGTGAGATAGAGCGGCAGAGCAGGATTTTAGGACCCGTGGGCTGATGCCGTCTGGTCCAGTTGCAGAATCAGAGTCGAGGTTTGACAAAAACTCCTCCACCTTGTCAGGAGAGAAGGACACAGAGTCCAGGAGCATTTGGGTTCGACTGGGAAAGGTGGGAACAGAGAGAGATGGGTTTGGGACTAAGGATTTCGAGGCGAACACAGAGTTGAGGCATTCGGCTTTGTCACGTGCGATGTCAACTGTGTGGCCATTTGAGGTAAGGGAGGGGATGGAGGGGGAACAAACACCAGAAACGGATTTGACCAGACGCCACCAGGATTTGGAGGAAGGAGACAGGTTTGAGAGTTCATTCTTGAGTGAGGAGAGATAGTGCTTCCTGGCACTCCTGAGGGTAGACACACACTTGTTCCGAGCTTGGTGGAAGGAACTGAGATTTCCTTCAGTTGGATTAGCCTTCCAAGAGGCAAAGGCAAGTTGTTTCAGGGCAACAGCCTCACCACAAGATTCAGTGTACCATGGACGGGAGGAAGGGTAAGACAATTGAAGGCGAGATGGGATAAATCTGTGCATGAGAGAGATCAGTTTGCTTTGGAAGAATTCCCAGGAAGAATTGATGTCAGAGGCAGTGGAGATGGGAGACCAATCCAGACGATTGATGGCTGCTTGAAGACCGTCCCAGTCGGCCTGAGTGAAATGCCAGACTCGTCGACGCTGAGGAGGCTCTCTGAGAATGGCCAGAGAGATGTCCACTTTGACAAGCACATGATCAGAAGAACCGATTGGAGCAGAAGAAGAGCAGCAGACATTAGCAGGGAAGTTTGTCATAACCAAGTCTAGAAGAGAAGATACTCCATTGGCTGAGATCCGGGTCGGGAAATTGACAGATTGTGTCAATCCCAGTGAGTCACAGAAGTCCTTTGCTGAGGTGCCATGACTGGTGAGAGAGGAACCCACACCCAACCAGCTGGCATGATGACAGTTGAAGTCACCACATATGAGGAAGAGAGAGTTGGGATGAGTGGATAGAAGTTGGTCCATGTTGTCAGACATTGAAATGTAGATGGAGTCATCACTGTTTGGGGGACGGTACAGAACACATATGAACAAAAGGTGGGAGCGGAGAGGAAGCCGTAAGTTGTGTTTGTTATACATTTAGTTGTGTTTAGTTGTGTTTGTTATACATTTATCTCATTTATAGTATTCCAACTTTAAATATAAGGTTGAACTTGAATCATGTGCTGCCTCAATATGCATTTCTTATATCGTTGTAAATCACGAATTGAAAATTCATAATACTGTAGATCGTTGAATGGACAATGAAACATTCAGAAAAGTCTCATTGGTGAGCTGAGATCGACTTGTTAAAAGGATATATATGGTGTTTTAAAATCGGACATTGCTTTAATCTTCATAAGCACTCACACAAAGCGTCAATGTGTATTGCAGGCAGCGAGGGACCAAAGCCTGGACCAAACACTGGTGGAGAAGTCCCGTTGAATTTCATGATTATTTGTCATGGGCAAGCAGAACAGCAAGCTGCGCCCAGAGGTGCTCCAGGACCTGCGAGAGAACACCGAATTCACGGAGCATGAACTGCAAGAGTGGTACAAAGGCTTTCTGAAAGATTGTCCCAGCGGGAACCTCACCGTGGACGAATTCAAGAAAATTTATGGGAATTTCTTTCCATACGGTGATGCTTCAAAGTTTGCCGAGCACGTGTTTC
The DNA here is from genome assembly GCF_964187855.1 of Myxine glutinosa. Taxonomy (NCBI): domain Eukaryota; kingdom Metazoa; phylum Chordata; class Myxini; order Myxiniformes; family Myxinidae; genus Myxine; species Myxine glutinosa. The sequence goes on from NC_136268.1 coordinate 125,267,490, forward strand.
GCACATTTGACACGAATGCCGATGGAACCATTGACTTCCGCGAGTTCATTATTGCATTGAGCGTGACGTCGAGGGGCCGTCTTGAGCAGAAGTTGCAGTGGGCCTTCAGCATGTATGACCTGGATGGGAATGGATATATCAGCCGTGCAGAGATGCTTGAAATTGTACAGGTAAGCACAGGAACTTGAAACCTACTGTCAGATATTTCCTCACCTCTCAAATGTTGGATACTGAGTTTCAGCATTTTACTGTCACTCATTGTTTTTTCGTTCGCTAAATATTTTGCTTTTTACCTCCGCCACCAAAGGTGGATGTAGGTTATCTTTTCACCCATGTCTGTCTGTCTGTGAACAAGATATCTCAAAAAGTTGTGGACGGATTCGGACGAAATTTGGCGGACAGGTAGTGTATGTGACAAGGACGAAATGTTTCGATTTTGGTGAAGATATGAATATGCATTCGGATATGAGAATTATTTAATTTCAAAATGATTCTTCACCGTTGAGGGATCGGGCGAAAAGCGATATTCGACATGATATAGATAAAAGTTATGGATGACTCATGACTAAACTAGGTGGATGAGTTGGTTAGGTGACAAGAACAAGCCGATTAGATTTTGGTTCAGGTCCGAATCCAGATCCGGCCTATCAGTGGGATAGAAAACAGAAACTGTTCAGCCTGGCGGAGGTACGCACTCTACCGAGTGCTGTTCTAGTTTAAGATTGTGATGAAGTTGGGCTGACCGTGATTATGCTGAGGTTATAATATATTATGCTATTATGTTATATATAACATATTATGTTATAATATATAACATATTATGTGAAGAGCCGCTCGATAATTGACAAAGTCATGGTGAATCCTGCAGGCAATCTACAAGATGGTGTCTTCAGTCATGAAAATGCCTGAAGACGAGTCAACGCCAGAGAAGAGAACGGACAAGATATTCAAACAGATGGACACGAACAAGGATGGTGCGTAATACTGCGTCATAATGATTCTTGCGCTTTCTGTAGATATGTTGGGACCTCTTGATGTGTCACTGCTGCTTGTATTGTGACATCCTGTTGAGTTGCATTGCCATCTCATAAAGCTTGTTTGGGCAATGCTGCATATCTGTACAGTGCGCAGGTGCTGTGTATGGCATAGTCAGACAAATGGTAGCCCATGTTATGAAACCCAATAGGCACAAATAATGGTTCTCAAAAGAAATGTTAATCTTTTGAATAACCATACCAAAGTCGTTTTTGAATTGGCATCAACGTGTGTCAAGCAGTAAAGAATCTATATAATAATAGCGTAAGGACTCGACTTTGTTATCCCTTTTACGCCGCACCCAGTGACCCGATGCCCACAGCACTAATGGATTTACGATCTACGAACCTTGCTCTTTGTTTATCACGTAAAGCCATACTCGAAAAATCAGAATTAGCCGACGTTGGGGCCCAAAAGCATCCGATTAACTCCCGATACGACGCCATCTTACGACGCCATCGTATTGGCGTCTGCTGGGCGAAGGCGAAGCAAGCCGTCCGCTGATTGGACAGGCGAAGGCGAAAGCAAGCCGTCCACTGAGTGGACAATCCAGAGCATGCATTTGTGCCGGTGTCGGCGATCGTTGTTCATATACGCACTCTTCATTCTCATCTTTCTTCCTAACTCTTACTAGTCTAGTAGGAAGACTAGGTCCCCCTGCACCCCCCGGAGATATACTTCTAATCAGTGTTTCTAGATTGGAAACAATGTGTAGAAAATGACTAGCTATGGCCCCAAGCTGAAAAAATGTCCCACATACCATTTTTATGCAAATTACTGCTGCCATTATCAAAAAAAGACTAGGTCCCCCTGCACCCCCCCGGAGATATACTTCTAATCAGTGTTTCTAGATTGGAAAAAATGTGTAGAAAATGACTAGCTATGGCCCCAAGCTGAAACAATGTCCCACATACCATTTTAATGCAAATTACTGCTGCCATTATCAAAAAAACGATTTTTGACATATCTCAGCCAATATTGCAGATAATTGAAAAATGAAGGTGTCTAGACCCATGTTTTGAAGGGCATAGATCATGATAGAACTATTCATAACATGATTACATGTGTCTATGGTATACTAGTATGCTAATTAGTGCTTTATTTACAAAATAATCACAGTTTTACGAAATAATAGACTCATATTAAGGTCCGTCTACACAGACGTTAACACAAAGTTTTATTTTTCTAAATACCCTGTGAAATTCACCGAATGCCCTGTGAAACCTGGGATTCTTCTCCAGCTTTTTCAAGGGCCCGACTTTTCCCTTCCCTTTGAAGGCACTGGTGCAGTCTTCTCCGCTGAACACATAGTACCCCAGGAGAGTGGCACAGTAGTCCTCTCCCAGGGATTCTGCCAGCTCAGAGACGTTGACAAGTTGGCGATGCTTCCCTGACCCTGTATCCAGGTACACCGTCAGCTTGATGTTGTGGGCATGGTGGAGCAGGATCAGGAGGATGTCTGTGTCCGGTGTTCTGACTACAGCGTTCTTGTATCCGATGGTAGCAGCATGATGGAGGTACAGAACCACCCTGGTATCAGTCTCTTCCTGGTTGCTGTAGATCGTGGGGAGTTCACGTACCTCGACCTGAAACACAAAAAGGCACCGCATTTCAATCACCAGTCACTGCCAGTTTCAGTATATCTCCGGGGGGTGCAGGGGGACCTAGTCTTTTTTTGATAATGGCAGCAGTAATTTGCATAAAAATGGTATGTGGGACATTTTTTCAGCTTGGGGCCATAGCTAGTCATTTTCTACACATTTTTTCCAATCTAGAAACACTGATTAGAAGTATATCTCCGGGGGGTGCAGGGGGACCTAGTCTTTTTTTGATAATGGCAGCAGTAATTTGCATAAACATGGTATGTGGGACATTTTGTCAGCTTGGGGCCATAGCTAGTCATTTTCTACACATTTTTTCCAATCTAGAAACACTGATTAGAAGTATATCTCCGGGGGGTGCAGGGGGACCTAGTCTTTTTTTGATAATGGCAGCAGTAATTTGCATAAAAATGGTATGTGGGACATTATTTCAGCTTGGGGCCATAGCTAGTCATTTTCTACACATTTTTTCCAATCTAGAAACACTGATTAGAAGTATATCTCCGGGGGGTGCAGGGGGACCTAGTCTTCCTACTAGACTATACTCGGACAAGCAAATCCCCTATGCCATCCATAATGGTACACTCTATCCATAAACCACATCCTCCCTTCCGTGGATGTTCCACGGGTTTCGGCTAGTTAAAAATATTCTTTGCCGCATGACAGATGTCAGACAACACATTAGCTCGTTTACACCACGTCTTTGAGGTCACTCTGGACCAGGCAGAGTCGCATGGAGTTGTGTTCTTAACCAATCTGATCGGTCATGGGAGGGGTGTTGAGTGGCGAGAGTCAACCGCTGGAATACCACAGTCGATTCAGGCTGTGTAAAAGCAGCCATTCATCATAATCACGTGATGTCATCGCACTATTTCATTTCAGGTAAAAATGGTGACGTTCATGAGTCTGCGCAAGCATCGTTTGTGTCAGTGCTGACCAACGACACGAGTGCAGCTTGTGTTACTTGCAAAATCGAAGATTTTACAAGTATATTGGTCAGTTGCGTTTGTGCTTCTGTCTGTCTGTCTGTCTGTTTGTTTGTCACCGGCCTACAGGTCACAATTCTAAACCGATCGTCACAAAACTTCACCAGGTTGTATAGGTCGTCCCAATTGAGAAGCCTATTGATTTTGAGGTCAAACGTCATCTGGAGGTCAAATTTCTAAAATCGCCATTTTAAATCCGATTGACTTAAAAAATGAATAACATTTGTATATTGAGTCAATAAATTGGGAAATGAACTTTTTTAGGTCAAAAGGTCAAAGGTCAACTCAAAGTCAAACTTCCAAAATCATTTTTCATTTGAAAAACCGTCAATTTTCATCCGATTGACTTGAAAATTGAATAGCATTTGCATATTGCCTCACTGAATTGGGAAACCAACTATTTTGGAGGTCAAAAGGTCAAAGGTCAACTGAAGGGCAAACTTCCAAAATCATCAATTTTTATCTGAAAAACCATCAATTTTCATCTGATTGACTTGGAAATTGAACAGCATTTGCATATTGTCACTAAATAGGAAAACCAACTACTTTTGAGGTCAAAAGGTCAATGGTCAACTCTAGGTCAAACTTCCAAAATCATCAATTTTCATCTTAAAACCCATCAATTTTCATCCGATTGACTTGAAAATTGAACAGCATTTCTATAGTGCCTCACTGAATTGGGAAACCAACTATTTTTGAGGTCAAAAGGTCAAAGGTCAACTCAAGGTCAAACTTCTAAAATCATCATTTTTCATCTGAAAAAACGTCACTTTTCATCCTGTTGACCCGAGCTTTGATCAAGATCGTAAATTTGAATCTTCATGGAATAGACAATTTGCTGTATCAACGGAAAACTTGGGGGGGGGGGGGGGGGTGGATTTTGCAAGTATCGTGCTCCGCATGACGTCTTCTTGTTTTTTCTTTGGTCGAATGAGTCTGGACAGTGTCAGTTAAGTAATACGTGACGTCACATGTAAAAAATATACATGTGACTTATATATGTGACATATACAAAAATACATATTTATTGGCGGTCGTGTATGGCGTGAATGCCAAATGCTCTTTCACGGTCACTGTCGGCCTGGTGCCAAGTGGCCTCAAAGACGTGGTGTAAACGAGCCGATTCAATAGTGAGTAGGTACCATTTAGTGGTGGGAGAAGAGTGTCAGAGTTGGGGATTATATGGAAGGATTAGCGCTGCATTTGGGTGTAGAGTAATTTAGGGACAAACACGGCCATCACACCTGCTGCCGCCACATGCTCCTGCCACCAGCTGCCAGCCCAGTACCATTTGCTGGCTCGCAACATCTGCTGACTTTTGGGTCTCACTATCTGCCAGCTCGGTTCATCTGCCGGTTCACGTTAACTTGCCATCTACCTGTCCAGCCATAACCACCTGTTTTGCCAGCCATGCCACCTGCCGGTACCTATGTTACCTGCCAGTTCTGCCAACATGTCTTGCCAACATTTATGCCATTTATTCTGGGCCATAAAGGCCATGGAGACACCGTGTGCAAGTGCTGTTGGGACATAAAGGCTGAAGACCTTGTGTAAAAGCCAGATTGGCCAAATGCCATTTTGTCATTGTTGAGAGGTCACAATGGCCCTTTTTACTTGTGATATTAGGTGACATAGGCCAAGAAACTCCAGTTGTGAAGAGACATATGATCCATTGTGGAGCGCTTGGTGTTGGTAGGCCTTGCAGTCGCAAGAGACATTTGCAGTGCCGGGACCCAGGGCACTGATAGACAGCGTTGGGAGGGGATGGGAGGTGGTGCTACCAGGTAGGGTGAACCAGACAATAGAACTTCAAGGACTCCAAGGAGTGAAGAGGCCCCCTGGGGCACTCACCCCCATCCCAACCACACGCTATTTATGAATTATTGTAGGGTTAGTAGAACGACACATTAGACTTGGGATGAAATCTGTTTTTGAATTCTTGCTTGCGGGGTTTAGACTGGTGTGGGGAGTTGTATTGTATGATACAGTGATGGCCAAAAATATTGGTACCCTTGCACTTTTTTCAACTCAAAGAATAAGTTGAAATTGACAAAAGTATTTGGTCTCCACAATTCTTTATTTCACTGTTAATATTACAGAACCTTTGTTTTTGATTCATAACTTAATATATCCTTTTAAATCAGAAAATAAAAAGAAATGGCATTGACAAAATTATTGACACCCTCGACTTAATATTTGGTAGCACAACCTTTGAACAAAATAACTGCAGTCAAGCGCTTCCTATAACCATGGATGAGATTCCTACACCTCTCTACTGGAAGTTTGGCCCACTCTTCTTGTGCAAACTGCTACAGTTCTCCCGGATTTTAAGGGTACATTCTCCAAATTTCTGTTTTCAGATCTCCCCACAGGTGATGGCCGGAGGTCCCCGAAGGTGGCCGGAGGCATTATGTTTTTGGGTTGTCCGTCCGTCCGTATGGGCTAAACCTCGTTTTTCTCAGCAACCACATGATCCCCTACCCATACATATGCAGAGTCTACATTTTTACGGTCATATGTCACGTGGTGTGGCAGCCATATTAGCTTGAAAGCCGATATTTAAAAAAAAAAAAAAATCCCTTCTCCGAAACCGCTTCACCGATCGAAGTGAAACCTGTCCTGTCTGGTTTTTTTATCTTCCTCTTGTTTTTTCTTTATCTTTCTCTTGTTTTTTTCTTTATCTTTCTCTTGTTTGTTTTCTTTATCTTTCTATTGTTTTTCTCATGTTTTTCTTTATCTTGCCCTTTGTTTTTTTTTCTTTTTTTTCTTTATCTTTCTATTCTTTTTTCTCTTTTTTTTCTTCATCTTGCTCTTGGTTTTTTCTCTTGTTTTTTTTCTTTATCTTTCTATTGGTTTTTCTCTTGTTTTTTTTCTTTATCTTGCTCTTGGTTTTTTTTTTCTTTATCTTTCTCTTGTTTTATCTTTATCTTTCTCTTGTTATTTCTTTTTCTTTCTCTTGTTTTTTCTTTATCTTTCTCTTGTTTTTTCTTTATCTTTCTCTTGTTTTTTCTTTATCTTTCTCTTGTTTTTTCTTTATCTTTCTCTTGTTTTTTCTGAATCTTTCTCTTGTTTTTTCTTTATCTTACTCTTGTTTTTTCTTTTCTTTCTCTTGTTTTTTATATTTCTCTTGTTTTTATCTTTCTCTTGTTTTTTCTTTATCTTTCACTTGTTTTTTTTATCTTGCTCTTGTTTTTTCCCTTTTCTTTCTCTTGGTTTTTTCCTTAATCTTTCTCGTTTTTTTCTTTATCTTTTCTTGTTTTTTCGTTATCTTTCTCTTGTTTTTTCTTTATCTTTCTCTTGTTTTTTCTTTATCTTTCTCTTGTTTTTTCTTTATCTTTCTCTTGTTTTTTTTTTATCTTTCTCTTGTTTTTTTTTTACTCTTTCTCTTGTTTTTTTTTACTCTTTCTCTTGTTTTTTTATTTATCTTTCTCTTGTTTTTTTATCTTGCTCTTGTTTTTTTCCTTTTCTTTGTCTTGGTTTTTTTCTTCATCTTTCTCTTGTTTTTTCTTTATCTTTTCTTGTTTTTTCTTTATCTTTCCCTTGTTTTTTTCTTTATCTTTCTCTTGTTTTTTTTCTTTATCTTTCTCTTGTTTTTTCTTTATCTTTCCCTTGTTTTTTTTCCTTTATCTTTTTCTTGTTTTTTTTCTTTATCTTTCTCGGTTTTTTTTCTTTATCTTTTTCTAGTTCTTTCTTTCTTTCCCCCTCGTTCTTTCGTTTTTTTTCTTTCTTCCTCTTTACTCTGAATTGTTAAAAATCTTTCTTCTCCTTGTTTTTTTTTCTTTCTCTTTTTGTTTCTCTTTATCTCTCCTGTTCATTTATTATCTTGCAGTATTAGCCCCAGTTGTTTCTCTCCTACCCAATTGTCAATTTAACCTTGTTCTTCCATGAGCCTCTCTCTTGTGGAAAAAAAACATTTAACAGAATGTACATTTCAGCCTGTAGTTTGAGTTATTGTTGGTTTATCAGTAATGTCCATTACATTCTCATCTGCAGGGCTCAAACTTCCATAAATGCATTTTGTCGTCACTCAAATATATTTCAGGGTACCAAATACTTTTCACCCCTCAGCCCAAATTGGGCTAAGGGGTATTGTCGTCCGGGCGTCCGTCAACTTTTGGCTTCCGTCAATTTCGAGCAGAACGGCTTGTCCGATTAAATCCATTTTGCAGTGTGTGTTGGGGTTGAGTAGAGGAAGGTTCCTTTCGAAAATGGGCCTGCTGCGATGTTCAATATGGCCGCCACGGCAGCCATCTTGAAATTGGTTTCCGTCAATTTCAAGCAGAACGGCTTGTCCGATTAAATCCATTTTTGCAGTGTGTGTTGGGGTTGAGTAGAGGAAGCTTCCTTTCGAAAATGGGTGCGCTGCAATTTTAAATATGGCCGCAATGGCAGCCATCTTGAAATTGGTTTCCATCATGCATGGGCTGAGGGGTTACGCCCGCTTTGCGGTGCTATTTATTTGTTTTTGGTTTACTTTCACGAATTGAAATAAGTCTGAAACTAACCTGCACAATAAATTTTACATCTACACTTTATCTTAAAAGTATAAATAAATCCGTGTTGTCTTACGTGGGAAATTGCTTTCACAATCATTAAGTTAATATTTGTGTCTCTTACTCCTCATTCACAACTCAAGTGCATCCTTTTCACCGCACTGTGTTTCAGTTTGGGAAACCTGATTGGGATGGATTCTGTTCATTTTTTGCTGATGTGCCATGGACCTCAACTTTCAGTCTTGGTTCTGATATGGCTGCCAAGGAAATATCCCAATGGATTTGCACTGGATCGAGCGATAAACTTATTGGAGCATGGAATTAAGGTATTGGAAAGAGCGTTGGAGAGGAGGATAAGGAAGAAAGTAAAGATCGACGAAATGCAGTTTGGATTTATGCCAGGAAGAGGAACGACAAATGTTCTTTTTATTGTAAGGCAGTTGCAGGAGAAGTACATGGAGAAGAGGAAGAAGTTGTTTCTTGGGTTTGTTGTCCCCCGTCGCACCGCGGAGCGAAAGGGGGACTATGGTTTTCCCCGACGTGCGTGCGTGCATACGTGCGTGCGTGCATGCGTGCGTAAGCAAAGAACCGAATTCTAATTTTGTGTGTGGGTGCAACCCACGTCAAAATCCAAGATGGCCGCCGCCATGTATGTCTGAACTTTGTGAGCGGAATATCTTGAAAAAGAAGCGATGTACCAACTTCTAATCTGGTGTGTGGGTGTATCGAGGCATAAGGAAGAACGCTCTTGAAAATTGGGTCACCACGTCAAAATCCAAGATGGCCGCCACCATATATATGTCTTAACCTTGTGAGCGAAATATCTTTGAAAAATAAACGAACTACTAACTTCTAATCTGGTGTGTGGGTGTATCTACGCATAAGGAAGAACGCTATTGAAAATTGGGTCGCCACGTCAAAATCCAAGATGGCCACCTTGCGTCTTCCACTTTGTCAACTCACATCACCTAGGCGTAACGCTTGTTGATCTGGAGAAAGCATTCGATAGGGTTCCACACGAAGTAGTGACATGGGCATTGAGGAAGTTAGGAGTGGAGGAATGGTTGATCAGAGTAGTGATGGCAATGTATGAGAGAGCGCGCACAGGTGTAAGGACGAAGGACGGGAACAGTGGTGAGTTTGAGCTGAAGGTGGGAGTGCATCAGGGGGCGGTACTAAGTCCACTACTATTTGTAGCTGTGATGGAGGTGCTGGCTCGGAATGTAATGCCTAAGTCACACATAGGCGGATTTGTCGGCGACTACTGGCGACTGGAAAAATCGCCACCACCCGCCGACAATTGTAATGAAACCGTAATGGACGGTCGCCTGTAGTCGTGGTTATCCTCCCCAGGTCGGCTGCAGTCGGCAAGAGCCGCAAAGGGGCCAAATATTTTTTTTAATGTTTAAAAACGGCGCGCTCAGTCGCACTCGAAAAACATCCGTCATGCTGTCGTGATGGAACCGCCATGCTGTCATCGGTATCCGTAATAAGAGCGTAAAGCGGCCGCAACCCAGTCGCTCATAGTCTTCCGCAATCGCCCCACCAGCTAGCACGGCAGAGATGCGAATGCCATACGGCCTTCCTGCGGCATCTTCCCGACTACGGGCCGACACTGTTGCGGCTGCATATCGACTACAGAAGAACTGCCACGTCTCCCCTGCGGCTATGGGAGACTGACGACGACAGCAGTAGGACTAGTGGCGGCCGAGTTACGGCCACTGGCGACAGAGATACGACTGCCTGGCGACTGCATTACGACATACCACGATTCCATGGCAAGACAGGATGGTGTGAGGGTCTCCGTGGAGTGAGGTCCTGTGGTGCCGACAAGGATATGGCTTTATTGTTTGGACTTGGGACTTTTGGGAACTTTCTTTTTGGGACTTTGGTCCTTTGGAAACTTTATTTATGGGACTTGGGACCAGTGGAAATAATTTGTTGGACTTTATTTCCATTCTCTCTCCCTGCAGAAAAGTTTGATTATTACATTACAATGATACATCTTTATTAACTTTCTTGTTGTACATCAAACATCTTTATGCTTCATGTCATACATCATTGAAATGAATAAAGTGAAATGTAAAATAGAGAAATAAAGATTTAAAAAGTTGTGTGAATCGTCTCCAATCGCCGGCGGTCTTATTGCAGTCTTGCGGACGTCGGAGTAAACCGCCACCCGGCCCCAATGCAGTCGTCGCGATCCGCCATCGGTCGTAATCTAGCCGCCAGACTGTCGCCACGCTGCCGCCGTGCATCCGCAATGCAGTCGTCGTCGATCTTCAACAGTCGCCATCCCACTCGGGGCGTCGCCGCAATGCAGTCGCAATGTGGCCGCCTGCAGTCGCCATACTGCCGCCTGACCATATTTGACCGCCCGAAATCGCCAGTAGTCGCCGAAAAATCTTGATCGCCGGCAGTCGCCAGTAGTCGCCAAAATATCCGCCGATGTGTGACTTAGGCATAAAGGAGGGTTTACCGTGGGAGTTTTTGTATGCAGATGATCTGGTATTGATTGCGGAAAGTATGGATGGACTGAAGGAGAAGATGAACAAGTGGAAGGAATGTATGGAGACAAAAGGTCTGAAGGTGAATATTGGAAAAACAAAGGTGATGGCAAGTGGTAAAGCATGTGGTGAGGTGGAAAGAACTGGGAAGTGGCCGTGTGCTGTGTGCAGGAAGGGTGTTGGAGTGAACTCCATTCAATGTACAATATGCGCTGAGTGGGTTCATCAAAAATGTAGTGGTCTGAGAGCATCATTAACCAGTGTGGCAGCTACATTCAAGTGTTAGGTGTGCACAGAGGGAGCTGCAGATGGAGGAAATGTTGAGTTGGATCTTGGAGACGGCGTGAAGCAGGAAGGTGTGAAAACGTTTTGCTACCGAGGTGACATGCTGAATGGAAAAGGTGGATCAGACTCTGCAACCGTTGCTAGAGTGAGATGTGCATGGAAGAAGTTTCGGCAACTGAGTGGCGTGTTAATGAGGAGGGGAGTGTCGTTGTAGCTGACGGGAAATGTGTATGCTGCATGTGTGAAAAGTGTTATGATTTATGGGTGGCGAGACATGGGTAATGAAAGTAGAGCAGCAACGAAGGCTGGAAAGGGTGGAAATGCGAATGGTTCGGTTGATGTGCGGAGTATCGTTGAGAGAGAGGACGACAAATTATGAATTGTGAAAGATGATGGGAATAGAGCCTGTGATGGATGCTGTGAAGAGAAACAGGTTGAGATGGTTTGGTCATGTGTTGAGGAAGGATTAAAGTGACTGGTTGAGAAGAGTGATGGAAATGAATGTAGAAGGAAGTAGAGGACGGGGAAGACTGAGAAAGACTTTGCTAAAAGTGGTGGAAGAATAAATGCGGGCAAGGGGGTTAACAAGGGGAGATGCAGAAAATAGGGCAAAATGGAGAAGATGTCATGCGGCCCGCAAGGCTAACCCCCTCTCTAGCAGGGAAAATGGCCTTAAAATGCCTGTTGTTGTTGTATTTGCACTGGTATGGGCATTTATATTCCTTCATTTTCCTATTAAGTGAAGGTTCATTGCCATCCATTGTTCATTCCTACTTGTGCATCAGCAATTGCTCATTACAACCCCTATTTCAAGCAGTACCATGTGCAAGGGTCTCTGGAGTCCAAATGTCTGTTCCGCAAAGCAAGTAACCACTGTAAAAGAGTTATTGAGGATGTCAAGCAACACTATGCTGCTTCTGTAGCTGATTCCATTGTGACTCAGCAGCTTGGCTCTCGGGACTTTTGGCGGATTGCCAACAGTGTACTCAACCACAATAAATCTTCTATACCTCTTCTCTTTCATGGACCTGAGGTTGTTACTTCACGTCTGGATATGGTTAACCTCTTTTCAAACCGCTTTGTTTCTAATTCTACCCTCACTAATCAGGGATACCCTCTTCCTGATTTTTCCATCACGTACAGACTCTGATATTCTTGTTCCAGTTATCACTCCTAAGAAGGTTGCCAGAATTATTCGTACTTTAGATGCTTCAAAAGCGACTGGTCCTGATGGAATCCCTGTGATTGTATTGAAGATGTGTTGTCCCAAACTGTCACCGATTCTTGCCAAGCTATTCAACATGTGCTTGTCTGCTTCAGTGTTTCCTTCATCATGGAAAGTGGCTTCTGTTCCTGTTTTCAAGGGTGCCGGTGAGCATTCTGAACCAAGTAACTATTGCCCCATCAGCCTGCTTCCTGGAATAAGTAAGGTATTTGAATGCTTCATCAATGATCAACGTCTCAGCCATCTAGAGGACAATGAACTTCTCACTGACTGCCAGTATGGCCTTGCTATTCTCACTCTTCTGGTGATCTACTATCCTTAATTACGGATCATATAAACAGGACATTGGAGTTCGAGGGTGAAACTCGATTTGATGCTTTGGATATCTCAAAAGACTGATAAAGTATGGCACAGGGGTCTGCTCCACAAGCTTCAGTCATATGGTGTATCTGGAGTGATGCATTCAATCATCTCAGCTTTCCTTACAAATCCCAAGATGAGGTGGTACTTGAGGGTCAATCTTCTCCTACTTGCTCCATCAATTCTGGTGTTCCACAGGGCTCTATCCGTGGTCTCACATTGTTGCTTGTTTATATCAATGATCTTCCTGATGATATTCTGTCTCAGCTAGCCATGTATGCTGATGATTCCTCACTCTGCTGTACATCTGCTGATTCACTCAACTCCACTCGTAATGAGGTTGGAGTTTCTCTGGACAATGATTTGGAGAATGTTTTGAAGTGGGGGCATGACTGGCTGGTAACCTTCAATGCAAAGAAAACTAAACTGCTGTCCATGTCTTGCTCTTGAAACAGGTATTTCCCTTCTGTGCACATGGTGTCTTCAACCTTAACAGAATCATCGGAGCTTCGACTTCTTGGTTCTGGACATGTCTTCTAACCTCCGTTGGGATAAGTACATTTCTGGTATTGCTAAGATTGCTTCCAAGCGAGTTGGTTGCCTTTATCGAGCGCAGAGGTATTTACCTCCTAATGCCGTTTTGTGCCTGTATAAGGCAACTATGCGTCCCCTCATGGAATACTGTTGCCACATTTGGGCTGAAGCACCAGCCTGCCACTTATCTTTACTGAAAGGCTCCAGAAACACATTGTCAACCTGGTTGGTGTGGAGACGTGTTCAACTCTTCAACCACTCTCTCACCGTAGGTCAATTGCCATTCTTGGTTTATTCTACAGATATTTTCATGCCAAATGTTCTGTTGGACTTTCTAACTTGGTTCCTCCCGTACGAGTGTTTGGACATAAGACTCGGTTTGCCATCTCTGCACACCCATAGACTATAGCTGACCCAAGATGCAGAATGAAAGGCTCTGCAGATAGTTTTATCCCTTGTGCTGTCTTGCCCTCGAATTCGCTACCTGTAACAATGTAACATGCTTCCATTATCCTACGATCTACTTGGCTTTAAGAGGAATGTCAATTCATTCTTCCTACATCTTTGAGGTTTAATCGCATTTTGCCCAACCTCTGCTACTTCTTGTGTCTTTGATGTTTTCTTGTTATTATTTATTTTATTTTGGTTTATCCTTATATTTTTCTAACCTTCTCTTAGCCCGTTACCTAGAGTGGCTGTATGCCTTGTCTGGGGCGATACCCATAAAAAAAACAAAAAATAAGTGAATCAATTCTTCATCTTATTTTAAAAAAAAAAATCAAAATGCCACATTCTACACATACCTAAATAGCACCAACTCTTTTTTTTTTTTTCATTAGAAAGGTTGAAATACAGGAAACATACAGAGACCAAGAT
>NC_136268.1:125286391-125486391 GCF_964187855.1 Myxine glutinosa
ACAGAGATTGCTGGAATTATAGATAGATGTATGTACTATGTATGTATGTATGTATATATAGAGATATATATATAGATATATATATATATATATATATATATATACACGTGAAAAAGTAAGTACACCCCACGTAAAGTTTTGACTTTTTCCAACATATTCCAACATACAGCTATTTGATCTTCATTTCAACAATATTGACAGATAAAGGTGATATTGAAGGAGTCCGGACTCCAGCAGAATACGGATAAAAGGATGGCAAGGCACAAACTCGTCCGAGAAGATGTTTATTCGTAAAACCAACTCGGGAACACTAAAAAGCCCGTTTATCGGGCTGCCTTATAAAGCAAAAACCGAAACCGAAACCGAAAGCCACGCCTCTCAAGCGAGGCGTGCTTCGGTGGTCACGTGATCCACAGTTGTAGCTCATTATACCCGCACGCGCGGCACGCTTTGGCGGTCACGTGACCAGCCACTCTGGCGCCGTGGATCCCCGCCGGTGACGTCACCGGCTGGAGCAAGGAGATTCTGATGCCGGTCTTGCTTGGGGGACCCATGGGTCGCTACACACGCCCCCCCAGAATGGACTTGGTCCAGGGAGGTCAACCTGAGGGGGGTCCGGATGACCCGACCGAAACGACCCCTGGCCGGTCGCGGGGGGTGGGGTCCGGTGTGGTGGTGGATGGTCGGACGGGGGGTGTAGTGGACGGGGGGCGGCCGCGCCGCGGTGGCAGAGCCAGCCGTGGCGGCTGGCTGATGTCCATGTGGGCTGGTTTGAGGCGGTCCAGCGAGATCCATTCCGCCCGGCCACCGATGCTGACGATGAAGGACTTGTTGTCCCGGCGTAGGACCCGGAAGGGTCCGTCGTAAGGTGGCCGGAGCGGCCCCCGGTGCGCGTCGTGGCGCACAAAGACGTACTCTGCCGTGCGGAGTGCTGGGGGGACGTAGGAGTGGGGGTCGCCGTGGCGGGACGTTGGCACCGGGGCAAAACGTTGGGCGGCCTCCTGGAAGTCCGTGCGCTGGCGAGCGGCGGACCAGGGGCTGGTGGCGTCAGGCACGAACTCGCCCGGGACGCGGAGAGTCTGGCCGTACACCAGCTCGGCGGTGGACGCCTGGAGGTCCTCCTTGGGGGCCGTGCGGGGGCCCAAAAGGACCCACGGGAGCCGGTCGGCCCACCCGTCGTCCTGGAGGCCGGCCATGAGTGCGGCCTTCATGGAGCGGTGAAACCGCTCACACAACCCGTTGGCTTGGGGGTGGTGCGGTGCAGAGTGACTCCCAACGAGCGGGCGACCGCGCCCCAAAGTTCGGACGTGAACTGTGGGCCGCGGTCGGACGAGATGTCCGCCGAAGCGCGCGACCCAGGTGGCGATGAACGCCTGCGCCACATCGGCGGTGGTGGTGGAGGTGAGGGGCACGGCCTCCGGCCACCTGGTGGTCCTGTCCACCATGGTGAGCAGGTGGGTGAACCCCTGCGATGGGGGCAGGGGACCCACCAGGTCCACGTGGACGTGGTCGAAACGCCGCTCGGGCACGGTGAAAGGAGCCAACGGAGCCAGGGTGTGACGGTGGACCTTGGCCCGCTGGCAGGCTGTGCAGGCGTTGGCCCAGTCGCGGACGTCTCGTCGCAACCCGTGCCAGACGAAGCGTGCCGACACCAGCTTCTGGGACGCCTTCCGGCCTGGGTGCGAGAGGTCGTGGAGGGAAGCGAAAATGCGGCGCCGCCAGGAGACCGGCACGACGGGGCGCGGTCGGCCCTGGGAGACGTCGCAAAGCAGGACCGTGCCCGTGAAGGGGACGTCAGCCAAGCGGAGGCCCGTGTCTGCCACCCTGAGCGCCTGCACCGTGCCGTCGGTGGTCTGTTCCGTCGCCATCAGGGCGAAATGCACGCCGAGGTGGACGGCGTTGGCGCCAGCCCGAGAAAGGCAGTCGGCCACGATGTTGTCTTTCCCGGCGACGTGCCGGATGTCCGTGGTGTATTCGGACACGGCGGAGAGGTGGCGCTGCTGGCGGGCCGACCACGGCTCCGTGACCTTGGCCATTGCGAAAATCAATGGCTTGTGGTCGACAAAGGCCGTGAATGGGCGGCCCTCCAGGAGGTGGCGAAAATGGCGGACGGCCAGGTACAGCCCGAGGAGCTCGCGGTCGAACGTGCTGTACTTCAGCTCTTTGGGCAGGAGTTGCCGGCTGAAGAACGCGAGCGGCTGCCAGGCCCCGTTAACCCATTGCTCATGGACCGCGCCCACGGCGTAGTCGGAGGCGTCCGTGGTGAGGGCGATGGGGGCATGGGGTACCGGGTGGGCCAGCAGCGTGGCGTTGGCAAGGGCCCGTTTCGCGCCGGCAAAAGCCGCGTCCATGTCCGTGGACCAGACGACGTCGTGCTTCGCCGGCTGGCCTCGGAGGGCGGCGTACAAGGGCCGCATGAGTTGCGCCGCTCGGGGCACGAAGCGGTGGTAGACCTTCACCATCCCGAGGAACTCCTGCAGCGCCTTGACGGAGCGGGGGCGCGGGAAAGCGGCGATGGCCTCGACTTTGGCCGGCAGCGGCACAGCGCCGTGCCGGGTGATGCGGTGGCCCAAAAAGGTCGATCGTCGCTGCACCAAAGTGACATTTGGCCGGGTTGACAATCAAGCCGTGCTCGCTGAGGCGGCCGAAGAGCGTCCGGAGGTGGAGGAGGTGCTCGGCTCTGGACGTGCTGGCGACGAGGATGTCGTCCAGGTAGGTGAAGAGGAATGGCAGGTCGCGCAGCACGCCGTCCATCAGGCGCTGGAACGCCTGCGCCGCGTTTTTGAGGCCGAAGGGCATCCGGAGGAACTCAAAGAGGCCGAAAGGTGTGATCACGGCCGTCTTCGGGATGTCGGCCGGGCGGACGGGCACCTGGTGGTACCCCCGAATCAGGTCCACTTTAGAAAAAATGGTCCGCCCCGCCAACCGGGCGGAAAAATCCTGGATGTGCGGGACGGGGTACCTGTCGGGGGTAGTGGCGTCGTTGAGGCGGCAGTAGTCGCCGCATGGCCGCCATCCGCCCCACCGGCTTCGGGACGATGTGCAACGGCGAGGCCCAGGCGCTGCCGGAGCGCCGTACCATGCCGAGGCGCTCCAGCGCCGTGAACTCGGCCTTGGCGACGGCGAGTTTGGCGGGGTCGAGACGGTGAGCCCGGGCGTACACCGGCGGGCCCGTAGTGGGGATGTGATGCTCGATGCCGTGCCTCACCGCGATGGCCGACAACGTCGGCCGCGTGAGGGCCGGGAACTCCGCGAGGAGACGTGCGAAGTCGTCCGCCAATGGGAGGGCGCAGGAAAACTCGGTGGGTGCGGTCCGGCTCAAGGCGCACGCCAGGGAGCTGAAAGTCTTGGCGTTGATGAGACGCCGGCATTTCACGTCTACCAGCAGCCCGTGGGCGCACAAGAAATCGGCCCCGAGCAAAGCCATGGGGATGTCCGCCGTCAAGAACTCCCAGTGAAAGAGCTGGCTGCCGAAGCGGAGGGCGATGGTGCGTGGGCCGAAAGTGCGGATGGCGGAGCCATTGGCCGCGACCAATGGGGGGCCGCAGACGGCGGCCCGCCTGTCCTCCGCCGAAGCGGGAATGACGCTCAGCTGGGCGCCGGTGTCCAGAGGAAGCGCCGCCCCGACGCTCGGTCCGCGATGAACAGCAGGTTTCCGGAACGGCCGGCGTTCATTGCTGGGAGGGAACACCGGCTCGCCCGTTTCCCGGGGTCGAACGTGCACGGGGGTCGGCATGATCGGGCCTGCCGCCCGAACCTGGCGTGGAAATAGCACCAGGCCGGGTCCGGCGGGGGCTCCGGTCGACTCGTCAGGACCGGGCGACGCGGCGTCGCCGCTGCCAGTCGTGCCGGCCCGGCGGTCTCCGGGAAGGAGACTGCGTCGCGGGCGGGTGGGTGGGAAGGCTCCCGTCCGCCACCCCGACGAGCTGGCTCGCCGCTCCGGCGAGCTGGCTTGCCGAAGTGATCTTGTCGGCCTCCTTGGCGAGGTCGCGGGGGTTTACGATGGTCGTACCTGCCAGGGAGACCCGTACCGGGGCCGGGAGCTGGCGAAGAAAGAGCTCCTGAAACAGGAAATCCGAGGGGTGCTCGCCGAGCAACGCGAGCATGTAGTCCATGCGCTCGGACGGGCGCGTATCACCGAGCTCCGGTAGGTCGAGCAGGCGTCGTGTGCGCTCAGCCGGGGAAAGGGCGAATGCGCCCAGCAGAAGTGCCTTGATGGCGTCGTACTTGCCGTCAGCGGGCGGGTACTGGAGGAAGCTCAGGCAGCGGGCGGCGGTCGCGGAGCCGAGCGCAGCGACCACGTAATGGTAACGGGTGGCGTCCTCCGTGATGCCACGCAGGGCGAACTGGGAGTCCGCCTGCGTGAACCAGACGGCGGCATGTGCTTCCCAGAAGGTGGGCAGCTTGAGGGACACTGCGGTGTCCATTGCCATGTTGCAAATTCGGGGTCACCAGTGAAGGAGTCCGGACTCCAGCAGAATACGGATAAAAGGATGGCAAGGCACAAACTCGTCCGAGAAGATGTTTATTCGTAAAACCAACTCGGGAACACTAAAAAGCCCGTTTATCGGGCTGCCTTATAAAGCAAAACCAAAAACCGAAACCGAAACCGAAAGCAACACCTCTCAAGCGAGGCGTGCTTCGGTGGTCACGTGATCCACAGGTGTAGCTCATTATACCCGCACGCGCGGCACGCTTTGGCGGTCACTTGACCAGCCACTCTGGCGCCGTGGATCCCCGCCGGTGACGTCACCGGCTGGAGCAAGGAGATTCTGATGCCGGTCTTGCTTGGGGGACCCATGGATTGCTACAATATAATATAACAAATATCATGAAACATTTACATTTTGTAGTCCATTGTATAATTTAAATAAACATAAATGCAAATTTCACATGTGGAAAAAGTAAGTGCACCCTTGGCTCCAATAGGTGGTATTGCCCCCTTTGGCAGAAACAACCTCAAGTAGGCGTTTCTTATAACTGTCTACCAGTCTCTGACATCAACTGGGAGAAATTTTTGCCCACTCCATATGCAGAATTCTTTCAGCTGTGCGATGTTTGAGGGGTTTCTTGCATGCACAGCTCGTTTCAAATCCCCCCACAACATCTCAATGGGATTTAGATCCGGGCTTTGACTTGGCCATTCCAGAACCCTCCATTTCTTTCTTTTCAGCCATTCCTTGGTGGATTTACTGGTATGTTTAGGGTCATTGTCATGTTGCAAGGTCCACCTTCAGTTGAGCTTCAACTTTCCGACAGATGGGCTCACATTATCCTCAAGCACCCTCTGGTACAATGAAGAATTCATCGTGGATTCTATGATGGTGAGTTGCCCAGGCCCTGATGCAGCAAAGCTGCCCCAAACCATAATATTTCCACCACCATGCTTTCCAGTTGGTATCAGGTTCTTGTGGTCAAATGCTGTCTTTGGTTTTCGCCAATCATGTCTTCTGGTACTGTGGCCAAATAGCTCTGCCTTTGACTCATCTGTCCAGAGCACATTGTTCCAGAAGTGCTGGTCTTTGCCTCGACGTTCATTGGCAAACTTTAGTCTTGCCCTTTTTTTTTTGTATACTGAATCGAGGCTCGTGAAAGAGCTAAAAGAGCCTGATGGGAACAGGCCTGATGTTATTTCTGGACAGCAAAGGTTTCCTCCTGGCACACCTCCCATGTAGATCAAATTTGTGCAGCCTCTTTCTAATGGTAGACTCATGCACTTTGACATCAACAGTGGCAAGAGCTACCTGTAGGTCCCGTGATGACATTCTGGGGTTCTTAGAGACTTCTTTCAGCATCTTGCGGTCTGCTCTCAGGCTGAACTTGCTGGGGCGGCCTGGCCTGAACAAGTTGGCAGTTGTTTGGAATCTTCTCCACTTGTAGATGATCTTCCGGACAGTCGAATGATCGATTTCAAACTGTTTGGAGATCTTTTTAAATCCATTCCCAGACTCGTAGGCATCTATAAGCTTCTTTCTGAAGGCCCCAGAGAGCTCTTTTGATCTAGGCATGGTGACGCCGCACACTTCAACAACAAACAACAACAACAACAACAACAACATGCATTTTAAAAGGCCATTTTCCCTGCTAGAGCGGGGGTTAGCCTTGCGGTCCCCATGACAATCTTCTCCATTTTGCCCTATTTTCTGCATCTCTCCTTGTTAACCCCCTTGCCCGCATTTCTTCTTCCACCATCTTTAGCCAAGTCTTTCTCGGTCTTCCCCGTCTTCTACTTCCTTCTACATTCATTTCCATCACTCTTCTCAACCAGTCACTTTCATCCTTCCTCAACACATGACCAAACCATCTCAACCTGTTCCTCTTCACAGCATCAATCACAGGCTCTATTCCCATCATCTTTCGCATGTCTTTTCGCAACACTTCAACAACAAAGAGCAAACCAAACTAAATGTCTGAGGTTTAAATAAGACAGGTTCCTCCAAGATCCTCTCTAACGATGTTCTATTCATTTGCACCTGAGCTGGTGCACCTGATTCTAATTTTAGATATTTGAAGTAGTGATAAATGTAAGGGTGTACTTACTTTTTCCACATGCGAAATTTGCATTTATGTTTATTTAAATTATACAATGGACTACAAAATGTAAATGTTTCATGATATTTGTTTTATTATATCACCTTTATCTATCAATATTGTTGAAATGAAGATCAAATAGCTGTATGTTGAAATATGTTGAAAAAGTCAAAGCTTTACATGGGGTGTACTTACGTTTTCACGTGACTGTATACTGCATGTACCTGCGAAAGCGCCACTTAATGTAAAATGGGACTTCAACAATACTATGCAAAGAATAGTTAAACATATGGGAATTTAATATTGCTTCGGCATGTGCTCCCCAAAAATGTTCCTTGACTCAACCCCAAGGCTTCAGTCCCTTCCCCACTCCAAGTCGTCAAAACACTCTCCCCACCCCAAGTCCTCAACCACCCCACACAGACACTACTTTTAAAACAAGAGGGCATTCTTTCATCATTACATATTATTTCCTCATTACCTCATTGAAATAGTGGAATATTTAACTCTCTTTCCCCTCCTCTATCCACCTTAATATTATGTCATTTCCAACTTCACCTTATCCTACCTCGTCAAAACCTGTTTTCCCAACTTGTCCTTTCACCTCGTTCACAATCTCGTACATGCCTCGCCAGATGGCAACAAGATACCAACAAGATACATCTCACAAGAACAATTATCCAAACTACCTTCAGGTCCCTATTTACAATCTCATGAGACATGTCCCATGGAAACGCCGTCGAATTTCCACTCTCAAGTGATCGTGAGTAGCCTAATTGTGTCAATAAATGGTCCGAAATTAATTATCTTCTTTGTGATACATGTATGCAGTAATAGCTGGGTGGCTTAGCTTAAAAATTCGGATCGATTGTGCCTTTTCCCTTAAAAGCATGAAACTTGGCACATGGCTAGAATACCCGAAAAGAAAGATTTTTAGTCCAGGTGGCATCCCCAATTTCACCCCATATGGCGGCCATCTTGAAATTCTGGATGGCCGTCATACAAGACCTATTTTGATGAATATCTCCATAATTAGAACAGATATCAAAATGGTTGAAGTGCCTATACCTACATTTTTAGGGTCTAGGAATCCAATGGCAACATAAAATATTAAGCAGTTTGTGGGAGCTAGTTGTCACACTTGATACAGAGGTTCTTACTGCTCCACCACGCATTGATCTAGAATCACTCTCCCCGTGCACTCAGGAAGAGGCAGATGGTCGGATGTTCCTACATGCTGCTGATGCAACACAGAGAGGGCATAGTAAGGTCCTCATACAAACTGTGGACACAGATGTTGTCGTGCTTGCAGTTACAGCATCCCAGAAGCTTTCAGTGATGATATGGTTACAATTTGGGACAGGCAAGAACATGCGATTTATCTCTGCACATGATATAGCCACAGCTCTTGGCCCTGAGAAATCTAAAGCCCTCCCCATGTTTCATGCACTAACAGGGTGTGACACTTCTTCAGCGTTTAATGGGCGTGGAAAGGTAACTGCATGGAATGTGTGGGAATCATTCCCTGAGCTCACAGAGGTACTAGCAGAAATTTGCCACCAGAGCACAGAGATAACTGAAACCTGCATGAACGTCATTGAGAGATTTGTTATTCTGTTGTATGATCGCACAAGTACTGCTACTGACATTAACATTGTATGAAAGAAACTGTTTGCAAAGAAGGGCAGACCTGTGGAATCAATTCCACCAACACATGATGCCCTTGTGCAGCACGTAAAGCGGGCAGTATACCAAGGCGCACTATGCTGGGGACAAGCATTGCATGCTAAGCCTGATCTACCAAGCCCCACTGAATGGGGTTGGCAAAAAACGTCTGCTGGCCAGTTCAAACCAATATGGACAACACTTCCAGAGGCTGCAAAGATCTGCAATGAACTTGTTAAGTGTGGGTGCAAAAAAGGATGTACTGGTCGTTTCCGGTGTAAGAAAGCTGCACTTCCCTGTACTTCTCTCTGCGCATGTGATGGAGAATGCAGCAAAGACTAGAAAACCACAAGATGGCACAGTTACAGTCTGCGATGTCATAGACACTTTTAATCTCTGAAGAATGCCAACCTGTTAAGAGTATTTATATGCATTCCCAGTATGCATGATACTATGCAAAATTAATATTTTCATATGACTGCTTAATATTTTATGTTACCATTGGATTCCTAGACCCTAAAAATGTAGGTGTAGGCACTGCAACCATTTAGATAGCTGTTCTAACTATGGAGATATTCATCAAAACAGGTCTGTTATGGCGGCCATCTTGGATTTCAACATGGCTGCCATATACTATTGAATATTTTATGTTGCCATTGGATTCCTAGACCCTAAAAATGTAGGTATAGGCACTTCAACCATTTTGATATCTGTTCTAATTATGGAGATATTCATCAAAACAGGTCTTGTATGACGGCCATCCTGAATTTCAAGATGGCCGCCATATGGGGTGAAATTGGAGATGCCCCTTGGACTAAAAATCTTTCTTTTGGGGTATTCTAGCCATGTGCCAAGTTTCATGCTTTTAAGGGAAAAGGCACAATTCATCAGTTAAGCAGCCCCACTATAAGCAAAACCTGCCTTGATAACATTTTTTACCTCCACCACCGAAGGTGGTCAGAGGTTATGTTTTCATCACTGTCTGTATGCCAGGATACCTCAAAATGTTGTGGACGGATTCGGATGAAATTTGGTGGTGAGGTGGTGAGTGTGACAAGGACGAAATGATTAGATTTTGATGAAGATCCGGATCTAGATACTATGATTTTAAAAGTGATTCTTCACCAGTGAGATTGGGCAAAAAAACGATATCCAGTGCCTATAGGAAGTCTACACCCCCTTTCAAAATGTTCACTTTTTGTTGCCTTATAGCCTGGAATTTCAATGCATTAAATCAGACGTTTCCCACCTTTATTTACACGTTGTAACCCACAACTTCCAAGTGAAAAACATATTCTACAAATTTCAGAAAATTAACTGAAAATACAAAACTAATTAAATCTGACAGAACCACTAGTGAGTTTATAGAACACCTTACCACACTCAGTGTTGAAGTATCTCATTAATTTGAAATAAAATGAAGATTTAAAAGTTTGTATTTAAAAGTTACAGATGTTTAACGCTGTTGATGGTTTTTTATACACCACCCTATTTAACATGTCCAAATACTGCTAAACAGAAGGGATTTGAAACTGTCAAGAAGGTGATTTGTGTTATTATAGTGTTCAAGTGTAGAATTGATTGAGGATCGTGTATACACGAGCGTCGATCTTGTATACAAAAAAGAAATTATGATTAAATCGAAATAAAATAAAGATTTTAAAGGTCGTATTAAAAACAAATCTGAAGGTTTACTGCTTTTGATGCCAGTGTCTTATACACCACCTTATTTAACACATTCCTTTATTTATTTGTGCCTGTTGTTTGTGTCCTTTATGGCGTCCTTAAAAACAGTAAGTTTCCTGTTTGGAATGATTTTCAATTTTGTTTGACTGCCAGACAGGCAGAAAGAGTAAAAAAAAAAAATCTCTCCCTCTACGTATGCGCAATCCGGACAAATTTAAAGCCAATGTACTGTTGAACTGCCGATTTGTTTTCCGATTCATGTTCAAAATTCTAATGAAATTAAGTTGTTCCTCGATTATAAACTGATGCTTGTGGACAGACAGAAGTAAACCAATTGCATAACACCGCTTTTCACTTAATGTGCGCTGGGTAATAATGAGATGAACACAGGGAAGCACCTTAAACATCCAGCTGAAAGGGGGCACTGCACAACTGTCTCGGAGAGGTGTGCAAGTTTCCTTAAACACGAGTTTCACACTGATTCATGTGGGGTCGGTTATAGGGTATCCAGGTCAGCATGACAAAATGGTTTATACAATTGTGATACACAAGCCCACAATTTTAACAGCTGAGAAACACCTACTTATAAGGATAGCAAAATGTAAAATATCTTGCTGAATAAAGAAACCACCAGGTTAGAATAAATGTGTCAATAGAGGAAAGTAGTTTGCACTTTAAAGTCAAAGGAAGAAACGAAATAGAAAAATAAGAATGAGCAAATGCTAAATATGTCAATAACCAAATATATTTGATAACTCTTGCACATCGTTATAATCTACGATGGGGTTAACCATTTGCATGTAAGTGTGACTTCATATTGAACGAGCCTTAACCAAGATGAATCGATGCAGGAAGAGTAGGCCAAAGGACACCGCTCCAAAGGGAGTAATTTGTGCATCGTATGCATGTGTTTGCCAAAAGTTTAATTGCACACAGATCTTGGGGCAACAATGGTTGATAAATATAACGCGCATGTCCAACCTTTGTTGAGCAACAGCACAACACCTAAGCATTTGGGAATATTTGAGATCTCTTCAATAACCTTGACACACTTCAAATCAATCCTTGTGAACTTGTTGCAGCATTGCTTGATGCATCCATTTGTGTTTGGTGTGCATCGCTGCAGCCCGTGCACTGCGGTAAATCTCCATTTTACGTTTTGTGTTTCTGCAGGGAAGTTGTCATTGGGCGAGTTCATCGCAGGTGCGAAGAGTGACCCGTCCATTGTGCGCCTGCTGCAGTGTGACCCAAGCAATGCCACCCAGTTCTAAGGTTATTCCTTTCGAGAGTGAAGAACCGCATCACCAGCTACGCCTTCGCATCTCATCGCCCATGTTTTCGCCATCTGGATGGATATCACTCACTTACACCCATACGCCTGTCTTCATCGACACCTACACCGAATACATCTTTGCTTCATTCTTATTCCCCTGACCCCTTCGGTGTCCTGCTCATTTACCCGTTTTATGCGATTCTTCTTCATTTCTATTTATTGTTTTCTCTCCAAGTACTCAGAGTACTTGTTCGGTGTGTGAGGATTTAAAGCTCTCCACCATGTTTTATTTGAGATCAGGAGGCGAATCGGGGTGAGCGGAAATGGTAAAGCAAGATGGAGATGGATGGACATAGGATGGAGAGAGTCTACAAATATGAAAAAAATAGCAATTCAAACCACGTACAGCACCTTTCATGGACACGGTTAGCAAAGCTGTTTCGAGCAGATTGGCAGTAAACAAGGGGGCCGTTTATGGAAACACGCGTGCTAGTACATGCATTTTCCTCAATCGCACCTATTAAATACAAACTGTCGATAAAAGGAATATTGTTCGCTCTTAAGTATGCACTACGAATTACTCAAATTCCCCCAGGATGAAAAAAAGAAAAACTGTATGTTGTGCAACTTTCCAAATAACACTGCATGACCTTTGGCTTTTCCTGTTATGCTTGTTCTTTGTGTTTTATTACACGGGGTGTAGTTGGTGCCATAAAATGTCTTCAAAACCAAAAACAATATCCGCTACACCAGGCTCTGCTGCATGATTTAACTCACTTCTGCACTCGGAAAAGACTGGATAAGAAAATAAGCAAAATATTTTTTCAAAGAGAACCAAGCAGGAGTCGAGTTTCTATTATCTTGCTGAATCTCCATGCGTTAGTTCATCTTTTGGATGTACTTTGCGAGAGACCGAGCTCCCTAAAGCGGAATGTCTGGAAAGGAAAGGGGAGTGTAAGGAAGTGGACTTGGTAAATATTTCCAGCAGTGCCGGAGAACTTTCGGTCGAGGAAAGAGCGAGGATATTTACTACGCAACAAATTGCAGAGCATGTTTTTTGGCCCACGTGCTAGCGGGGAAACTAAAGAATGAAATAACCAAAAACCGGGAGGGAAACGTGGACGATATGGGAAAAATATTCATAATCTGTGATGTGATGCTGTGAGTCTCGCTTTCGATGAATCTTTTCCCTTCATTGGCATGCTCACTAAGCATTATGCATTGTGCAATGGCTGTATGGGTAAAATGGGTGGTGAGCAGGTGCCAAAGAATGGAAAACCCTGCACAGAGAAGCGCTTAAAGTGATAGAGGTGTGTTCTATCCCTGTCTCACTCTATTCCTATGAGCATCGTTGGCTGCAGGTGCAGTAAATGCAACGTGAAGTCTGATGCACATAGGCGCAGCAGACTGGCCAGGTCGTCGGTATGGTGACGGCTGCCCTCGATTTCTAAAGTGGACACCGCTCTCTGCAGATGCTGTGCAGTGATGCCCAAATTGGCACCACCACTGACTTAAAGGAGTCGTTTTCCCTCTCCCTCCTATGTAAAAACATAATGTGTAAAGCTGTTAAGAAATCTAAACTATTACAGCAAGTGCGTAATCAACAGGTGTTCAGAATTTGTGTAGGAGGGAAACGGGTCCTCGGTTGCCATCCATTTTTATGGAAACTTGCAAATAGGAAAAAAACAAAAATCTTACCTAGGAGGGGTTAAGGTAACGCATGTAGTTTATTAATTTCAAAGTAAGAAAGTGTGCTTTCCAGGAAGTCAAATATATATTACCAGAAATAAAAAGGGAGCATCCTCAAAAATGATGTAGGTGGACCATGATAGTGAAGGGTCGTGGTTGAGGTATTTGATGTCCACTGCCTGTATTCCAATACGGATCGACCAAATTGTCTTGTTCGAGTAAGATCTATGGTTTGATGGTTTGAACTGTGTCGGTTTATTCAATGTCGAAGTTCATTTATGTTGTGTTTGAGTTTGTGTCGAATGCCGTTCATTATTTCAGACTGCTGATTTTGCAGCGTCTTCAGGCAACTTGTGGACAATATACGATCCTTTAATTATGGCTATTAATTTTTCATGCTCGGGAAAACATAATACTCCGTTGCTTTGTAATTGGCTTTTGGATTTGTGAGGTAGGCTGATGAAGACCCATTGTGGAAAAAAGCTTCACACATACAGCAGCCGGTCACGTTTTGTGACGCCACAAATTGTATTGTCCCGGAATGTGTTGTAAAAACCATATGAAGGGATCTCCATTGGCCTGTACCACCCAAAAGGAAACTGTGCGGGTAAAAAATAAGGACAGCAGTTGCTGGAGAGGTTTACGATGCGAAGCTGAGAATGTGGTCGTAAGATTGGAATTTGATTCAGGCGTCCAATGATGATTTCAGGCAATAGGATAAAAAAATAGGAATTGCGTTCCGCTGGAGTTTAAATCCCGGTGAGCGACCGACATTTTTATCCAACAGTTGTCCTTATTCGTGCACTATGCTGTTGCAGTTTAATAAACAGCATGGTCGTTCGAAACAGGATCCACGACGAGCTTGTGCCAAAATCGATGGTCACTAAAAAAACAATTGTAGTTCTCGTGGCAGTTCTGGAGCCTGAATCGGAGTGAGAGCTCGGTGGCTGTAAAAAAAAAAAAAAAAAAGGAAATAAAAAGGGGCATCTGGAATCGCACAAGGGGCTTTGTTTGCTCTTCCCTTAAATATTTAAACGGCACGAACTCTATATGTTATAACGGCCAATCTTGCTCTCCCTCGGTTTGCACGCCAACGTTTCCACCCGATCCATTTCACGGATGCTGGGCCTTCGCTCAAGGACAAATATTTTGATTTGAGAATCATTCTATTTATGAATGAGACAGCACCCTTGGCAACAATGAACCGAACTGGCCGCTCGTTACAAGTGCGAATGAATGCCAATGATTCCTGCCACCGACTTGAACACGCTAACGTTTCCTTTCATTTGCCAGCATTGGTTTAGTTGTCGGGCTGTGAATGATGTATCCATTTTGCCGTGATGTTGGAAACGTTCTGTGATTGACGTCACAAACACTTGCATGCATCCTTTTATCCAGTGAGAGTTGGACTGATCGAGTCGCAGAGGCGCTACGCGTACACCTGCGTTCCTTTCTCATTGAATCTATTCGACTTACAGGGCAAACGTTTTCTAAATGAGTATAATATACTGTACGTGCATAAGTGGTGTAATTGGTGTTATTTTAACGGATGCGCTGTTTAATAGGCTGCAATGCAGTGCTTGGTCGAACTTAGATTTTTACGACAAATCCGAATACGCCCCGGCTCGCTGTGATGTTTGTAAAAGCTTCTTAATAAACTCTTAATGTGACTTTGTCTCTCTGCAGTGTGGTGGGTCCTGGGTGATGTGGTCATCAAAGCTGGTAGTGGTTTGTGATTCCAACTTGCCACCTCCCCCCTTCCCTTCCCCTCAAAAGCTCGCTACATCTCAAAGATACATAATGGTTCATGAATGCCCATCTGTGTGTCTCTTCCATCTCTACTCCGATCATCCTTTCATTACAGATTGATCATCCAAATTAGATAGAACTTACTCAATTGAATGTAAGTTATTCAGCAAAACTTGTACAAACTGTCTAATCATGATCCAAATGTATAATCCAGAAGTTTGTTTTTGTTTTGTGTGTTTGTTTGTTTTGTGTGCTTGTTTGTGTTATGTGTTTCTTTTTTTTGGCATGTTTGTTTTGTCTTGTGTGTTTTGCTTCTTGTGTTTTGTTTGTTTTGTTCTGTGTTCTTATGTTTGTTTTGGGGGGTTTTTGTTTTGGTTGTTTGTTTTGTTTGTGTTTCTTTTGAGTGCTTGATTTATGTTTTGTTGTATTTTTTGTTTGTGTGTTTTGTTTGTTTGGGTGCTTGTTTTGTGTGTTTGCATGTGTGTTCGTTTTGTGTTTGCCTGTGTGTTTATTTTGTGTTTGTTTGTTTTGTGTGCTTGTTTCTTTTGTTTGTTTTGGTGTGTGTTTCTTTTTTTTGGTATGTTTGTTTTGTCTTGTGTGTTTTGTTTCTTGTGTTTTGTGTTTGTTTTCTTCTGTGTTCTTATGTTTGTTTTGTGTTTGTTTTGGTTCTTTGTTTGTTTTGATTGTTTTTCTTTTGTGTGTTTGTTTTAGGGGGTTTTTGTTTTGGTTGTTTGTGTTTTTTGTGTGCTTGATTTGTGTTTTTTTGTATTTTTTGTTTGTTTTGGTTGTGTGTTTTGTTTGTTTGGGTGCTTGTTTTGTGTGTTTGCATGTGTGTTCGTTTTGTGTTTGCCTGTGTGTTTGTTTTGTGTGTTTGTTTATTTTGTGTGTTTGTTTGTTTTGTTGTGTGTTTCTTTTTTTTTGTATGTTGTTTTGTTTTGTGTGTTTTGTTTTTGTTTTATTCTGTGTTCTTATGTTTGTTATGTATTTGTTGTGGTTCTTTGTTTGTTTTGATTGTTTTGTTTTGTGTGCTTGATTTGTGGGTTTTTTGTATTTTTGTTTTGTTTTGTTTGTGTGTTTTGTTTGTTTGGGTAGTTTTGTGTGTTTGTTTTGTGTTTGTCTGTGTGTTTATTTTGTGTGTTTGTGAATTTGTTTTGTGTTTTTGTTCTTGTTTTGTGTTTGTTATGTGTTCTTTTGGTTTGTGTTTTTGGTTTGTGTGTTTTTGTTTTGTGTTTCATTTGTGTGGTATGTGTTTCTTTTGTGTTTGTGTTCATTTTAGTTTGTGTGTTTGTTTTGTTTTCGTGTGTTTTGTTTGTGTGTTTTTGTTTGTTTGGTGTGTTTGTTCTGTGTGTTTGATTTGTTTCTTTTGTTTTGTGTGTTTTTATTTGTGTATTTGCTTTGTGCATTTATTTTCTGTTTCTTTTGTTTGTGTGCTTCTTTTGTTTCTGTGTTTGTTTGTTTTGTGTGTTTCTTTTGTTTGTGTGTTTTTGGGGTTTTTTGTATTCTTGTGTTGCGTATTTGTTTAGATTATTGTTTTGTTTGTGTGTTTCTTTTGTTTGTGTGTTGATTTTGTGTTTCTTTTGTTCGTTTTGTAAAAAAAATAATTGTTTTGTTTGCTAGTTTTTTGTGTTTGTTTTGTGTGCTTGTTTGCTCTCTACTGCGTGCCGTTATATCTTTGTTTTTGTTGTGTGTGCTTGTTTTGTTTTAGTGTTTGTCTTGTGTGTTTCTTTTGTTTTGTAGATTACTTCAATCCACTGAAGGTGGATGGAGGTTATATTTTCACCCCTGTTTGTCTGTGAGCAGGATATCTCAAAAAGTTGTGGACAGATTCGGACGAAATGGTGCAGAAGTAGAGAGCACTTACCTCTGCGCTGTCTATTTTGGGTTTCGTTATGACCCATCTGCAAGCTTTTGGGTCGGTGCTTCGCAGGAAGGGTGTTGCAATACTGAGAGTACCGTCCCTCGAATGGACGTTAAATTAGGTGTCCCATCTGTTTGCATTCGTTAGTTGACGTTAAAGATCCCACGATGTTTTTCGTGAAGAAAACCGTCAGCACCACGAACAAATTGAAAATGTATGCTCTGACTTCCTGCGTCGGAGTGACGTTCATGCAGAGCAGGAAAAACTCCACGGCTGACACCACAAAAAGGTAGGAATAGTACAAAAAAACTACAAAAAAATAGGTCATTTAATAAATAGTGTTGTACCCATTAGTTATGCCAGGCATAATGTGCTTTGAATCTGCAATACTACCAACTGCATAATATTTAAATTTATTATGGGGACTCATTAAATTCCCAGTGGAAAAAATATGATTTGATGTTGTCAAAGTTTTTAGTCCAGCGGATAGGTGCTAAAAAATGAACAAATTGTGCACTTTATGATTAAAGCATGAAACTTGGTACACTAATACTAGACATTATGGGGATCATTTTAAAGATTGGAGGCATTCTGTATCTGTCCTGTGTCCACCGTAGCGGCCATTTTCCAAAATGGCTGCCATCGAGGAGATTTTGCCGATAAGTGAATGACAAAAATACCTCTATTAACATAAAATATATATGTTCATGCTATATATATAGTAACTTACTCAAACACAAGAATTATAAATATGCCCTAAGAATATATATTTAATGGATATATGGACCAATATAGGTATTTTGATGGTCAAAATATTAAAGAAAATGAACAAATTCCTTAATATCACTTCTTTTTTTTTTAAAGATAAGGATCATATTATATTATTAGTTATAAGTTTAGAAGTAGAAATTGTTAGTAGTCATTATTAGATATAAGTTGTTATATTTGTTATTAATCATTATATGTTATAAGTAAACCATGTTTTAAATAATTAAGTAGATTAATTAAGGTGTTTTTTTTGCAGATCAGATCCAGAATTCTTGCAATATTTAAGAAATATAATTTTCTATAATTTATTGAATTGGTGTGGTTGTGTTTCTAATAATCATTGCTTCTGTCTGTTTCAGATTGTTGTGAGTGTTAATCTAATCTACTGCTCATCATCATGAAGAAAGTCTTCAAACTTTCAAGTTCAAGCTAGCAGTGATATCACCATGTCTGTGAATGAGGACGATACACCGATGGACTGGAATAAGTGTCTCATCTACCAGGAAAGCACCAGTGAGAAACTCACGTGCGCAGCAGACTTTGCAGAAAGGTTCCAAGGAGCTGGGTATACGTCTATTGTTCAAACTTTATCAGCATTCAACGAACTCGGTTGCTTGCCACCAAAGCTTAAGTTGACTCGAATGGACGATGGTAATGGACTGGAGAAAACTTTTTCAAATAGGAAAGCAAAATTTCATAAAACATGCAGACTTAAATTCAACCAAAATGAACTCAAACGTGCAGCTAAGCGGAAGATATGTGTAACGGACAAGAGTTCCTCTTCTGGTGAAAAGGAAAAATTCAAACGTCAAAAGGTCTCTAGGACTGGTGATGCTGTTAGCCATTGTTTCATCTGTGAGAAACCCGCATCTGATGCCCTACCTCTCCATAGAGCCTCAACGTTTGGCCTTGACACTCGAGTGCGACAGTGTGCAATTAATCTACAAGATGAGCGTCTGTTGGCAAAGCTCAGTGAAGGAGACTTAATCGCTACAGAGGCTGAGTACCACAGCCAATGCTTAATGTCATTGTATAACAGAGATCGAGATAGACCAACAACATCACATGACGAATGCAACACAAATATTGCTCATAACTCTGCATTTGCTGAACTTATTTCATACATGCAAACTGCTCTTGAGGATGACAGCATTGCCCCTGTTTTCAAACTATCTGTATTGAAAAAACTATATACTGATAGAGTTAACCAGCTGGGAGAGGGCTCCTCTGTCGTTCACTCTACACGATTCAAAAATAAAGTTCTAAGCTACTTTCCTGAGTTAGAAGCGCACAATGAAGGTCGCGATGTGCTTCTTGTCGCCAATGCAAATATTGGTAAATCGCTAAGAAGTTCGTGCCAGCTCGACGGTGACAGTGAAGCAGTGTTCATCTCTCGTGCTGCAAACATTGTTCGTAGAGACATGTTAAGAATGAAATGCTTACCATTCAGTGGTTCATTCAAAGAGGATTGTCAAGAAAATTCTGTGCCTCACTCACTGCTGATGCTGGTCACAATGATCATGTATGGGACAGATATCCAAAACCAAGAAAACTACTTGTCACAGCCAGCTTTGTCTGTATCACAATTGATGACATATAACAGCTGTGTGCATCGACGACAACAACCATCATTGGAAACAAGACATACTAAACAGCGTGAGACACCACTTCCACTATTTCTCGGATCATTGATCCACTCAAGGACAAGATCTCGCGATCTAGTTGATACACTTTATAGGCTTGGATTGTCAGTTTCATACGACCGTGTGCTAGGCATGTCTGCAGATCTAGGAAACTCTGCCATTAGCCACTTTGAAAGTATTGGAACAGTGTGCCCACCTGCACTCCAAATTGGAGTATTCACAACATCAGCAGTCGACAACATTGACCATGACCCGACAGCAACAAGTGCGCATGGATCTTTCCATGGAACGGGCATCTCCTTGTTTCAGCACCCTGACACTGAAAATTGTGGGACTGAGCAAATGCGCATACCTTTCACAAAATCTGGCAAGAAGGTCATGAACTATGTACGGAGGCAATTCACAGGCTCTGTTTGCCATGTTGATGTGGTATTTGATGTATACAGAGAAGATAGTCTGAAGGCCGCCACAAGAAAGAAGAGAGGGAAGGGCATACGGATAAGAGTGG
Source organism: Myxine glutinosa (assembly GCF_964187855.1). NCBI lineage: Eukaryota > Metazoa > Chordata > Myxini > Myxiniformes > Myxinidae > Myxine > Myxine glutinosa. The sequence continues at coordinate 125,305,762 of NC_136268.1, forward strand.
AAGGAAACAAGAAGCTGCCTGGAAACTGGTCACAATTCCTACGGGAAGATGGTAACAAGACAGAACTTTTTAATCTCCTGAGTCAACGAGTGACAAATGAAACATTTCCTGGTATAGTGGTCATGACTCACAGAGAAGAGCTGCGTTGTTCAGAGACAATTGACTCAGACTGGTTGTCCCCTTCTGCACAGGAGGAAGGAGACACAAGAATGCTGCTGCATGCAGCAGATGGGGCCAGGCAAGGTTGCAAGAACATCTTGCTTAGAACTGTTGACACAGATGTAGTTGTACTAGCCATCAGTCTTGCTCACAAGCTTGACAGTGCACAGCTAACTGTAGCATTTGGAATGGGAAAATCGTTCCGTTACCAAGACGCAACTCACATGGCACAGACGCTGGGAAATGATAAGTGCAATGCAATACTTGCTTTTCATGCACTGACAGGGTGTGACACCCCTTCAATTTCACCGGCATAGGAAAAAGAACAGCCTGGTCATCATGGAATGCGTTTGTTGATGTCACGCCAGACTTGTGCAGACTTGCACAGACTCCAGCAACAGCTAGCATAACCCAGCTTCTCCCAAACATCGAGAGGTACATTGTGCTTATGTACGACCGTGGAAGCTCTGATGATAATGTGAACATGGCCAGGAAGACTCTGTTCACACAGAAAGGCAGGAGCATTGAAAACATACCTCCGACTCAAGATGTTCTCTATCAGCATCTACTTCGAGTTGGTTATCAGGCTGGCCATGTATGGGGTCAGGCCCTGTTAAAAGCACCTCACCTGCCCAGCCCAGCAGAGTTTGGATGGACGCGAAAGAACAATTTGGCCGAATGGGAAGTGATGTGGAGGAACCTGCCCCCTGCCGGTGCAGCATGCCGTGCTGTTATTAAGTGTGGCTGTATTAAAGGCTGCAGAGGAAGATGTAAATGTGCGGAAGAAAATCTACCCTGTGCATTACTCTGCAAGTGCGGTGGTTGTGAGCGAGAAGGGTGACAAGAGAACGGTTGACATTGAAACATGAGTGTTCTTGGACGTTATTGTTCTATCTCATGCACACCAAAAACCTTTTGTACTACGACAGTGTAATTTTCTGAAGTGTTTTCCTAAATGAAAGGAAAATAACACTTTGTACAAATAAACTAGTTTATCGAAACCAGTTTGTGTTACTTTATTCCTGGAATTTTGCATTTTTCCCCTCCAAATGCCCTTAAAGTGACACATAGAGGTCCCCAAAACAATCAAAAATGAATATTTATGTTATCATATATAATCCTTGGTGATACTTTAGTGTGCAGATGATATTAAAATAACAATTTGATATTTTCTGATGTAATATAAATTTATTCTAGCTAAATAATGATTCTGACTAGCGGCCATTTTTAAAATGGCCGCCACGGGTGACACAGGACAGATCCAGAATGCCTCCAATCTTTAAAATGTTCCCCATAATGTCTAGTATTAGTGTACCAAGTTTCATGCTTTAATCATAAAATGCACGATTATTCACCTATCCGCTGGACTATAGTCTAAATTTGTTCCTTACTGATGTCTTGTCTACAGCAATTGAGCTGCTGAAGAAACGGTGGATGAATATCGAGATGGAGGATCTGGTGAAGCGAGAGACAGGTGGAGTTTCAAGATGGAGCGGTTTAGCTTGTGATGGTGCGGTCACTGTGCCTACAGGTGGGACAAGAAGAAGAGAAAAGCAAAGATAAATGCAGAAAGACATCTTCGGACGCAAACACGTACACACACACGCTGGAAAAGGGCCTGTTCTTCTCCCTAGATGGAAATCTGTTATTAATGGAACACATGGAGCCACTGCTGCAGTTATAAACAAGCAAGTTTGAAATGGGTCAACGTCGCATGGTTGAAACAAACGTTCAACCCGTATAAGGAAGTTGAAATTTGGGAACGACAATTATTTTCATCAGTCTGTCAAGTTACAGATCGGAAAATCACAAAATAATTGATAAAATAAAGGAATTTCTTGCTGAAGCTGAATTTTTAAGAAAATATTTTAGCTTTCGGAAACTTTTCCTGCCTTTGGACGAGCTTTCAGGGTTTATGCGAATCATTTCTTCCACATTAGTGACAAAATCAGAGATGCACCATCATGGGTTCGCTTGTTCGGTGTTCCCCTCTGAATCTACCCCTCATGATGCTCTGATGCTCCGTTCAAAACCCAAATCGAGTGTAATACTTTCTACCATCTGCTCATACTCCATTAAAACATTTCATGCTTCCTGTATTTCACTGAAACGTATACACTCATGTTTACTCATTCTCTTGTCCTGCGACTGCAAGTGATGTTTGTTCTTCCATTATCCTTCGATCACGATTTTTTTTTTTTTTGTATACAAGATCGAGGCTCGTGTAAGAGCTAACATTAATCACAAAAAAACAAACTGACACATAAAACATGAGATAAAGGGAGCGGGAGACGATGGGGAGAGAGAGGGAAGCACACAAGTACAACAGTAGAGAACAGGGACATCGGGAGATCTGTGGGAGGGAGAGGACTTGTGGGGGGGGGGTGGAGGATGGTGGGGGAAGTATTAACATTATAAGAGAAGCATATAAGGTGAAGTATAGAAGGATAAGTATAAACACAGTACAAACAAACACATGGACACTGCAAGGACTTCCAGGAAAGAAGTTGGTATTTCAAAAAAGTGAATCTGGGGTGAATTAACAGGGGTAGAAAAGATCAAGGTTTTGGATGGGGGAAGATAAGAGATGGTGGTGATCAGCTGCTTTAAAGACCTGGAGGTAGGAGTGGGATTGAAGAGAGTGAGGGAGTTTGTTCCAGAGGCGGCAGTAAAGAGGAGTGAAGGTGAGCAGAGAGTCTTGATTTTGGCAGTTTAACCATAAGAGGGTTGCAGGCAGATCTTGTGCGACCTGTAGGAATATTTGAGGGACAGAGCACAGAGAGAGCTGGGGGAACAAAGCCGGAGAGGAGTCGGAAGAAGACAGAAAGACCACCAACCTGCCTGCGGTGAGTAAGTGAAAGGCCCTCACAATCGGCTTCATCGCGAGAGATTCCAATGATTCTGAAAGCCTTGGTTTCAACAGCGTGAAGCCGAGCTAGGTGTGAGGCAGGAGTATTGGTACAGAGGGGAGAGCAGTACTCCATTGAGCTGCGGATGAAAGCCTTGTATGTGGTGAGGAGCTCAGGTGTGCCAAGGAAGGACCTTCGCATGGCGGAGGATGCCCAGTCGGCGATTGGCTTTGGAGGCCAGATTTGAAATGTGGTTTTCCCAAGAAAGATCATGGCAGATAGTGAGACCCAAAAGCTTGAGCGACAGAACTTCTTGGAGAGGATTATTCAGAAAGTAGATGGGAGGGTTTTCCAGTCGGTCTTTTCGGAGAGACATCGTGAGAGTGCGACCTGTAGGAATGCATGTTGCATTTGCCAGGATTGAAAGACATGTTCCACTTGTTTGACCAGTCTGTGATTTTGTCCAGGTCTGCAGAGAGTGAGGAGGCTGCAGACTGCCGATCTGAGGGATGAGGAATGGAGCAGCAGAGAGTGGAGTCATCAGCAAAGAGATAGAGAGGATTTTCAAGAGAGTCAGAGAGATCATTGATGAAGACCAGAAAAAGCACAGGGCCCAGAACACTGCCTTGGGGAACTCCAGCCTGAACAGGAAGGGGAGAAGAGAAAATTCATTCAGGGCCACACGTTGACTATGACTAGAGAGGAAGTCCACAAGTGAAAACGATTACGTTTTCATCGTGAATGAAATATCTGAAGATGTCTAAATGGGAGTGTTGTTAATTTAATAAAAATATAAGTTTCCTTGCAAGGAATTTCAATACAGGATGGCTGTTTATAGCTGGGTCAGGATTCAAACCCAGGTGAGACAGCCCAGACAACTGTCTGGGACTAAACAACAACCCTTGAGCATGCCATACATGGTCTGCTTTTCCACTTATTCTCTCCCTGGCCCCTCTACTGTGTTGTCGGAGTGTATCAGTGTATGTATAACAGCTACTCTTGTTTATGTGCACTTCTGAAATTGAAACAGCCAATTAGATCTCAAATTTCATTGCATGATCAAGTGCAGTCATTTTAATGAGGCTGAGGGAGCTGACGTCTTCAATGATGGTTGGTACAAACCAGCTGGAAGTCATTGGATTGCTGCTTCTGCTCCTGTTTCAAAAGCATTTCCAGCTCTTGCAGCAAAATCTTGGTCTGCCTTGTGCATGCGCTCAGGCATTGCTTGGAGCACACATTTGCAGACATGACAGTTTTCATTCAGCTCTCTTCCTTTTCAAATCGAAAGATCAAAGATGGAGAGGGAATATCAAAGATGCAGAGGGCATTTCCACCTGTGAAGGCATGTTGCAGAATATTTTAGCACTGAACATGTTGCATCTAGCGACAAAATGAGCCTTCTTTTCCATTGCGTCAGCTGAGAAATTTTAGCAGACAGAAGCTACAATATTGCTTGGACAAAGAAACGTCACATGCAACTCCGAAATAACATTTATTGTAGCAGTACCTGTTCAACATCATGAATAACTTCTCCTGTCGTGTTGCTCCCAGACATTACAGTTAACTATACACTGTCCTTAACTTTCATGGGGTGTTGATGCTTCTTTAGCCTTGCCTGATTCCTAAGCGGCGGAAGCGGGTTGTGTGTGTGTGTGTTTGTGTGTGTGTTTGTGTGTGTGTGTGTGTGTGCGTGTGTTTGTGTATGTGTCAGCCAGTGAGTCTGCACACACAAAAAATTTAATATCGTGCCCTTCAGCAGCGTAACTTACGATTGCACCCAAATCGGCCTACCAAGCACAGTTCCACAGAGCTTTCTAATGTATAGTGCATTCAGAAAGTATTCAGACCCCTTCACTTTTTTCACTTTTTGTTATGTTGCAGCCTTATGCTGAAATCGTTTAAATTCATTTTTTCCCTCATCAATCTACACTCAATACCCCATAATGACAAAAAGAAAACAGGATTTTAGAAAGTTTTGCAAATTTATCGAAAAGAAAAAACTGAAATATCACATTTACATAAGTATTCAGACCCTTTGCTATGACACTTGAAATTTAGCTCAGGTGCCTCCCATTTCTCTTGATCATCTTTGAGATGTTTCTACACCTTGATTGGAGTCCACCTGTGGTAAATTAAATTGATTGGTCATGATTTGGAAAGGCACACACCTGTCTATATAAGGTCTCACAGCTGACAATGCATATCAGAGCAAAAACCAAGCCATGAGGTCGAAGGAACTGCCTGCAGAGCTCAGAGACAGGATTGTGTCGAGGCACAGATCTGGGGAAGCCTACAAAAAAAAATCTCTGCTACATTGATGGTTCCCAAGAGCACAGTGGCCTCCATAATTCTTAAATGGAAGAAGTTTGGAACAACCAGGACTCTTCCTCGAGCTGGCCGCCCGGCCAAACTGAGCAATCGGGGGAGAAGGGCCTTGGTAAAGAAGTCCTTCCTTGGCACACCTTAGCTCCTCACCACATACAAGGCTTTCATCCGCAGCTCAATGGAATACTCCTCTCCCCTCTAGGCTGGTGCCCTTGCCTCACACCTAGCTCATCTTCACGCTGTTGAAACCAAAGCTTTCAGAATCATTGGAATCTCCCGCGATGAAGCTGATTCTGAGGGCCTTTCACTTAATCACCACAGGTAGGTTGGTGGTCTTTCTGTCTTCTACCGACTCCTCTCCAGCCTTGCTCCCCCAGCTCTATCTGTGCTCTGTCCCCCAAATATTCCTACAGGTCGCACAAGATCTGCCAGCAACCCGCTTCTCGTGGAATTGCCAACATCAAGACTCTCTGCTCACCTTCACTCCTTCATTTCTCTTTTCTCCCGCCTCTGGAACAAACTCCCTCACTCTCTTCAATCCCACTCTACCCTCCAGGTCTTTAAAACAGCTGTTCCCCACCATCTCTTATCCCCCCCCCCCCCCCCCCCCATCCAAAACCTTGATCTTTTCTACCCCCGTTAATTCACCCCAGATCCACTTTTTTGAAATACCAACTTGTTTTCTGGAAGTCCTAGCAGTGTCCAGGTGTTTTATACCTCTCCCACACCCACCCCTTCCCATGCCTCCTTCCCCCAAGCCTTCTCCCTCCCACAGATCTCCTGATGTCCCTGTTCTCTACTGTTGTACTTGTGTGCTTCCCCCTCTCCCCATCTTGTCTCCCGCTCCTTTTGTTGTATGTTTTGTGTGTCCGTTTTTGTTTTGTTTTTGTAATTAATGTTAGCTCTTACACGAGCCTCGATCTTGCATACAAAAAATAAATAAATCTGGAAGTCGTGGAGAGTACTAAGATGTTGGCACGTTTGCGCACGCTTGATGGGCCTAATGGCCTCCTTCTGCATTGAAGTTCCTGGAAGATGCCTGAAAGACCGACACAGGCCTCTGAAATATTGTCATTGAGACCCATTGTTCTCGAGCTGTTGAGTTTCTCCACGATCAGTGTAGGTGTAAATCCCACAAACCTTGCTATTGGAAAGTATCCTTTCCCTAATTTCCTCATAATCCTCCAGAAGCCTTATTGGTTGTTACCTCCAGAGCAGAATCCATGGCTTGATCAGGAGAGCAAAGGTGATTATTTTAAACCGTGAATGAGAATTCGATTCTTAATACTGTGGGAAGGAAGCAGATGATAAACGTAAGACATGAGTCATAATCATAACTAGATGGTATTCATAGAATACTTATTATATCTATTTATAGAATACACACTCAACTTGGTTCAAGCCAATTCTTCTGTTTTTGAACATTCTTTTTTCTTTGATCCAATATGGCTGCCAGACCACGTGAGCAATGACATCATAAATTTATATTCTCTAATATAATTGTTGCATAGATGACACTCAATAAATTTCAAACTGATCAGACTAAGCATTGTCCCTGTCTAATTATGACGTCATAATTATGACACCAATGACGTCATCGTTAACAGCACGCATTCTGCTTATGGAGTTCTTTACAATGAGCCATGTTTCCATTTTTTCCAAAGAGCGGTTTTGGAGATGTAGAGGTGCAACGTTTTTCGGTTTTTCCAAGATGACACCTGTACCACATGACCTATGACGTCATGGTTTTCATTAAAATATTCTACAGGAGGAGGCGCTCCTATGGTCAAAATCTCGTGTCCATCAGACCAACAGTTGCTGAGAAATGTTACGGGGTCCCCCCCCTTACCTCTGGTCTCAGTGGACCTCCGAACCCCGAGAGGGTCCCCGGCAGAAAGATGTGTTATCCTTGGTTGAAATCCAGCAAATAATGAAACTCTCAATGGAACCAGCAAATGAAACAGTCAAATCAATAATGCAACCACACCAGGTTATAAACAAACAATAATATATTATAAATCACACACAAAGAGCCATGCAACAATGGGGGCAATCACCCCTACTTTCAAATCATACGATGATATCCTTGTCAAGCCCCTTAACCCCACACTCACGGCACCTCCCCCAATGTCTCTGCATCCCTCCAAGGCGAAGTTCCAATGTCTATGTGCGCTCCCGCGTTCGGGGAGTCAAGGCCTGATGGTCAAATGAGGCGTAGGCGAGCGAGACGACCCCGAGGTCACGTGCTCAGCACCCAGCAACACAGCGGTGGAAAGGAACCTCACAAAGACGCTCTGACGTGCACGTTGCGGTTCAATCCGCGAGCCTCTGTATAATTCTCACGTGCCCCTTTCTGGCACAGCCTTCCCCGGCAAACCACCGGGGAATAATGCCCAGCCGACACGACAAAAACCTGTTCCCTGCAGGTTGCTCGCGTGGCGAAGATGGCGGGTGGCTTTCACTCCAACCCGGGCTTTGAGGCCTGGATCCTCCGGAACCTCAATGAAAATACCCGATGACACAGGCTCCACGCATTCCGGCGATATTTCTTATTGCCCGAACTTCCCTTCAAGGACGCAAAGTTCACTCACACTGTATGTCGAACGCTCGGTCCGGAGCTTCCACAACCACCTCTCTTTTCGATCTCTCCCTGCCTCTTTCCTCTTCGCTCCACCTCTTCTGGTCACGATCCGGATTTCCGGCCACATTTTACCAGGAGCGCTTTTAAATCTTTTAACCACCACAACCCTTTCCCTTAAGTCACAATAAGCATAATATCTAGAACCAACAATGATAACAACAACCATAACGAGGGCCAAATCCGTAACACTTCCACCCCTCAAGAAAGAAAGTTTGAACACCGCGAAAACTTTCTTTGTCGGCAAATTCTTGAAACCAACACAAGTAGTCAATGTTTCCCCAAAAAAAAAAAAAAAATTTTACACAACCCCCAGAGCTTTCCAAAGTTAATTCCCTCTGGACCAAGCGTCAACAACGACATTGTCCCTGCCCCTCTGATTTTTACTTCTAGTTTCTCTTGAATGAAAGTTAAGGGGTTGTGATCAAAAACCCAAAGGCCAGCAAATCTATAGCACTTTCCCCGGGAGGCCGAGCTGAAAGCCAGGGTCCATGGTGGTTGGGTGGTGAGGCCTGGAAGTATTCACTACATGGACGCCTTTAGGAACGTGGAGTTCACGGTTAGTCCGGGGAGGAAAGTTCACTACATGGACGCCTTTAGGAACGTGGCGTTCACGGTTAGTCCGTGTAGGAATCTTGGCTCGGCAGCTCCGCAGCATTCAGTGCTTCAACTTTTCCGGACTCCTAATAATTACGGTGGGACCACTTGTCACAGTAGTCACCTGACTGGCGGTCTCCTTCTCGGCCACTGCTCTGATAATCCTTCCTTCGGGAGCTGTCATAACTCTGGAAGCCTCCATAATAATATCGCTTGCGGCCACCACCACTACTACTCCGTGGTCATCCTCTGTAGCCCCCTCGACCCCTCGGAAATGCCTTCCCTACTGTGATGGTCCGACCCTCCAACTCCTTGCTATTCAGATCCTTTTCTGCCTCTCTGGCATCCTTTGAGTTTTCAAATGTGACAAAGCCAAACCCTCTTGACTTTCGTGTCTCCCTGTCTTTTATCAGCAGCACTTCCAAAAGCGGTCCATAGTTGCTGAAGGCAGACTCCAAAACATCTTCCTTTGTTATGAAGTTCAGTCCACCTACAAATAACTTGCTAAACTTGTCGCCATCCCTAACTGGTGTGGTGTTATTTTCCCTACTGGGCTTTTTAACAACCATCGGGTTACCATAAACTTGACCACCGGCCAAATCATTCCCGATAACAACCGATACTCCCTCTACAGGAAGCGTGGCTTGTAAACCGACGGTGACCGGTCCTGACACAAAATCTTACTCCAAATGGATGACATGAAGTGGAGCACTAACACAGCCAAGAATCCCCTGTAAACGAACACTATCCCCAGTTGCCGTCTCCTCGGACCATGGCAAGATGCCTTCAAGCATTAAAGATTGATGTGCTCCTGTGTCCCTCAATATCCTAACCGGTCTCCGGTTTGTCGAGGCTCCATCCAGTGACACAAACCCCTCGGAAATAAATGATTGGTAACCCTTTTGACGGCGATTTTTCACAATGGCCATCGCATTTGGAGTCGTACTAGTCGAACTCCGCTCCTGATTTTCCTTTCCCCGAGCATAACAGTTGGACATCCAGTGTCCAGGTTTATGGCAAAAAGTGCAAGTAGGCCCAGAGGAGAACCTCGTGGTCTGCCAAGGCATGGGGTCGGCGGTCTGCCTCGAGTCCCCCGGACGATAGGTCTGTCTTGGAACCGCAGTCTTCTGATTTCTAGAAGTCGTGGTGTCAAAGTGGACCTCATTTTCATCCCGAGCCGCCCCCATGGATTTTCATTCTCCGCCCCTGATGTACCATAGCTCCCCTGGCTAGGTCTGGGCGAGAGGTTCGGTTTGTGAAACCCCATCCTGTGTGTTAAGGCATAGTCATCTGCCATGGTGGCTGCCTCATACAGCTTTGGTACTTTCCTTTCCTCCAGATGAACTTTAATGTCCTCGTGGACACACTGTTGGAATTCCTCCACCAGGATCAATTGTCGCAATAGTTCGAAGTCTTTCCCAACTCCTTTTGAATCACACCACCTATCAAACATGGTTTCCTTCACTCTGGCAAATTCCACATGGGTCTCACTCTCCCTCCTCCTGGCATTCCGGAATTTTTGCCGGTAAGCTTCAGGGACCAATTCATAGGCTTTGAGAATGTGTTTCTTCAATAGCTCGTAATCTGCACATTGGTCAATCGGTAAAGCCGAATAAATCTCTTGAGCTTTACCCACCAGAACACTTTGCACTAGTATGGACCAGTACTCCTCAGGCCAGTTTAACTGTCGAGCCACTATCTCAAAGTGTGGAAAAAACTTAGCTACCTCCTTTTCATTGAAGGGTGGAACCAGCCTCACATGTCTGCCAACATCCCAGTTGTTCTGACTAGGTGTCGAACCAGTCAGCAGGGATGGTACCTCTCCCCGTTCTCTCATTAACTCCAGCTCCTTGACTTTAATTTCCTGCTGACGCACCAATTCACGGTCCTTTAACTCCCTTTCGGCTCTTCTCTCCTCTGCTTCGAGTTCTCTTGCAGCTCTCCTTTCCTCTGCTTTTTTGTCTTCTAACCTTTCCTGGAGTTCTCTTTCCTCTACTTTTAACCTTTCCTGGAGTTCTCTTTCCACTCTCCTTTCCACTGTTTTTTTCTCTTCTAACCTTTCCTGGAGTTCTCTTTCCTGTACTTTTAACCTTTCCTGGAGTTCTCGTTCCTGTGCTTTTTCCCTTTCCTGGCTCTGCAATTGCATCTCCAGTTTCCGGAGCTCCACATTTTCTTGCTCTTCTGGTAACCAATCCCAGGCTACCTCTTCCCATGCTTCTAATCCCACCATAGATTGTATCACCACTGTCTGCAACTCTGCCTTCTTCATATTAGTTCGGACCTCCAAGCTAAAATGTTTGGCCAATTTCCAGAGGTCCGATTTTACTAACGCTCTGAACTGTGCTTCACTAGGGGTCACTGTAAACTTCTCTGCGTCAAACTCCATAGTGACTACTGGTAACACCTGTTAACCTTCACACAAGGAATTTTTTTTTTTTTAACAAACAAAAAAAATTACTTTTTTTGTTGTTGTTGTTTGTTTTTGGAAAAAATTAGGGAATGTTGGAAAAAGTTCCAAATTTGGGAATTCTGGGGATGTTAGGGAATTCTTTCCCGGACTAAATTTAGGAATTTTTATATCCCGGACGCAGACCCAATTGCGAGCCCACGAATATCAATTGGACGAGCCCCCAATTTCTGTTACGGGGTCCCCCCTTACCTCTGGTCTCGGTGGACCTCCGAACCCCGAGAGGGTCCCCCGGCAGAAAGATGTGTTATCCTTGGTTGAAATCCAGCAAATAATGAAACCCTCAATGGAACCAGCAAATGAAACAGTCAAATCAAAAATGCAACCACACCAGGTTATAAACAAACAATAATATATTATAAATCACACACAAAGAGCCATACAACAATGGGGGCAATCACCCCTACTTTCAAATCATACGATGATATCCTTGTCAAGCCCCTTAACCCCACACTCACGGCACCTCCCCCAATGTCTCTGCACCTCTCCAAGGCGAAGTCCCAATGTCTCTGTGTGCTCCCGCGATCCGGGAGTCAAGGCCCGATGGTCAATTGAGGCATAGGCGAGCGAGACGACCCCGAGGTCACGTGCTCAGCACCCAGCAACACAGCGGTGGAAAGGAACCTCACAAAGACGCTCTGACGTGCACGTTGCGGTTCAATCCGCGAGCTTCCGTATAATTCTCACGTGCCCCTTTCTGGCACAGCCGTCCCCGGCAAACCACCGGGGAATAATGCCCAGCCGACACGACAAAAACCTGTTCCCTGCAGGTTGCTAGCGTGGCGAAGATGGCGGGCGGCTTTCACTCCAACCCGGGCTTTGAGGCCTGGATCCTCCGGAACCTCAATGAGAATACCCGACGACACAGGCTCCACACACTCCGGCGATATTTCTTATCGCCCGAACTTCCCTTCAAGGACGCAAAGTTCACTCGCACTGTACGTCGAACGCTTGGTCCGGAGCTTCCACAACCACCTCTCTTTTCGATCTCTCCCTGCCTCTTTCCTCTTCGCTCCACCTCTTCCGGTCACGATCCGGATTTCCGGCCACATTTTACCAGGAGCGCTTTTAAATCTTCTAACCACTTCAACCCTTTCCCTTAAGTCACAATAAGCATAATATCTAGAACCAACAATGATAACAACAACCATAACGAGGGCCGAATCCGTAACAGAAAGAAAATTCATAATGATCGCATAAGTGCTGCACTTGTCGAATTATGACATCATAACGAAGGCACTGATGACATCATCATTAACATATCTTATTCCCCATGGGGAGTAGCTGACAATGAGCCAGGTCTCAATTTTTTCCATGGAGTGGTTTCAGAGACATCGAGGTGTGAATTTTTTCCAAGATGGCGCCTGTACCACATGACCTATGACGTCATAATTATCAATTTAAAAATTCCACAGGAGTTGCCGCTCATATTCTAAAAAATTTGTGTCCATCGGACTAACAGCTGCAGAGGGTTTTTTTTTTATACTGATCAGATCAAGCGTTGGACTTGTCAAATTATGACGTCATAATGAAGGCACCGATGACATCATCAACATCTGTTATTTCCCCATGGGGAGTACTTTGGGAGATATAGAGGTGTAACGTTTTTCGAAGATGGCTTCTCTACCATGTGACCTATGACGTCATAAATATGAATAAAAAAATTGGACAGGCGGAGGCGCTCCTATGGTAAAAATGTTGTGCCAATTGGACCAATGCTTGCCAAGCAAATTAATTTTAAAAATTCAGACAAGTACGGACACACGCAACCAAATGCCTAACCTTGGTTTTCACTTCGCGAGCGTAGGGAAAGGATGATATACCCACAATACCTGCATGAGGTAAGGAATATGGACACGAATAATGGAACGAACAAAGGGTAAATAATTGCCATAAATAACCATTTTACCAAAAATTAAACTGTCCTTATAAAACACTTTCCTGTTATGAGTTAGAGTCAGTAGAGGGAATTTAAAATTTTTATTGGAGTAAGAACCAGTTAAAAAATAATTTAGCCCATAATGTGTGTGTCACATCCTAAAGGGTAGTATACTGTCCTGTCAGCCCGAACGGTTAACACCGCAGGGTGATGAATGGCCGTAACGATTTTAAATTCCAAGGCGCGCAGCCGAAACTGGCGGATGGTCCGTCACGCGTGAGTGAGGGGACTTAAATGCTTGCCTGCATGGAGCTCACGGGGCTTATCCTCGGACCCACAAACACAGAAACGAGACAAGGAAAATAAACAATAGAACAAATGAAATGCAAAATTAATGGTTTAATGAAATAAAGCATGGCAAAGTAAAGGCTGAGGTAAAATTAATATTTGCTACTTTGAGGACCCTCCACGCTGACACAAAAACACACAAGGGGAATGAAAAAATAAAATAAAATGATGTTCTTTTTATATCGGCCGGGACTCAGAAGTCTCTCGATGACGCCACCCTGACCAATCATGCACTTTGGGGGCGGGGCGTCACGGCTCTCTTGACCACCCACCGATTCTACGCCTCTACTGGGAGGGGCCTTTTTCCTTAGTCGGTTGGTGGGGCTGGGTTAATAGTCTATTATGATTCCTTGGAGGCGGGTTTACTTTGTCGATCGTAATGTTCAGATCCTGTCAGTGGTGGTGGGGCAGGGCTTAGCCCGATTTGGAATGTTTGGGTTTCTGTCAGCATTTATGCTGATAGTTGTTTAATGGAGCGCTTGTTGTTATTGTTGTTGTAATTGTAAAGATGGGTTTTTTATGGCCGGCCTGTTATAATTGTAAGAACATAGGGGAAATCACAGGAGGCAATCACATACTGGGGAGATTAATCTTCAACCCTAGAGCTAATTAGCATGTCTTCACCCCTCCGCCCCCCCCCTCCCCCATGTGAAGAACACATAAACAACCTTAAGCTCACAGTTTTTCTCCTTACATACTTCGAGATTGGCTTCCTTCTCGCATGCGGTCCATGCTAATACTACACAATCCTATCTGTATTGGGGTATTTCATCACCTACCCCCACAAACGTAACAATACTTACAAGTCTTCCTGCTCCTGGAAGATGAGAGCACAATCAGGAGATTTGGCTCCATGTCTACTGTTTCTGCTGCCACTACCTTTCTTTTCCAGCAAGTAATGAAAAATCACTCAGAGAGTGACACTTGGCAAAAGAGAACAAAGTAGCATGGCACTCAGTGGAGCATCCTTTTGACCTCATAAATAATTAGTGGTTGAATTCAGTGACCTGATATGCAAATCGTCTTCAAAGTTTAAGTTAATCGGATAAAAATTGACAATTTTAGAAATTTGGCCTATTAGTAGGGAGGCAAAAGCAGAAAATGACATTTTAAAAATCATTTCATATTAGAAGCTGGTATCCACCGTGGATAGTTAGGCCATGGGGTGGTGCTTTGGACCAGGGTGGATGCCACCCCAAATATTTCTGAAAATGGTCTTAAATTAACCCTTTTCCCAAAAAACACAATTTGGAAAATAGTCCAAAATGTGGGGTGGAGGTTTGCATGATTGGTCATTACTAATTTAACCAATAGTCACAAAGAAGCAAATGACCACTTATCTTGTAGCTACAAACATAATAGCTATAAGTTGATGGTAACAAATTTTCAATCAGTTGATTATTAAGGGCACCAGGGTCCAAAAATGTAAGGTGACCCTTAAAACCCCTAAATTTAGCGTACTGCTTAGTTTGAACCCCCAGAATAAATATTAACATTCAATATAGATCTTTAAAACAAATATTGTTTTAAAGTAGATATATGTGGGCAGTTTTTGAAAAAAGTTCTATTACTCAGTCTTAAAAGGGGTATGAATTAAAGAGGGTCAAAGTTGGCCCTTTTTCACAAAAATCGAAAAAAACCTGAATTTCGGGTTTGTAAACTTTATTTTCAGCAAGGATCACATGGATACCCCAGTTCATAATTAGTTTGCATATTTGGGCCCGATGAGATGAGGATGTATTAGTGGATACAAGGGGTCTGGGGGGGAAAGGGAGAAATTTGGACCCCTTTAATCCTAAATTACGTAATTTTAGTCAAATGCATTGATAGGATCTGACAAGTACATACAGTCACGTGAAAAAGTAAGTACACCCAATGTAAAGTTTTGACTTTTTCAACATATTTCAACATTCAGCTATTTGATCTTCATTTCAACAATATTGATAGATAAAGGTGATTTAATATAACAAATATCATGAAACATTTACATTTTTAGTCCATTGTATAATTTAAATAAACATAAATGCAAATTTCGCAAGTGGAAAAAGTAAGTACACCCCCACATTTATCACTACTTCAAATACCTAAAATTAGAATCCGGTGCACCAGCTCAGGTGCAAATGATTAGAACATCGTTAGAGAGGATCTTGGAGGAACCTGTCTTATTTAAACCTCAGACATTTAGTTTGGTTTGCTCTTTGTTGTTGAAGTGTGCAGCGTCACCATGCCTAGATCAAAAGAGCTCTCTGAGGCCTTCAGAAAGAAGGTTATAGAGGCCTACGAGTCTGGGAAGGGATTTAAAAAGATCTCCAAACAATTTGAAATCAATCATTCGACTGTCCGGAAGATCATCTACAAGTGGAGAAGATTCCAAACAACTGCCAACTTGTTCAGGCCAGGCCACCCCAGCAAGTTCAGCCTGAGAGCAGACCGCAAGATGCTGAAAGAAGTCTGTAAGTACCCCCAGAATGTCATCATGGGACCTACATGGGAGCTCTTGCCACTGTTGATGTCAAAGTGCACGACTTTACCATTAGAAAGAGGCTGCACAAATTTGATCTGCATGGGAGGTGTGCCAGGAGGAAACCTTTGCTGTCCAGAAAGAACATCAGGGCAAGACTAAAGTTTGCCAATGATCACCTCGGCAAAGACCAGCACTTCTGGAACAATGTGCTCTGGACAGATGAGTCAAAGGTAGAGCTAGTTGGCCACAGTACCAGAAGACATGTTTGGCGAAAACCAAAGACGGCATTTGACCACAAGAACATGATACCAACTGTAAAGCATGGTGGTGGAAATATTATGGTTTGGGGCAGCTTTGCTGCATCAGGGCCTGGGCAGCTCACCGTCATAGAATCCACTATGAATTCTTCATTGTACCAGAGGGTGCTTGAGGATAATGTGAGGGCATCTGTCGGAAAGTTGAAGCTCAAGCGAAGGTGGACCTTGTAACATGACAATGACCCTAAACATACCAGTAAATCCACCAAGGAATGGCTGACAAGAAGGAAATGGAGGGTTCTGGAATGGCCAAGTCAAAGCCCGGATCTAAATCCCATCGAGATGTTGTGGGGGGATTTGAAACGAGTTGTGCACGCAATTGTGCATGCTGTGCAACAATTCTTTGTTGAATAAATTATTGCAAAGTCAATGCTTCATTGTTTTTTGTTTAATTAATCACCTTTATCTATAGATACTGTTTAAATGAAGATCAAATATTGATATGTCAACATATGGTAAAAAGATTTTAAAAACATTTCATGGGGTGTACTTACTTTTTCCACATGCGAAATTTGCATTTACGTTTATTTAAATTATACAATGGACTACAAAATGTAAATGTTTCATGATATTGGTTATATTATATCACCTTTATCTATCAATATTGTTGAAATGAAGATGAAATCGCTGTATGTTGAAATATGTTGAAAAAGTCAAAACTTTACATGGGGTGTACTTACTTTTTCACGTGACTGTACCTGTATTGTGAAATTAGTGCATTATGTCAACACAGAATAATTCACTATGATTAAAATGATTGGATAGTAGAATTGAAGGGTCCAAAATTGACCCTTTGATGTCTAACATTGGCCAGCAGCACACTACAGTACCTCTCCAGTACCTGTACTTTAGTTTAGTGGTCAAAGGTTAGGGATTTGTAGGTACTGGCCTACATGAATGTGCAAGAAGTACTACTACATGAATAACTAGTCGCTGTCCTCATCCACATGGTTGTTTGGGTTGTGACACACTCTACCACAGAAACAGCAGGCAATACAAGGTATACCATGAGCAGCACATCCACATCGACCTGTTCAACCACCTTGGCATTGACATGGAACGAGTTGCCGGCATTCCTCTGGTACAGAATCCAGTGTCGTTAGGTTTGGCTTCAATGTGTTCCCTTCCTTTTTCCAGCCTCTTGTTATTGGATCGGGGAGCACTTGTTTGGGTTCAAGTGCTTGTTTCCAGACACAACTTTGATAATTTGCTCGTTCAACATGATGTTTAAGGGCATCCTTAGTAGGAGGGAGGGATTCAAGCGACTTTCTTCCCTTGACGAACAAGTGGTGTCTCACTTCATTGATATGTTCCATGTTGTCATTCCATGTATAGAAAATGCACACAAACTTTTCAACTTCACCAAATGTCATTTCAGAAAGTTCGTGCTCTCCCAAGCCAAGATGGGTGTTGCAGGAAGACCTTCCAGGCACTCTTTTTACCTTTCCCTGAGAACTGACTCGTGGAATCGCACCCTGTGAGGGCATGGAATGGGATCAGGTTCTGCTTCACTTCTGATGGAAGTGAACTGGAATGTTTTTTGTGTTGTTTAGTGTTCCTGCTCTCATCCAAATTTCCGAAGTGGACCCTGTCAACAATTCTGTGGCCATCACCAAGACGATGGTGTCTTTACAGTTAATAATGATTTTTTCAAAGCCTTGTTCTGAAGCATCTTTCGCATGGAGCAGAATACGAGTGTCCGCTTCTTCATGGTTTGCACGTAAATGGGATATGTCCCTCTCGCTAGTGGTGAATGTCTCCATCACCTTCTCAAATCCCCCTGCTATGACCAATTCTCCATTTGAAGGAACCCTGCCAGACTGGGCCCTCAGGTCGTTGCTGAGGAAAGAAGCCAGGTTTTCCTTGTTGGCAGATAGGCTGATATGTTGTCTCCAGTTTGGGGGCAGTTTCACTGCTGTATTGTCGATACGCCGCCTGATTGGTCGAATTGACCAAGTCCGCTGTTCCCTTGTGCCGCTTTTGATAGACAAGTCATTGTATCTGTCAAATAAAACATCTACTCTACATGTGGCACTGTAATTGTTCAATACGTTGGTTACGAATGTGTCCACCAAGTCTCCAAATGTCTTTGCACCATCTGGTTTTCCAGTTGCCTCAATGAGTGCTGGTCCATCTATTGCTACACAGGACTTCTTGTCACTCTTTGGAATCTCACTTTTTACATCCACATCCTCAATCAGTAGTGTAGCTAGGTCTGCCTTATTGCTCTTATTTAATTTGAAATTGGTAGATGCAAGGGAAAGTGGGACTGGACTCAATTCATGTTCTAAAATGCTCTTCATGTCGATTTCCCGACAACCCTGAGATGCAACTAGTAGTCTTCTTAGAAGATCTCTGTCAGCCATTATGGTCCTCTCTTTACCTCCACCATCTCGGACTTTGACATGGTACATGCTCTCTCGTGTTTTTGGTTTATGGCGCTTCATTTTTGAATAAAAGTCCTCTGACTTTTCCTTGAGTCGTGCTGTGACAAACTCCTCCAAGACCTTCTCTCCCATGGATTCTGCATTGATTAGAGCGCTGGCTACATCACCAGGTGCCACATTTGATGCGGTGATGACAACAAGTTCATTGGACAAACTGTGAAAGACTTGGAAGCGCTCCAGTTCATGGACCAACTTCTTTGTATCAGATTCGTCACGTTCTAGTCGAGCAGGTCCAGCTTCATGATGATAGTTACCTTAGTTGCACTTCACTTAGTTCTGTATTTACATCTAATGAGATGACCCCTCAACTCACAGAGACTACTGCATCATGGCTCATGCACAAGTTTCTGATTTCTTGTCTGTTATTATGGCATTGTATATCTATAGCTCAATATGCGAGTGAAGAAAAAGGTTTAATAAACCACCTTACCCAGCAATTGTCTCCATCAAAGTCATGTAAATGAGATAAAATGCTTTGAAAGATGGAATGACAGCATTGCACTTTCAGTGAACTCAACAGCAAAGACGCCCTCTACTGACTGAAATCAAAACTTTTAATGGAGAATTTATTATTTTATTGCCCTTTAATAAATTGTTGCAGCAATGTAGTGATGACAAGTTGCTGTCGGCCCCTACACATAATTTAGGATTAAAGGGGTCCAAATTCCTCCCTTTTCCCCCCAGACCCCTTGTATCCACTAATACATCCTCATCTCATCGGGCCCAAATATGCAAACTAATTATGAACTGTGGTATCCATGTGATCCTTGCTGAAAATAAAGTCCACAAACCCGAAATTCAGGTTTTTTTCGATTTTTGTGAAAAAGGGCCAAATTTGACCCTCTTTAATTCCGGCATTAAAGGCTTTAATTCCGGCTTTAATTCCCTTTTAAGACTGAGTAATAGGACTTTTTTCAAAAACTGCCCACATATATCTACTTTAAAACAATATTTGTTTTAAAGATCTATATTGAATGTTAATATTTATTCTGGGGGTTCAAACTAAGCAGTACGCTAAATTTAGGGGTTTTAAGGGTCACATAACATTTTTGGACCCTCCTGCCCTTAATAATCAACTGATTGAAAATTTGTTACCATCAACTTATAGCTATTATGTTTGTAGCTACAACGTAAGTGGTCATTTGCTTCTTCGTGACTATTGGTTAATTAGTAATGACCAATCATGTAAACCACCCCACATTTTGGACTATTTTCCAAATTGTATTTTTTGGGAAAAGGGTTAATTTAAGACCCTTTTCGGAAAAATTTGGGGTGGCATCCACCCTGGTCCAAAGCACCACCCCATGGCCTAACTATCCACGGTGGATGCCAGCTTCTAATATGAAATGATTAAAAAAAGTTATCTGGGCCTTTTTGTCCACACTGCCTCCCTACTATATGGTGACCTTTTGGCCGATGTTGACCTTTTGGCATATGCTGATCTCAAAAATAGTTGTTGGTTGTATTCAATTAACTGATATGTAAATCCTATTCAAATTTCAAGTCAATCGGATGAAAATTGAGGATTTTAGAAATGTGAAATTGTTGTTGACCTTTGGCCTATGTTGACGTTTTGGCCTGTGCTGATCTCAAAAATAGTCGGTGGTTGAATTCAGTGTGCCGATATGTAAATCCTATTCAAATTTCAAGTCAATCCGATGAAAATTGAGCATTTTAGAATTTTCAAAAAAGTGGTTGACCTTTGGCCTGTGTTGACCTTTTGACCTCAAAAATATATAGGATTTTGTCGGACCACAAACTCTAACGTTTGGTGAAGTTTCGTGAAGATCGGTTTCAAATTGTGACCTGTAGGCAAGTATAAGTGTGCGGACCCACACACACACAAACACACACACACACACACACACACACACACACACACACACACACACACACACACACACACACACACACACACACACACACACACACACACACACACACACACACACACACACACACACACACACACACACACACACACAAACCAGAGTGATCCACATACTTGCAAAAAATTTTTTTTTTTTTTGCCAAGTAACAAACGGACTCAGATGCAATAGGCCTCTGACAAGGGTAATTAAAACCGATTGTATTTTGTTTCAGGTCCGAATCCAGACCCGGCCTATCAGTCGGATACAAAACGTAACCTGTTCAGCCTGGTGAAGGTGTGCTCTCCACCGAGTACCGTTCTCGTTATTTTACCTTGTGTTTTCATCCGTGCAATTTTAAGTGTAATCCTCTGAGATTTGCTTTTGGTAAACAACAAGATAAACTTTGCAATTAACAAGATTGCGAATTTGCAGCTAAATCGCGCGTTTGCTCGTGAAGCTGTTGCCTAGCAACCGATGTGCATCTCATACCTCGGGCGGAGCTGGTACGTGATGACGTAGTTAGTTGAGGCGTCCTATAAAGTACATAAATTACGAAGAGACGCTTATTCAGACATAAAACGATACCAAACGTTTTTCCTGATTTATATGTATTTTAAAATACCCTTTAGTTTAGTTTGATGCGCAAAACTAAAGGAAGTGCCGGAAGCTCACAATCAAGCACTCCATTCGAAACCGTTGATAAGGAACGGCTGGCTTGGCAAGCGCCAGCTAGCTGCTTGGTAACGGGACATCCCTGTGGGCGTTGAGCATCTCACAGGACCCTTCGAAAAGAGTAGGCCATTGTGTATGGATACACTAGCCAAATCCCTCAATAAAAGCAATTTGAATGGGTTTTAACCAATCACAGTGCAAGGTAATCATTTTTCTGAGTGTGTTTGGGATTTACACCTGACGCCTTTTCAATTCGTCCCCACTTTATGCTCCTTCATTTTCATCAAACTAGTACTAGTCTTACAGCTTACCCTCTCCAAACCTCCTAGTCTTATCTTTCCTCGCTCTCTCTCTCACTCCACGACCCTTCATTGTCCACTACATGAGTTCATTCATCACTCAGTCCTTCACAAAGTCAATAGTTTCAGCGGTGTAATCAAAGCGGTTTCATCGGTAGTGTGCATGTTTGCACATTTTACGTCTACAATTTATTTTTATCAAAACTAGAATTATTAATGCGGTAAATTCTATAAAATAAACCCATAATTGTTTACATCGATGGAATTTTAAAATTGGAGGGAAGGGAGTGGGAGGGAATGGAGGAAGGGAGTGGGAGGGAATGGAGGAAGGGAGTGGAAGGGAGTGGGAGGGAATGGAGGAAGGGAGTGGGAGGGAATGGAGGAAGGGAGTGGGAGGGAATGGAGTGGGAGGGAATGGAGGAAGGGAGTGGGAGGGAATGGAGGAAGGGAGTGGGAGGGAATGGAGTGGGAGGGAATGGAGGAAGGGAGTGGGAGGGAATGGAGGAAGGGAGTGGGAGGGAATGGAGTGGGAGGGAATGGAGGAAGGGAGTGGGAGGGAATGGAGGAAGGGAGTGGGAGGGAATGGAGGAAGGGAGTGGGAGGGAATGGAGGAAGGGAGTGGGAGGGAATGGAGGAAGGGAGTGGGAGGGAATGGAGGAAGGGAGTGGAGGAAGGGAGTGGGAGGGAATGGAGGAAGGGAGTGGGAGGGAATGGAGGAAGGGAGTGGGAGGGAATGGAGGAAGGGAGTGGGAGGGAATGGAGGAAGGGAGTGGGAGGGAATGGAGGAAGGGAGTGGAAGGGAGTGGGAGGGAATGGAGGAAGGGAGTGGGAGGGAATGGAGGAAGGGAGTGGGAGGGAATGGAGTGGGAGGGAATGGAGGAAGGGAGTGGGAGGGAATGGAGGAAGGGAGTGGGAGGGAATGGAGTGGGAGGGAATGGAGGAAGGGAGTGGGAGGGAATGGAGGAAGGGAGTGGGAGGGAATGGAGTGGGAGGGAATGGAGGAAGGGAGTGGGAGGGAATGGAGGAAGGGAGTGGGAGGGAATGGAGGAAGGGAGTGGGAGGGAATGGAGGAAGGGAGTGGGAGGGAATGGAGGAAGGGAGTGGGAGGGAATGGAGGAAGGGAGTGGGAGGGAATGGAGGAAGGGAGTGGGAGGGAATGGAGGAAGGGAGTGGGAGGGAATGGAGGAAGGGAGTGGAGGAAGGGAGTGGGAGGGAATGGAGGAAGGGAGTGGGAGGGAATGGAGGAAGGGAGTGGGAGGGAATGGAGGAAGGGAGTGGGAGGGAATGGAGGAAGGGAGTGGGAGGGAAGGGAGTGGGAGGGAAGGGAGTGGGAGGGAAGGGAGTGGGAGGGAAGGGAGTGGGAGGGAAGGGAGTGGGAGGGGAGGGGGGAGTGGGAGGGGAGGGAGGGGAGTGGGAGGGGAGGGAGGGGAGTGGGAGGGAAGGTAGTGGGAGGGAAGGTAGTGGGAGGGAGGGTAGTGGGAGGGAGGGTAGTGGGAGGGAGGGTAGTGGGTGGGAGGGAGGGTGGAGGGAGGGTAGAGGGAGGGTAGATAGTGGGATGAGGAGGGAAGGAGTGGGAGGTAAGAGAGTGGGGGAGGAGGAGGGAAGGGAGTGTGAGGGATGGAGGAGGAGGAGGAGGGAAGGGAGTGTGAGGGATGGAGGAGGGAAGGGAGTGGGAGGGAAGGGAGTGGGAGGGAAGGGAGTGGGAGGGAAGGGAGTGGGAGGGAAGGTAGTGGGAGGGAGGGTAGTGGGAGGGAGGGTAGTGGGAGGGAGGGTAGTGGGAGGGAGGGTAGTGGGAGGGAGGGTAGTGGGAGGGAGGGTAGAGGGAGGGTGGTGGGAGGGAGGGTATTGGGAGGGAGGGTATTGGGAGGGAGGGTAGTGGGAGGGAGGGTAGTGGGAGGGAGGGTATAGGGAGGGTAGTGGGAGGGAGGGTAGTGAGAGGGAGGGTAGTGAGGGGGAGGGTAGTGAGAGGGAGGGTAGTGGGAGGGAGGGTAGAGGGAGGGAGGGTAGTGGAGGGAGGGTAGTGGGAGGGTAGTGAGAGGGAGGATAGTGGGAGGGAGAGTAGTGGGAGGGTAGTGTGAGGGAGGGTAGTGGGAGGGAGGGTAGTGGGAGGGAGGGTAGTGGGAGGGAGGGTAGTGGGAGGGAGGGTAGTGGGAGGGAGGGTAGTGGGAGGGAAGGTAGTGGGAGGGAAGGTAGTGGGAGGGAAGGTAGTGGGAGGGAAGGTAGTGGGAGGGGAGGTGTGGGAAGGTAGTGGGAGGGAAGGTAGTGGGAGGGAAGGGGATGGAAGGTAGTGGGAGGGAAGGGGATGGAAGGTAGTGGGAGGGAAGGAGTGGGGGGAGGGGAGGGAAGGAGTGGGGGGAGGGGAGGGAAGGAGTGGGGGGAGGGGAGGGGAGGGAAGGAGTGGGGGGAGGGGAGGGAAGGAGTGGGGGGAGGGGAGAGAAGGGAGTGGGAGGGAAGGGGAGAAAGGAAGGGGAGGAAGGAAGTGGGGGGGAGGAAGGAAGTGAGGGGAGGGAAGGCAGGAAGTGGGGGGAGGGGAGAAAGGAAGTGGGAGAGGAGAAAGGAAGTGGGAGAGGAGAAAGGAAGTGGGAGAGGAGAAAGGAAGTGGGAGAGGAGAAAGGAAGTGGGAGAGGAGAAAGGAAGTGGGAGGGGAGAAAGGAAGTGGGAGGGGAGAAAGGAAGTGGGAGGGGAGAAAGGAAGTGGGAGGGGAGAAAGGAAGTGGGAGGGGAGGAAGGAAGTGGGAGGGGAGGAAGGAAGTGGGAGGGGAGGAAGGGAGTGTGGAGAGGATAGGGAAGTGTAATGTCTTCAAAAGGCTCAATATAATACGCTCCTGTGCTATTTTGTTACAAGCACAAAATACACGGACTCTTCTGTTTGAGGTCTCAGCACGCACTGTCTATACTGTATTTCCATTTCCCCTCCATAGGGGGCGCGGTCATGACCATAAGTACAGTGCATCACAGGAGGGGGAAAGAGGGAGGAGGAGGTAATGGGGGAGAGGGAAGGGGAAAGAGGTAGGGGAGGGAAGGGGAAGGGAAGAGAGAGGGGGGAAGAGAGAGGGGGGAAGAGAGAGGGGGGAAAAGAGAGGGGGGAAGAGAGAGGAGGGAAGGGATAGAGGGAGGGAGGGGGAAGGGATAGAGGGAGGGAGGGGGAAGGGATAGAGGGAGGGAGGGGGAAGGGATAGAGGGAGGGAGGGGGAAGGGATAGAGGGAGGGAGGGGGAAGGGATAGAGGGAGGGAGGGGGAAGGGATAGAGGGAGGGAGGGGGAAGGGATAGAGGGAGGGAGGGGGAAGGGATAGAGGGAGGGAGGGGGAAGGGATAGAGGGAGGGAGGGGGAAGGGATAGAGGGAGGGAGGGGGAAGGGATAGAGGGAGGGAGGGGGAAGGGGGAGCGAGAAAGAGGGGAGGGAGAAAGGAGTGGGGGCGAGCGAAGCCTCGCCATATGTTGTTATACTGGACACTCTGGGAGGGAGGATGGTGCAAGGAGGGCAGTGTGAGTGAGCGAAAGTGAGAGGAAGGTTAAAGTTGGTGGAAGGGGGGGAGGCAGGGAGGGGTCGTTGGGAAGGAAGGAGACGGGTAGGGGGGAAGAAAAGAGAGGGGAGGGAGAAAGGAGGGGGGAAGCGCGAAGCCTCACCCATGTCGCTATACTGTACACTTCGGGAGGCAGGGAAAGAGAGAGGGAGGAGTGGTCTGAGGAGGGGAGTGAGGGAAAGAGAGAGGGTGGGGAAGGGAGGAAGAGGGGTGTGGGAGAGACAGAGGGGGGAAGAGGAGGATGGCAATGGGGGGAGAACAGGAGGACAGTGAGGGGAAGAGCAGGAGTGGAGTGGGGGAGAAGGAGTGCAGTTGGAGAGCAGGATTGGAGGAGGAGAGCAGGAGTGGAGGGGGAGAGCAGGAGTGGAGGGGGAGAGCAGGAGTGGAGGGGGAGAGCAGGAGTGGAGGGGGAGAGCAGGAGTGGAGGGGGAGAGCAGGAGGGGAGGGGGAGAACATAACCCCAGTTTGTGATCCTTCGGCACCATTGTTTATCCGACGTGTATGAACACCATGGGGCCGCACCACAGGTCTCCCTAAAAATACCACCTGTCGCTAGCAATTTCTACCCATTGCTTCGCTGAATATGGAGGAGGGATCCTCTTCGTCTTTTTAAGTTTTGTGGCATTTTCGGAATCTTGAGGCTCTATATGCACCATGCGCCCAGTCATAATGGTGAACGAAGGAGCCTTTCGGTAATCTACAGCTGAATTTCTTCGTAATGCTTTGCCGATTTTGAAGAAGAATAATTATCAGTGGCTGCGTTTCTCTGTAATGGTTTCAGAGTTTCAAGAAGAAGAAGAATTATCAGAAGCAGAATTTGTCCGTAATGTTTTCCGAGTTTGAATAAAAAGTTTCTCGTTGAGTTTGAAGAATATCTGGGCTGTGTATGTTATGAAAATGCAGGGAATAGTAAAATTTATGTTGTGTTTTTATGTTGATGTTTTGGCAATCTCATGAGCAGCCGAGTTTCTCTGTCATTCATTGAAGAAGAAGATTAAACACTAATGCTTTGTTCACACTGTTTGTCCATATTCAGTTTGTTTACAATAACAATAATGAAATTATGACAAATGGGAATAAATTTGAAGAATTTTGCAACTGGTAAAACACCCTATCCGATGGAGATGTAAATTAAGACGACAGTGCAGAATGAGGAGGACAGCCTTGCTTACATAAATGCACTGAGTTGTAAGAATCGCGAATGTTGTTTAATTTTTCCGCTTTCAATACTTATTTAGTCCACATGATCCGATCCTCAAATCCAGATTTTGATTATATGCTTTAATTAGTCCGTGAGAGTAGATAGTATTTCCAAGCCAAGGCACATTTCTAATAGGCCGAAACAAAATGGTGGCTTAAGAACCCAGTGATATGTCAGTGGGCTGACCAAGATGGCGGACCGCTTATACAGTGCATTCAGAAAGTATTCAAACCCCTTCACTTTTTCACATTTTGTTATGTTGCAGCCTTTTGCTGAAATCGTTTAAATTCATTTTTTCCCTCATCAATCTACACTCAATACCCCATAACGACAAAGAGAAAACTGGATTTTAGAAGGTTTTGCAAATTTATTAAAAAGAAAAAACTGAAATATCACATTTACATAAGTATTCAAACCCTTTGCTATGACACTCAAAATTTAGCTCAGGTGCCTCCCATTTCTCTTGATCATCTTTGAGATGTTTCTACACCTTGATTGGAGTCCACCTGTGGTAAATTCAATTGATTGGACATGACTTGGAAAGGCACACACCTGTCTGTCTATATAAGGTCTCACAGCTGACAATGCATATCAGAGCAAAAACCAAGCCATAAGGTCGAAGGAACTGCCTGCAGAGCTCAGAGACAGGATTGTATTGAGGCACAGATCTGGGGAAGCCTACAAAAAAAATTCTGCTGCATTGAAGGTTCCCAAGAGCACAGTGGCCTCCATAATTCTTAAATGGAAGAAGTTTGGAACAACCAGGACTCTTCCTAGAGCTGGCCGCCCGGCCAATCTGAGCAATCGGGGGAGAAGGGCCTTGTTAAGAGAGGTGACCAAGAACCCGATGGTCACTCTGGCTGAGCTCCAGAGATCCTGTGTGGAGATGGGAGAAACCTCCAGAAGGACAACCATCACTGCAACACTCCACCGATCTGGGATTTATGGCAGAGTGGCCAGACGGAAGCCTCTCCTCAGTGAAAGACACATGTAAACCCACTTGGAGTTTGCAAAAAAGCACCTAAAGGACTCTCAGACTGTGAGAAACAAGATTCTGTGGACTTTCATGTGTCTTGAATTTAAACTATTTCAGCATAAGGCTGCAACATAACAAAATGTGAAAAAAGTGAAGGGGTCTGAATACTTTCTGAATGCACTGTATGGCTTTGTGTTTTCTGTTATGAGCACCCCGTCAATCATCTTCAAGAGGATTGCTTAAACACACCCAAACGCCCAGTTTTCATTCATGCACTCCCTTGGCGTTCGAGAAGTATGCATGCAAAGTTTAGGGCCACTGGGTTTCATGGTTTTGGTGTTATGGAAGACACATACACATACACCGCCTTTTATTATTATATATTTGGGGATGTTTGTTTGTATTGATATAATTTCTGTATTTTTATAGCATTATCGTGCTGTCGTCTGTTTCTTTTATTTTTCCTCCATTCCAATAGCTCAGGGGATCAAGAATCAGAACTACAGACTTGGCATTTAATATGGAATATATTTTTTGTGGGGGTGAACTTACTTTTCAAGATGTCTTAGAACCAAAAGTTCATTGGAATTATGTTGAAATTATTCTAGATTTTGTTAATGTGACCTTTAAAAGAAACAAAAACCACATTTGACATTTCGAAACAAATAAATTGATCCTTGAAAGTGATGTAAACTGATATCGAACTCAATTCATGGACAGTACTGTATTAAACTTCTGTACGTTTTCCAGAAGTATCTCTATTTTGCACATTAGCCAAAAAATTTTTATAACAAAAACAAAAGTTAAATTACGACTGGGATTACGGACAGTAAAATTACAGTTCAGTACTTCGTGTAACCCCCACGAGCATTCAGGAGAGCACGTACACGTTGAGGCATGCTGTTCACGAGATTTGCCAAGGTTTGGACAAGAATCGCTTGCCATGCAGTGACAATAGCCTGCTGCAATTCACGCACAGAGGTCGGCTGCTGGTCCAAGTGGTCGATTTGACGCGTTAATTCTGCCCACAAGTTCTCCATCGGATTCATATCCGGGGACATGGCAGGCCACTCCATATGCTCTACACCACGGTCAGCAAGAAAGTGTTGGATCATGCGAGCACGATGAGGCATTGTCATCTTGGAAGACAAAGTTTCCTCGAAAGGCTGCATGAGCAAATGGAAGCAATGTTTCTTCCAGAATGGCCCTGTGCTTGAACTGGTTCAGGTTTCCATTCAGAACAACCAGGTCAGTTTTGCCCCCTGCATGAAAAGCAGCCCAAACGGTCACCCCACCACCTCCAGCTTGGACTCTTGGCACTATACAATCTTTGTTGTAGGCTTCATGCACTTGCCTGCACACTTTTTTTCTTTTTTTTGTATACAAGATCGAGGCTCGTGAAAGAGCGAACATTAATCACACAGAAAGACAAAGCGACACATAAAACATATAACATCGGGAGTGGTAGACAAGATGGGGAGAGAGGGGGAAGGACACAAACACAACATTTGAGAGCAGGGACCGAGAGACATGGAGACATCGAGAGATCTGAGAGAGGGCGAGGGCTTTGGGGGGGGGGCATGGGAAGGGGGCGGTGGGAGAGGTATAAAACATATGGACACTGCCAGGACTTCCAGGAAAGAAGTTGGAATTTCAAACAAGGTGGATCTGGGGTGAATTAGCGGGGGTAGAAAAGATCAAGGTTTTGGATGGGGGAAGATAAGAGATGGTGGTGAACAGCTGTTTTAAAGACCTGGAGGGAGGAGTGGGATTGAAGGGAGTGAGGGAGTTTGTTCCAGAGGCGGGAGAAAAGAGGAATGAAAGAGTGAAGGTGAGCAGAGAGCCGAGATTTCGGCAGTTTAACCATCAGAGGGTTGCTGGCAGATCTTGTGCGACCTGTAGGAATATTTGGGGGACAGAGCACAGAGAGAGCTGGGGGTGCAAGGCCGGAGAGGAGTCGGTAGAAGACAGAAAGACCACCTACCTGCCTGCGGTGAGTGAGTGAAAGGCCCTCAGAGATAGCTTCATCGCGGGAGATTCCAATAATTCTGAAAGCTTTGGTTTCAACAGCGTGAAGCCGAGCTAGGTGTGAGGCAGGAGCACCGGCCCATAGGGGAGAACAGTATTCCATTGAGCTGCGGATGAAAGCCTTGTATGTGGTGAGGAGCTCAGGTGTGCCGAGGAAGGACTTCGAACGACAGAGGATGCCCAGTCGGCGACTGGCTTTGGAGGCCAGCTTGGAAATGTGGTTTTCCCAAGAAAGATCATGGCAGATAGTGAGACCCAAAATCTTGAGCGACAGAACTTCTTGGAGAGGATTGTTGAGAAAGTAGATGGGAGGGTTGTCCAGTCGATCTTTTCGGAGAGACATAGTAAGAGTGTGAGATTTGTCAGGATTGAAAGACATGTTCCACTTGTTTGACCAGTCTGTGATTTTGTCCAGGTCTTCAGAGAGTGAGGAGGCAGCAGACTGCCGATCTGAGGGAAGAGGAATGGAGCGGCAGAGAGTGGAGTCATCAGCAAAGAGATAGAGAGGATTTTCGAGAGAGTCAGAGAGATCATTGATGAAGACCAGAAAAAGCACGGGGCCCAGAACACTGCCTTGGGGAACTCCAGCCTGAACAGGAAGAGGAGATGAGAGAAACCCATTCAGGGCCACACGTTGACGACGACTAGAGAGGAAGTCCGCCAGCCATGCGTGGAGATTTCCATGGATACCAAAGGAGGAGAGTTTGGTGAGCAGAGCGGGGTGCCAGACCGTGTCGAAGGCACGTGATATGTCGAGGGAGACAGCTCTAATTTCCTGTTTAGCATTGAGGACCTCCATCCATTGTTGAGACAGCAGAAGCAGCATGTCCAGAGTAGAGTGACCTGGTCTGAAACCAAATTGATGATCAGAGATCAAGCCATTGGAGAAGAGGAAAGATTTCATATCCGAAGCAATGATGGATTCCATGACTTTGCTGATAATTGGGAGAAGGCTGATTGGTCTGTAGTTGCTAGGATCTGTTTTTGCACCTTTTTTGTGCAAAGCGGTGATGTTGGCTCATTTCCAAGCAGATGGCAGTTGACCTTGAGCAAAAGAGAGGGTGAAGAGAACAGAGAGAGGGTGAGATAGAGCAGCAGAGCAGGATTTTAGGACCCGTGGGCTGATGCCGTCGGGTCCAGTTGCAGAATCAGAGTCGAGGGTTGACAGAAACTTTTCCACCTTGTCAGGAGGAAAGGACACGGAGTCCAGGAGCAGCAGGGTACGACTGGGTATGGTGGGTACAGAGAGGGATGGGTTTGGGACACAAGATTTAGAGGCAAACACAGAGTTGAGGCATTCAGCTTTTTCACGTGCGGAGTCAGCTGTGTAGCCGTTTGAGGTAAGGGAGGGGATGGAGGGGGAACAAACACCAGAAACGGATTTGACCAGACGCCACCAGGATTTGGAAGAGGGAGACAGATAAGAGTTCGGTCTTGAGAACAGAGAGATATTGTTTCCTGGCTCTCCTGAGGGTGGACACACACTTGTTTCGGGCTTTGTGAAAGGAAATGAGATTTCCTTCCGTTGGATTTGCTTTCCAGGAGACGAAGGCAAGTTGTTTCTGGGCAACAGCCTCACCACAAGATTCCGTGTACCATGGACGGGAGGAAGGGTATGACAACTGAAGACGAGATGGGATAAATCTGTGCATGAGAGAGAGCAATTTACTTTGGAAGAATTCCCAGGATGAGTTGATGTCAGAGGTGGTAGAGATGGGAGACCAGTCCAGATGATTGATGGCTGCTTGAAGACCGTGCCAGTTGGCCTGAGTGAAATGCCAGACTCGTCGACGCTGAGCAGGCTCCCTGAGGATGGTCAGAGAGATGTCTACTTTAACAAGGACATGATCAGATGATCCGATCGGAGCAGAAGAAGAGCAGCAGACATTTTCAGGGAAGTTAGTCATAACCAAGTCCAGAAGAGAAGATGTTCCGTTGACTGAGATCCGGGTCGGGAAATTGACAGATTGTGTCAGTCCCAGTGAGTCGCAGAAGTCCTTTGCTGAGGAGCCATGGCTGGTGAGAGAGGTACCCACACCCAGCCAACTGGCATGATGACAGTTGAAATCACCACATATGAGGAAGAGAGAGTTGGGATGAGTAGATAGAAGTTGGTCCATATCATCAGACAGCGAGATGTAGATGGAGTCATCACTGTTTGGTGGACGGTACA
The DNA here is from genome assembly GCF_964187855.1 of Myxine glutinosa. NCBI lineage: Eukaryota > Metazoa > Chordata > Myxini > Myxiniformes > Myxinidae > Myxine > Myxine glutinosa. The sequence continues at coordinate 125,336,996 of NC_136268.1, forward strand.
ACACACATATGAACAAGAGGTGGGAGCGAAGGGGAAGCCGTAGCCAGAGGTATTCCTGGGGGTGAGGTGGAGAGAGTGCAGTGCAGGGCGAGTGAGGAAGAGAGTTTTTGATAAAGATAGCAACCCCGCCTCCAGGACGAGGCTCAGGTCTATCATACCGGAGGAGGGAGTAGCCCGGGAGAGATACTATGGAATCAGAGACATCATAAAGGAGGAAAGTTTCTGTTAAGCAGATCACGTCTGGTTTGACAGAAGCAACCTGTATGGAGAGATCAGTTAAGTTTGAACGAAGGCCCCGGATGTTTGAGGTCCATACCGTTAATGAAGAGGAAGGGGGAGCATCAGATACAGAACAGGGGGGAGGAGGGGTAGGGTAAGATGTGGAAGAGGTGGAAGAGGTAGGGAGAGCTGTTGAAGGTGTGTCAGAGATTTCAGAATAGCTCAGAGAAAGGGAAGGATGGGGCGGACAAAAGGTTTGATGGTGATTGGGTGAGCCACAATGAGGTGTTATTTGAGGAGGGGGAAGAGCGAGGCAGAAGGTTGGGGGAGATGGAGGTGAGAGTTTGAAGGGGGAAGAAGCGGGGAGGACGCTTTGAGGAGGGGGAGTGAGAGGGGGGAAATTGAGAAGCAATGAGGGTGGGGAGATTTGAAGGGGAGGGGTGAGGGGGGAGTTTGGGAGGGAAGGGACAAGGGGAGGGATTTGAAAGGGATGGGATATGGGGGAGATTTGGAGGGGAGGGGTGAGGCAGGAGTCTAGGAGGAGAGGGGCGAGGGGGCGTCTTGGCGGGGAGGGGTGAGGGGGTAGTTTAGGAGGGAGGGGGCAAGGGGGGAGATTTGAAAGGGATGGGTGATGGGGAAGATTTGGAGGGGAGGGGTGATGGGGAAGATTTGGAGGGGAGGGGTGATGGGGAAGATTTGGAGGGGAGGGGTTATGGGGAAGATTTGGAGGGGAGGGGTGAGATTGGATTTTTGAAAGTGTACGATTTATGGGAAACGAACATTTATTGCAAAATGAGTTTCTTGTGACCTTCGAGTTAAAAATACGTTTAAGGACGCTGGATGGAGGATGGAGTGCAGGAGAGTTTAGGGAATGTAGAAAAAAGGCACTATAGGAGATGGATATTTTTTTTGGGATGAATTGATTTGGTGAGCAAGTCGAAAGCAGCCTTTTAAAGAAGAAGAAGAAAAAGGTGTTATAAAATATGACGGAATACATAACTTGAGGGGAAAGTGTAAACATTGAAGGTTAATGAGTGAAAACTATCTGGGGAAATGGGGACGGACGTCCGAAAACTCGGACGCGACCATCTTGACGATAGACCAGAAATCTAGACTCGTCACTGAAGATCACGTGATTCCAGTGTCCTGGCTGCCATTGACGGTGCTCTCTGGCCCACTGCAATCGGCGCTGGCGGTGTTGTCTGGTCAGGCGTGGCTTTCTCAGGGGACGCCTGGCACGATAGCCTGCTTGAACCAGTCGTTGGTTGACTAGCCTTCTGGATACAGGCACATTTGTCAGTTGCTGCCACTCAGCCCTAAGCCGATTAGCTGACTTGGTACGGCCATTGCGGACTAACCGGTGCAGCTAGCGATCATCCCTCCTTGTGGTTCTGCAGGGACGTCCTGGCCTCGGTATTGGCGTAGGGACACCCCTCTGAGCATTTCGTTTCAGGATCTTTGACACCTGACCTTGAGTGATGCCATACTGCCGAGCAATAGCACGCTGTTTCATGCCGTAATTTCGTAAAGCCACCACTCCATGACAAACAGCATTGTTGAGTTGACGGACCATCTCCATAGGAAGCGGCAATAACTTTTGGAGACGTGCAGCAGTTGTTTTCCACTAATACAGAACGCAACAACCCTTGTATACCCGACTGTGAAGCCAATCATCAAATGCACCTGTCCGTACATTTTGCCACGCCACCTGTGATATAATCCTGTTGTTGACTTCTTGCTGCGACAGACAATCATTGACATGGTTCTTTTAACAAATAAATCACCAAAGTGTAAAAGAAACTCACTAGATTGATATACTGAGTTAAGAAAGTAAACCCAAGTCAAGAAAAAATATATATTCCATATTAAATGCCAAGTCTGTACATCAGTGCAGGATGCGTATGCCAAATCAGATTATATGACAGGAGAGTCATTGCAGGATGTGTATTCAGTTCAGATTATGGGACAGGAGAGCAAGAAGCCCTATGTGGTCCAATCAATGTTTAACACACTGTCCACATTACTCTTAAAATCAAAAAAAAAAAATCAACTGGTGACGCTTGGACGGTCTCTTCATCTAGTCCGTTCCAAGCATTAACCACCCGATGAGAGAAATAAACTCCTTCCGCTACAAGCCAGCCGCAGGCTTTGTCAGTTTCCAAGAATGACCACAAAAGCGCACATCCCAGCTAAGACAAGGTGGTTCTTCAAGAGAAACATGAAGGCCCCCCCGTGCAGGATTCTGCAGAGGGTGATTAAATCCTCTCGAGTTTGTCTGTAGTCGAGCGACGAGAGAGAGAGAGAGAGAGAGAGAGAGAGAGAGAGAGAGAGAGAGAGAGAGAGAGAGAGAGAGATTAGTCATTCCTCGTATGAGAAAGGCTCTTGACCCCTCACCATTCTTGTTGCGGTGCGTTGCACGCGTTCAAGTATAACTTTGTCATGCTGCCAAAATGGCTTCCACACCGGAAGTGCACATTCAAGATGTGATCTTACAAGGGTAGCATATAGAAAATGAAAAATATCTGAAGTAATCTCATCAAAAGCATGACGAATGGCGAAAATCACTCTTTTAACCAGAACCATATTTGCGGCCATAGCACAATGCTTCGTCATGACTGTTGCCAGTGTGAAGACTCCAAGGTCAGTAACCTCCATCACAACTGGCAGTGCAACATTATTGAGTCTGTGCGGAACTTCGGAGCCCTTTGTGCATAACATTGCATTTTAGGGGGTTAAATTGCATCAGTTATCCGGCTGCCGATGTCAATAGAGTCTAGACAAAGTTGCAACATTGATCGGTCACCGCTCTTGGAGGCGTCGCACCATATTTTAACATCATCAAATAGTGGGGCCTTAAAACGGAGACTATCTGCCAAGTCGTCTATGTCCACTATAAATAGGACAGGACCGAGTACGGAACCCTGCGGTGGGCTGCTCAGTACGTCTTTCCACGGTGACAGACTACCTTTTATGGAGACCCGCTGCTTATGGCCTGTAAGAAAATCTCGGATCAGGGAGAGTAATGGTTGTCCAATTTCTTGGCGTACGATCATGCGTTAGCAAACTTTTGTGTACAAAATACGCAACTTCTGTGGGGAGTCAGGTCTGCATTCTAATTCTGTTTACACTTGCGTTAGATGGAAAAGTAGAAAATTCTCAGTCGTAAGACACACTCGATGAATCGGAAGTAAAACCCAAAAGCCGTCTTTATTATGTCCACTCTGACCTCCATAAACACTTGAGAAGTAGATGAGAAAAACGGACGGTGAATGGACTGAATATGTAAATAATCAATATCCACCTCTCTTCTTGGTTTTTGTCATTCTTCACTCTTCACTCGCAACACGACGGGCACGGAAGTGCAGGGAATCATCCCCACGTCCGTGATGACAACAGCCACGAAGTCGGGCGGGGTAATGTCGTATACGAGGTTCAGGAGGTTGAGGCACGGATCGTCTTCCCAGCCTTGCAAGCTGGGGGCACCGCCGCTCACTTTTGCAAGTTCTTCAGGGTCATCTGAACAGGCACAGTCCAATATGTCACAATTACCAAAATTCAATTCAACACCATATCAGCGGCATTGCTTTGACACCAGAAGTGATGCAACCAGCAAATTCAGATACATTAACGAATGAACCTAATCTTCCTCATTTAATCCTAACTATTTGATTGGCGTGAACCAGGGTGGAATTGCGCTTTACACCAATAACTCAATTTCTCGCTGTCCATGTACTGATCCTACACCTCCCATTCTCCAGAAGTACCTCTGTCTGCAACTTCCCCTCCACTCACACCTTTTGTTACGTCCGCCACCAAAGGGAGATGAAGGTTGTTTTCATCCCCGTCTGTCTATTTGTCTGTTTGTGAACAAAATATCTCAAAAAGTTGAGGACGGATTCGGACGAAATTTGGCATTTGGCATACGTGACAAGGACGAAATGATTACATTTTGTTTGTCTGTGTGTTGTATTGCCCTCCTAACAGTGACGACTCTATCTATACATCTCTCTCGGACATGGACAAACCTTTAACCACTCTGCTCATGGTGTTGCAATGATGCTCTCTCAGTCCCAAATGAAGCCGATTCTGAGAGCCTTTCACTCACTCACCGCAGGCAGGTTGGTGGTCTTTCCGTCTTCTACCGACTCCTCTCCAGTCTTGCCCCCCCAGCTCTCTCTGGGCTCTGTCCCCCAAATATTCCTTCAGGTCGCACAGGATCTGCCAGCAACCCTCTTATGGTGAAACTGCCAAAATCAAGACTTTCTGCTCACCTTCACTCCTTCATTCCTCTTTACTCCCACCTCTGGAACAAACTCCCTCACTCTCTTCAATCCCACTCCACCCTCCAGGTCTTTAAAACAGCTGTTCACCACCATCTCTTATCTTCCCCCATCCAAATCCATGATCTTGTCTACCCCCATTAGTCCACCCCAAACCCAACTCCTTCAAATTCCCCATTTTCTTTCCTGAAAGTCTCTGTAGTGTCTATCTTGTTTATCCCATCTACCCCACCCCATCTCTCCCTCTCTTCCACATATCTCCTGATGTCCCTGTTCTCACCCCCTCTCTTGCCCCCTCGTCTCCCACTTCTAGTTTTATATGTTCTATGTGTTAGATCTTACATGGGCGTCGACTAAGTATACAAAAAAACCCTCACTCATCCCAACTCTCTCTTCCTCATATGTAGTGATGTCTATTATCACCATGCAACTTGGCTGAGTGTTGATACCTCTCTCACCGGCCATGGCACTTCAACAAAAAACTTCTGTGACTCCATTGGGACCGACTCAATCTGCTAACTTTCCAACTTGGATTTCTCCCAATGGCAAATCCTCATGGATTTGGTGATGTCAAACTTTCCCACAAATGTCTCCTGCTCTTCCTCTGCTCCAATAGGTTTATCTGATCATTTGCCTGTGAAAGTAAACATCTCTCTGGCTATTCTCAGAGAGCTGCCGCAACGCCAGCGAGTCTGGCAGTTCACTCAGGCAGGGACTGCAAGCAGCCATCTCTCTTCAGTACGAGGCCTTCAACTCCAATGTTGGCATTTCCTCTCTCTCTGAACTGTTCTTTTTGTCCTGTTGTGTCCTGATCCATTCAGTGTACTAGCGCTTCGATAAGCCTCGACTCTGTATACAAAATAATAATAATAATAATAATAATAATAATAACAATAATAATAATAATGCATATTTGTTCAAAATCAAATGGCTTGAAATAATTTAATGTGCAAACAAATTTGCCCTCTTCCCCTACATGTAAACGCAGGATATTCTACAATTTGTTATCATATGAAGTTGCTTTCCCCAAAGGTCTAGGACATCATGGATCTACTGCTTTAACATCATTTTATAAAAATCTGGCTTTAGGTCGGTGTGCCTTTCACATACGTACCAAGCTCATTGGACACAAAGGCATCTGTCTGCACGCGGTCACAGAACTTGTAGGTTTCGCAGCAGATGAGAGTGGGGACATTACAAGCTCTGGCGAGGAGGGAAATCTGGGCGCTGCCCACACGTGACATCACACAACCATTGGCCAGCAGACCATGTGCACCAAGCATGACCATGGACACCTGGGGTCAAGGGAGGGGAAAGGTCATGCACACCACCTGGGAGATGGAGAGATAATTTTAACACTAACTATAGATTTGGAGACGTTGAAGAAGCATCATACTGCTGATCGGGGGGGGGGGGGGTGGGGGGGCTCCACTGTTTGTTTTAGCACTATTGATTTGTTCTGATCGAACTATTGCACAGGGAGCAGATTTCTCTTCACAATGTGTGGTGCTTCTGAGGACATCTCAAAGCCCAATATGCTGGCCTAAAATCATGCAAGATCTGGCTTCAGGTCGGTCATCACTGCTTCGCACGTCCTCACCTCTGATCTAGTTCATTCTGCTCTCTCGGTCCGCCAGCCCTCAGCAGCAGCTCCAGCACAAATGTGTTCTTCCAGTAGCCACCGCCAGGTTTTGCACCCACCTCCACTCCTTTATTTCTCTTTCCTCCTGTTTGTGGAACTACCTTCTAAAGGACTGTTTACTTGCATTCTTCCCTCCAGGACTTCAGGCTAGACTTCACCCTTTGTCTTCTTGCTCTTCCACGAGATGTGAATTATTACAGAATGAAAAGGTGAAAAAGACTACAACAGCACTCTGCCATCACGACTTCGACCAATATGCCTCCACCCACATTATTACATCATTAATTTGCACATCGGATTTTTATGTGAAAAAAAAAAAAAATTTTTTTCACATAAAACCGCTTTTTTACACGCAAAAAAAATATTTTGCTATTTTCAGAGAAAAAAATATTTCGCCCTTTTTCGGGAAAAATAAAATAAAATAAAATGCCCTTTTTGGTCGAAAATGTCTGGCAATGCTAAAATAAATTAGGGAATTTTTCGAAATTTTAAACTGCGATCGAAATTTTTTACTGCGATCGATCTCAAAAACAAAACGTTGCGTCCACTTGCGTGCGTTGCGTCCCCAGCGTGTACAGCAGTGAGGCGGTGTACTACAGTGAGAGAGTGTACACAAAGTGTGAACAAGTCTCCTATCAAGATGAGTGCTGCTCTTCGTGACAAGTGGCTGAAGGAATTCAACGCTGGCGGCGATGGGGCCACCTTCAAGTACGTGTCGAGTGACACGGCTTTCTGTCGAGCTTGTGAAAAGACTTTCCGGGCGAAGCAGAAGTCTGAGCTGGCCCAACATGTCCGAGGAGACCGCCACAAGAACAACTTGGCCTTGAAGAAGAAGAGGACGATCACGCAAGCCACCATGGAGGACTTTGGTGGCGGAAAGAGGCACAAGTGCGACGTCGTGGCTCAGGAGCTGTGCCAGGCCATGCTGGCCGCTGGCATCCCATGGTCGAAATTGGAAAACCCTGCCCTCCGGTCGTTCCTGGAGAAGCACATCACTCTCCAGATCCCCGATGAAAGCTGGATTCGAAAGCACTACCTCGACAAGTGCTACGACGAGGCCTTGGCGGGGATCCGTGCCGACCTCGGACAGCAGCCCATCTGGCTGTCCGTCGACGAGACGACCGATTTGGCAGGTCGATATGTGGCCAACATCATCGCGGGACGCTTGTCCAAGGAGGGGTACTTTCGTCCCCACCTCGTCCAGTGCATGTTTCTGGAGAAGACCAACTCCGGGGAGATCGTGTGCGCAGTCAATGACACGCTGCGCTATCTTTGGCCTGATTTCAAGCCGGAGTGCCTCAAGGTCCTCGTCAGCGACGCCGCGGCCTATATGATCAAGGCCGGCCATGCCCTGAAAGAACTCTTCCCGGACTTGCTGCATGTGACTTGCGTTGCCCACGCGCTCCACCGTGTCTGCGAGACAGTCCGAGAAATGTTCAAGGACGTCAACGACCTGATTGCCACGACGAAGAAGGTGTTCGTCAAAGCCCCGTCGCGTGTTGTCCTTTGGAAGGAGCAGCAGCCCAATCTTTCTCTCCCCCCCGGAGCCCATTCTGACTCGGTGGGGGACGTGGATCGACGCCGCGGTGTTTTACGCCGAGCACTTCGAGGCCGTCAAGGACATTGTGGACCAGCTGAACGATGACGACGCGATGGCAATCCGGAGTGCCAAGGACCTGTTCGGAAAGGCGGACATCAAGCTCAGTTTGGTCTTCTTAAATGCCCACGTGTCGTTCATCCCGAAGATCCTTAAGCAGCTGGAGGAGGCCGGCATGGAGCTGGCCAAGGCCTTCCAGCTCCTTGATCAGGCCAAGGAGGAGCTCGAAAAGATCCGAGGCTGCCGTAAGGAGATCCTGCTCACCAAGTTCAAGGCGGTGCTGCAGCGCAATCCCGACATTGGTGTGCTGAGGACAGTGGCTTTGATCCTGGATGGAGATCAGCACGGATCTGAGGTTGGTGTGCCGGCTGGAGTCAAGCTTGCCGACATCCCCCTCTTGAGGTACTGCCCCATCGTCAGCGTCGATGTGGAAAGGTCCTTCTCCGTCTACAGAAACGTCCTCACCGACCGCCGACACCGCCTCACCAAGGAGAACATTACCAAGATAATGATTTCAAACACCTTCTTTAACCGTTCCTAAAAGGGTCTTGTCAATTTCTTCTAGTCCTCTACTTATCAAACAATGCGGTTGCAATAAAGGTACCTGAATGTCATTTTTTACCTGTTTACTAGCCCAGAGTGCTTAATGTTGTGCAGGAAAAAGCTTACCATTTTTTGTTCTTTTTTTGACTGATTTCTGAAAAACTTGGTAATAATAAAAAATGAATAAAACGGGGGAAAAAAATATTTCGGGATTTTTTCACATTAAAAAAAAAAATTTCCGCTTTTCAAAACATAAAAGGCCTATTTTCTTAACATAAAAATCCGTAGTCTAAGATTCATTATACATGCTTGTACCAAGTTTGACTTGGATCACTTCAGCAGTAATGAAAACCTATCACGGATGAACAGTCGGACGGACAACCCGAAAACATAATGCCTCTGGCGACTTCGTCGGCGGAGGCATGAAAAAGGCATCACATGTGCATGATATGAGCTGATAACATCACGTCACAATCATTGACAAAGGCACTTTGGCAATTATTTATTTGACGTAGAATTGGGTCATGTGAATAGGAAATACGACAAATGAGGATGAGGAGGTCATGTGGTGCTACGTGGTTATGATTCACCTCGGGAAGTATGTAGGCCACAGCAGTGATGAGAATGTAAGAGCAGTCGATGTTGAAACGCACAAGTCTGCGAAGGAACACGCGGCCCTCGTAACGTGGCCGGCTATCGACCACGATGACCCTGAAACGTCGACCTCGTCTGCTCGCCTCCGTCAGCACATGCAACACCAGCGACGAGCTGCGGAGCATCGATAATGACGCATCTTGGTGTTCACACTCGAACGCTCGCACCATGCTGTGATCTCAGGGTCCCAAATACAATATCCATTCGCTCGTCGCCCACTACATGTCTTTGCAAATGATGTAAAAATTATTTCGACTTCTGTTAATGTTCTTGGACATCGGGCAAATTATGATTCGAAGTTTGGAAGTACGGTCACTAATGCACCGTTTCAGTTTTGTCTTTTACCTACACAGTGGGCAATCTCTGAAGGACAAACAAAATGCAGTGCAGTCTCACAAGAATACATTTTCAAGGCATTCCAAGTGTTATTGGAGCTTAACCCCTACTCACTTTGAAAGGCAAAGGTCACAGGTCTTTCGTTTATAAACACCATTTAAACGTGTACTGACTCGTGGGACTCATACTTCCCATGACCAAAGACAAACTTTTTGCACAATAAATGTATTCGTTCCTCTCTGCAAAATGGTCAGCAAAAGTCTCGTCGGAGCATTAAATAGGCTAAAACAGCATTAGGTAGGAGTGCCTACTTCAGCCAGGCTGAGCAGTTTACGTTTTGTATCCAACTGATAGGCCGAATCTGTATATGGACCTGAACTATAATCGAATCAGCTTGCTCCAACCCAAAAAACCTACCCAAATCAACCACCAAATTTAGTCCTAATCCATCTAACTTTTTGAGATATCGTGCTACATATCGTTTTTGGCCCAATCTCTCAATGATGAAGAATCACTAAAAAAAAAAATATATATATAAATAATAAATTGGATCTGGACCAAAATCCAGACTACCCCAAAATCGAATCAATTCGTCCTCGTCACACAACCAACTTGTCCACCAAACTTCATCCGAATCCATCCATAACCGAGATATCCGACTCAGCAGACAAGGGTGAAATCAAAAAAAAAAAATTTTGAAAACCACCTTTAGAGGCCATTTTTCCCCGCAAAGCGGGGGTTGGCCTTTTTCGGGCACCGTGGTTGTTGTTGTTTTTTGGTCCCCTTTTTGAAGCAATGTTTTACGGCCCTTCCTGCCGCCTTCCTGCCCTTCCTGCCGCCAACCCTGTTTGTCGCCTTTTTACGACACGCAGGGAATTACCAGTGAACTGGTACTCAATTTGCCGACCTCGGAAGGATGAACAGGCTGAGTCAACCCCCCTGGTGTTAATTCAGCGATCGACCGGGATTCGAACCCAGGATCCTCGGACCCTAAGCTGGCACCCTAACCGCTAGCTCAACACCAGGGATAATATATAAAAAATAGATAAAGTGAAATAGATAAAGTGAAACTAATACCAAGTGTTTCCAACATCAAATCCTCGAACCTGAGGCATACACCTCTAAATCCTTAGCTTTGCCAAGAGACAAGAGCCATATCATCCCAATCGATGAAATCAACAGGACATTTATTGGGGTACGCTCACCGCCATGGTAAGCAATAAGCTGGTGTTTTGGACATTGACCCTTCATCGGAGTGCTTCCCAGGGAGGTTTGCATACCTCATTTAACATCCTGTTTACTTCATCCAAAGTTCTATCCGTCAGCTGACGGAGATCAACACGCCTTCACGAGAAGGACTAGTTCTTCATTCTATATCATACCAGCCATACACCAAGATGGTATCGCCATCCTTTATCTTCCCATATGCTGTGGCCGCTATGGCCTTTGCTGCAAGCTCAATTTTATGCTCCACAAAATTGTCCATCCAAGAACAAAGGTCTCTCTTGGCCTGGAATGCATAAAGTAAACAAGAAAGGCTCCAAAATGGTGTTGCTGTGCCATCCATTATGTCAGAGAGGATGAGATTGGGGGAGAGAGCATAAACATTCCATAAGAATAACAAGGTTGCATTTGAGCGGCCCACCTCTTTTTCAGGAATGCCAGCTGGTATCGACGAAATGTAGGATTTGAGTTGCTTGATGACATTTCCCATGCTCACAGCAAGAGGTCGACACTGATTCAGAAAGCTGCACAGAGCATCACATAGGATGGGCCGTCACAATAAGTACTTGGCACCTCGGTCACTCTGCACAAACCCTCTTTTGACTGCAAAGGTCAAATACCCAAACCCCAGAAGTGTGTACAGCACACCTTATGCACGGCTTCAGCCGATTAACAAGGTCACGGCACAGGTCCTCGTGTGCAGGTGTTTTGTAATCCCCGACTACCTGCGTTTGGAATGGAAATCGCAAAAATTATTCACAAACACTGATGAACAATTGCACATTTATCTTAACAATGATTATTTATAGTTGTCCGAGATGTACCTACAGGATCAAAACATCTCGACGACCACATTCTCCACGATATGAAAACCACATTTAGGAATGACAATTTAAGTTGGATGAATCTCTATATGGGAAGATGGAGAGATAAATTCCACCTAAAAATGTTAATTCATTGAGTGCTACCCACAAACGAAATATGCTGCCATTCCTTATCTTTGGGTGAGGGAGATGAGGCACAGAAGTAGGATCAGTGCAATTCTTATGAGTGATGGAGGACACCTATGACAGGGATCGGTAGTTTGATACATCATGGTGTGGATGAAGAAGCATGAAGTACACGTCAGTTTGATAAGGCAGCCTTCGTACCGGTTTGATAAGGCAGCCTTAGTACCGGTTTGATAAGGCAGCCTCAGTACCGGTTTGATAAGGCAGCCTCAGTACCGGTTTGATAAGGCAGCCTCAGTACTGGTTTGATGAGGCAGCCTTAGTACCGGTTTGATGAGGCAGCCTTAGTACCGGTTTGATGAGGCAGCCTTAGTACCGGTTTGATAAGGCAGCCTTCGTACCAGTTTGATAAGGCAGCCTTCGTACCGGTTTGATAAGGCAGCCTTAGTACCGGTTTGATAAGGCAGCCTTAGTACCGGTTTGATAAGGCAGCCTTAGTACCAGTTTGATAAGGCAGCCTTAGTACCGGTTTGATAAGGCAGCCTTAGTACCGGTTTGATAAGGCAGCCTTCGTACAGGTTTGATAAGGCAGCCTTCGTACAGGTTTGATAAGGCAGCGTTCGTACTGGTTTGATAAGGCAGCCTTAGTATCGCTTTGATAAGGCAGCCTTAGTACCGGTTTGATAAGGCAGCCTTCGTACCGGTTTGATAAGGCAGCCTTCATACTGGTTTGATAAGGCAGCCTTAGTACCGGTTTGATAAGGCAGCCTTCGTACAGGTTTGATAAGGCAGCCTTCGTACAGGTTTGATAAGGCAGCCTTCGTACCGGTTTGATAAGGCAGCCTTAGTACCGGTTTGATAAGGCAGCCTTCGTACCGGTTTGATAAGGCAGCCTTCGTACCGGTTTGATAAGGCAGCCTTAGTACCGGTTTGATGAGGCAGCCTTAGTACCAGTTTGATAAGGCAGCCTTCGTACCGGTTTGATGAGGCAGCCTTAGTACCAGTTTGATAAGGCAGCCTTAGTACCGGTTTGATGAGGCAGCCTTAGTACCAGTTTGATAAGGCAGCCTTCGTACCGGTTTGATGAGGCAGCCTTAGTACCAGTTTGATAAGGCAGCCTTAGTACCAGTTTGATAAGGCAGCCTTCGTACCGGTTTGATAAGGCAGCCTTAGTACCGGTTTGATAAGGCAGCCTTAGTACCGGTTTGATAAGGCAGCCTTAGTACCGGTTTGATAAGGCAGCCTTAGTACCAGTTTGATAAGGCAGCCTTAGTACCGGTTTGATAAGGCAGCCTTAGTACCGGTTTGATAAGGCAGCCTTCGTACCGGTTTGATAAGGCAGCCTTCATACTGGTTTGATAAGGCAGCCTTAGTACCGGTTTGATAAGGCAGCCTTCGTACAGGTTTGATAAGGCAGCCTTCGTACAGGTTTGATAAGGCAGCCTTCGTACCGGTTTGATAAGGCAGCCTTAGTACCGGTTTGATAAGGCAGCCTCAGTACCGGTTTGATAAGGCAGCCTCAGTACCGGTTTGATAAGGCAGCCTCAGTACTGGTTTGATGAGGCAGCCTTAGTACCGGTTTGATGAGGCAGCCTTAGTACCGGTTTGATGAGGCAGCCTTAGTACTGGTTTGATAAGGCAGCCTTCGTACCAGTTTGATAAGGCAGCCTTCGTACCGGTTTGATAAGGCAGCCTTAGTACTGGTTTGATAAGGCAGCCTTAGTACCGGTTTGATAAGGCAGCCTTAGTACCAGTTTGATAAGGCAGCCTTAGTACTGGTTTGATAAGGCAGCCTTAGTACCGGTTTGATAAGGCAGCCTTCGTACAGGTTTGATAAGGCAGCCTTCGTACAGGTTTGATAAGGCAGCGTTCGTACTGGTTTGATAAGGCAGCCTTAGTATCGCTTTGATAAGGCAGCCTTAGTACCGGTTTGATAAGGCAGCCTTCGTACCGGTTTGATAAGGCAGCCTTCATACTGGTTTGATAAGGCAGCCTTAGTACTGGTTTGATAAGGCAGCCTTAGTACCGGTTTGATAAGGCAGCCTTCGTACCGGTTTGATAAGGCAGCCTTCGTACCGGTTTGATAAGGCAGCCTTCGTACCGGTTTGAGAAGGCAGCCTTCGTACCGGTTTGAGAAGGCAGCCTTCGTACCGGTTTGATAAGGCAGCCTTCGTACAGGTTTGATAAGGCAGCCTTAGTATCGCTTTGATAAGGCAGTCTTAGTACTGGTCTGATAAGGCAGCCTTAGTATCGCTTTGATAAGGCAGCCTTAGTACCGGTTTGATAAGGCAGCCTTAGTACCAGTTTGATAAGGAAGCCTTCATACCGGTTTGATAAGGCAGCCTTAGTATCGCTTTGATAAGGCAGCATTAGTACCGGTTTGATACGGCAGCCTTAGTACTGGTTTGATAAGGCAGCCTTAGTACCGGTTTGATACGGCAGCCTTAGTACCGGTTTGATACGGCAGCCTTAGTACTGGTTTGATAAGGCAGCCTTAGTACCGGTTTGATAAGGCAGCCTTAGTACCGGTTTGATAAGGCAGCCTTAGTACCTGTTTGATAAGGCAGCCTTAGTACTGGTTTGATAAGGCAGCCTTCGTACCGGTCCGATAAGGCAGCCTTCGTACCGGTTTGATAAGGCAGCCTTCGTACCGGTCCGATAAGGCAGCCTTCGTACCGGTTTGATAAGGCAGCCTTAGTACCGGTTTGGTCAGGCAGCTTTAGTACCGGTTTGATAAGACAGTCTTAGTACCGCTTTGATAAAGCAGCCTTCGTACCGTTTTGATAAGGCAGCCTTCGTATCGCTTTCATAAGGCAGCCTTAGTACCGGTTTGATAAGGCAGCCTTCGTACTGGTTTGATAAGGCAGCCTTAGTACCAGTTTGATAAGGAAGCCTTCATACCGGTTTGATAAGGCAGCCTTAGTATCGCTTTGATAAGGCAGCATTAGTACCGGTTTGATACGGCAGCCTTAGTACTGGTTTGATAAGGCAGCCTTAGTACCGGTTTGATACGGCAGCCTTAGTACCGGTTTGATACGGCAGCCTTAGTACTGGTTTGATAAGGCAGCCTTAGTACCGGTTTGATAAGGCAGCCTTAGTACCGGTTTGATAAGGCAGCCTTAGTACCTGTTTGATAAGGCAGCCTTAGTACTGGTTTGATAAGGCAGCCTTCGTACCGGTCCGATAAGGCAGCCTTCGTACCGGTTTGATAAGGCAGCCTTCGTACCGGTCCGATAAGGCAGCCTTCGTACCGGTTTGATAAGGCAGCCTTAGTACCGGTTTGGTCAGGCAGCTTTAGTACCGGTTTGATAAGACAGTCTTAGTACCGCTTTGATAAAGCAGCCTTCGTACCGTTTTGATAAGGCAGCCTTCGTATCGCTTTCATAAGGCAGCCTTAGTACCGGTTTGATAAGGCAGCCTTCGTACCGGTTTGATAAGGCAGCCTTCGTACTGGTTTGATAAGGCAGCCTTAGTACCGGTTTGATAAGGCAGCCTTCGTACCGGTTTGATAAGGCAGCCTTAGTACCGGTTTGATAAGGCAGCCTTCGTACCGGTTTGATAAGGCAGCCTTAGTACCGGTTTGATAAGGCAGCCTTCGTACTGGTTTGATAAGGCAGCCTTAGTACCGGTTTGATAAGGCAGCCTTCGTACCGGTTTGATAAGGCAGCCTTAGTATCGCTTTGATAAGGCAGCCTTCCTACCGGTTTGATAAGGCAGCCTCGTACCGCTTTGATAAGGCAGCCGTAGTACCGGTTTGATAAGGCAGCCTTCCTACCGGTTTGATAAGGCAACCTCAGTACCAGTTTGATAAGGCAGTCTTAGTACCGGTTTGGTAAGGCAGCTTAGTACCGGTCCGGTAAGGCACTTAGTACTGGTCTGGTAAGGCACTTAGTACTGGTCTGGTAAGGCAGCTTAGTACCGGTCCGGTAAGGCACTTAGTACTGGTCTGGTAAGGCAGCTTAGTACCGGTCCGGTAAGGCACTTAGTACTGGTCTGGTAAGGCACTTAGTACTGGTCTGGTAAGGCAGCTTAGTACCGGTCCGGTAAGGCACTTAGTACTGGTCTGGTAAGGCACTTCGTACCTGTTTGAAAGCATGCAACAGCGCGATGCTACGTGAATTGGAGCCCACAATGATGCCCTGTGCATACTGAAGTCCCAGCTGAATGATGGCAGGATGGATGGGATTCATCGGTACTCTGCATACAAGCATTTAAAAGTGCCAGTTATATTTCATGTGGGAAATTATTGGAAAATCCTCAGGCCTTATGCAACAATTTTTAAATAAAGTGTCTCACAGCTCTTTTCATACAGACAAAATAACCCATTTCTGCATTGTTCAAATAAGTGGAAATTTGGTTGGCCCGTTTGGTGTTCCGGTCCATCTTGGGATCCCTGGGTTTATACATCATTCATCATGTTGATTGGTCTATCGTCAGATAATGTTCCAATTTACGTGACACTAACCCTAACCTTAACCCTGGGCGATAATGGAAACCCCTATATCTAAATAATGGGCCTGATTATCATGATTACCGCGATATCATGGTAATCTATATATATAAAACACAGTTGTGTGTGTGTGTGTGTGTGTGTGTGTGTGTGTGTGTGTGTGTGTGTGTGTGTGTGTGTGTGTGTGTGTGTGTGTAATGTTACCGATAGACTCCTGAATGGAGAGGCTTACGTGCTTGATATTTGACATAGACATGGCCATTGAGTGTGGGACGAACATGGCCGAACTCAAAATATTTGACGATCCATATTTTTTATTCATATTTACCTCAGCGCATTTCAGTGAAGTACCCGCTAATCTCAGCCGGTTCCAGAGCAGCTCGCTGATTCGCTCAGAGCGATCACGTGATGTTCCATTCCCGCCGCTCAGAGCGATCACGTAATGTTCCATCCCGTCACACGTCACTTCACCTTTTATGCGATCGTGTTTTGAATCGATTTTGTGCGATATGAATTAAAGACGTCTTTGAAACAGCTGTGAAACGTCTTTCCACAACCCTTCCGTAACCGATTGGAGCAGTTTTCTTGCCGCACAAAACGAGATCCGCGAAGCGAGTTGGTCGAGTCGTGCTGACCAAGATGGCGACACGGCGGCTTCACTTTTCACGGAGTATGAGCGTTATATATATTTTCAATTCAGTGCGCCCGTGATTTGTGGCATAGACATGACCATTGGGCCTTCACGGCGTAATTTGTGCGAGGCTTTTGTCCGAGTGAGCTTCCAAAATCCGCTTCGTGCTGTTGCGAATATGCAGGACTATGTCCGATTGTTGTGCTGCTGTCCGACCATGAGAACTGCAACGTCGTTGTTGACTGGCCATCCCCTTCCCTCCCCCCTCCACCCTACCCTTCTCCCCTCCCCCTCCATTTTATTTTCCCCCTCCTCCTCCCTTTTCCCCCTTCCCCTCCCACGCCCCCTTCCCCCTCCCAACCCTCCCCCCTCTCACCCCCTCCCCCTCCCCCCTCCCATCCCTCACCTCACCTCACCCTCCCCATCCCCTCCCTCCTCCCCTCCCCCCCCTTCCCCCCTCACTTCCCCCCCTTCCCCCCTACTAATGGGGAGTACTAATGTACAAACAAACCGGTACTAATGATATATTAAGTTCTGAATCAAAAACAAAGATTCTGTAATATTAACAATAAAGAATTGCGGAGACCAAATACTTTTGTCAATGTCAACTTATTTTTACAGAAAAGTGTTTTTTTTTTTTTAAGTGCAAGGGTGCCAATATTTTTGTCCACGACTGTACCATCATTGTAAGGGTTCAAGGTGCGGTTAACCTACTGCACAGATGCAGCAGTTATCTCAATAATTAATCTCCATTGTTATCGCGATAACAAATCCAAAGTATGATCGTCATCCCACCACGATTAACATCAAGCACCAATTCTGACATCTCCTAATGTCCATATCCTTCCTACATGTAATATATGCACAAGGTATTTCGTGGGGCTTAGTTGCTGCAGAATGTTTCTTTCTCAAAGCATTCTATAATTTGGCAAAGCACCCTGTCATTTATATGGTTAAAACATTTCTGGTTTGCCAATTTTATTCTGTATACGCATGTACGATGTAAAGCGAGTGCAGCCAAATAAATCAACAAACATAGGTACAGACTATGCGGTGTCACTATGCCAAAAATAGTATGCAGAAAGCAAACAAAATGAATCGTCACGAAGAAATGCAAGCGATGCATACTGGAGGTTTTGTGTCAGGGACATTTGACGACTGAATTGATGGAGATGAGAGAACAGGCTGACTTTTCGTGTGCTGTCCGTACGTTGAGGTACCTGCAAACCAGGTAAGGAGGATTCAATTTAGCAGGAGAGATTCTTTGCAATTCTCGACACAAGACAATTTCTCTTCGCTTAATGGGCTGGCCTACTTGCACTTGCCTGTTGTTTCTCCAGTTTCTTGGCAAGCCTCCTCTGAGCAGCAGGATCATCGGCCTGCACATGCTCCGAAATCCTCCACACAAATGCTGTGAAATGACATCAAGAAATTTGACATCCCCTATTAATTAATGGTGCCATTTATCAGGGCAAAATGAAGTTGGAAAAGTCAAAACGTTCCACTTTAGCCTGGGCTATCCAGATAATATCTAGGATATTATTTCAAAGCAATTACAAGTACAATACCGACAAGCTGATCTGGGACGGAGGGTTCTAAAACAGAAATCCAAGTACTTCAATATACAGTGTGTCACATATAAATACATACATAAATACAATGCATATAAAAAGTCTACACCCCCCTTTCAAATTTTTCACCTTTTGTTGCCTTAAAGCCTGGAATTAAAAGGCATTAAATCAGACTTTTTCCACCTTTATTTACACATCTTAACCCACAACTAAAACAAATTCTACAAATTTCAGAAATTTAATTAAAATTTCAAAATTGGAATATATTGGTTGGATTAGTGTCCCTTGCGGTACCCGGTGTGTACCCCGGTTTAGAATAGGTACACCGTATCCCTGCGTGTCGTAAGAGGCGACTAAAAGGGTTGGTGTCAGGAAGGGCATCCGGCCATAAAACATTGCCTCAAAAAGGGAACCATGACAAGTACAATTACATATGGGCAGGGTACAGCCCGACTTGATTTTCTCTTCAAAAATAAAGGTGGGGAACCCGATCAAAGCAAGGGTGGAAATCACTCCGTTTATGAAGACGAAACGTCTGATGCCCTAAAAAGTTTCTGAGGTTTGGGACATGGAATGTAGGGACAATGACAGGGAGATCAGGAGAAGTGGTGGAAGTATTGGTCAGAAGAAGAGTGGACATAAGTTGTGTGCAGGAGACGAGACGGAAGGGAAGTGGTGTGAGAATGGTGAAGGGTAGGCAGGGACAGAAATATAAGTTTGTGTGGCAAGGGTGCCTGGAGGGCGTGAATGGTGTTGGTGTCCTGTTTTATGAGGAGTTTGTAGACAGTGTGGTGAGTGTGACTAGACTGAGTGAAATGTTGATGTTGGTAAAAATGATGATTGGAAAGCTCTTGGTGAACATCATCTTGGGATATGCTCCGCAGGTTGGTCAAAGCGATGAAGAGAAAGGCCAGTTCTGGTGTCAATAGAGAAGCTGATGGAAAATGTGAAAGATAAGGAAGTTGTTGTGGTAGGAGGAGACCTAAATGGACATGTGGGAAGGAGTATGGATGGTTTTGAGGGAGTTCATGGGGGTTACAGATATGGTGTGAGGAATGGAGAAGGTGAAAGGATTTTGGAGTTTGCTGATGGAGCTGATTTGTAATACTCAGTTCCAGAAAGATGTTAATAAGCTTGTTACATACACGTCAGGTAGGTCGACGACAACCGTTGCGTTGACTACCTGATGGTGCGTAGGCGAGATAGGGGGCACCTCTGGGAGTCAAAGGTGATCCCGGGGGAGGAGGCTGTTTCACAGCACCACTTGGTTGTCTGTGACATAAGGGTGAAAGGTGCGAGGAGAGCTCGGTGGGTGAAGTACCAACCGATAATGAAGGTGTGGAGGTTGAAAGAGTTGACAGTGAGGGAGGCATTAAAAGAGAGGCTGAGCATGGTAGAGGATGATGTGGTTGAGCTTGAAAGTGGTTGGATGTCAATGAAAGATAGTTTGTTGGGAGCCGTTGGTGAGGTATGTGGATGGACAAAAGGAAACATGGTGGTGGACAACACTCGGAAACATGGTGGTGGGATGATGAAGTTGGAAAGAGGATTGACGAGAAGAGGAAGAAGTTCAAGGAGTGGCAGAAGGCGAAGGGTACGGGGGCAGAAGAGGCAGAGCATGAAAGTTATAAGGCAGCCAAGAAGGCTGCAAGGAAAGAGGTAGCAAAGGTGCTAGAGGCATGTAGGAAAATGTTCGGAGAACGCTTGGATTGGGAAGAGGGTCAGAGAGCGGTATTCAGGATTGCAAAGCAGACAGCGAAAGAGAGGTGTGATGTGATGGGGGTGAGTTGCTTGAAGGATGAAGTGGGACAAATCGTTGTGGACCCAGATGGAATTAAAGGAAGATGGAAGAGATACATGGAAATGCTATTGAATGCAGAGAATGAATGGGACAGCAACATAGAGAGTAACCCAGTTTTAGGATCGGCAGAGAAGATAACTGAGAAGGAAGTTGAGGAAGCGATAAAAGCAATGAAGAGTGGAAAAGCGGGAGGGCCGACGGGAGTTGTGGGAGATATGTTGAAGGCAGCAGGAAGTTGGGGTCTGAAGAGAACGACAGAGATCTGTAATCTGGTGGTAAAAGAAGGCCGCATTCCAGTGGATTGGGACCTGAGTACCCTTGTCCCTCTATACAAGGGGAAAGGTGACCCTCTGGACCGTGGCTCGTTTGGAGCGATAAAGTTATTGGAGCATGGAATGAAGGTATTGGAAAGGGTGTTGGAGAGGAGGATAAGGAAGAAAGTGAAGATTGATGAAATTCAGTTTGGATTTATGCCAGGAAGAGGAACGACAGATGCGCTTTGTTATTGTAAGGCAGTTGCCGGAGAAGTACATGAAGAAGAGGAGGAAGTTCTTTCTTGGGTTTGTTGCTCTGGAGAAAGCATTCGATCGAGTTCCACGTGAAGTAGTGACATGGGCATTATAGAGGAAGTTAGGAGTCGAGGAATGGTTGGTCAGTCGTGATGGCAATGTATGAGAGAGCGTGCACAGCTGTAAGGACGAAGGACGGGAACAGTGGTGAGTTTGAGGTGAAGGTGAGAATGCATCAGGGGTCAGTATTAAGTGCACTACTATTTGTAGCTGTGATGGAGGTGCTGGCTCGGAACGTAAAGGAGGGTTCACCGTGGGAGTTGTTGTATGCAGATGATCTGGTGTTGATTGGGGAAAGTATGGATGGACTAAAGGAGAAGAGGCACAAGTGGAAGGAATGTTTGGAGGCGAAAGGTCTGAAGGTGATATCGGAAAGACGAAGGTGATGGCAAGTGGTAAAGCATGTGGTGAGGTGGAAAGAACTGGGAAGTGGCCATGTGCTGTGTGCAGGAAGGGTGTCGGAGTGAACTCCATTCAATGTACAATGTGCGCTGAGTGGGTTCATCAAAAATGTAGTGGTCTGAGAGGGTCAATAACCAGTGTGGCAGCCACATTCAAGTGTAAGGTGTGCATACAGGGAATGTTGAGTTGGATCTTGGAGATGGCGTGAAGCTGCAAGGTGTGAAAACATTTTGCTACCTAGTAGACATGCTGAATGGAGAAGGTGGATCAGACTCTGCGACGGTTGCTGGAGTGAGATGTGCATGGAAGAAGTTTCGGGAACTGAGTGGCGTGCTGATGAGGAGGGGGGGGTGTCGTTGCAGCTGAAGAGAAAGTGTATGCTGCATGTGTGAGAAGTGTTATGATTTATGGGAGCGAGACATGGGTAATGAACGTAGAGCAGCAACGAAGGCTGGAAAGGGTGGAAATGCAAATGGTTCGGTGGATGTGCAGAGCATCGTTGAGAGAGAGGAAGACAAATGATGAATTGCGAAAGATGATGGGAATAGAGCCTGTGATTGATGCTGTGAAGAGGAACAGGTTTTTTTTTTCTTTTTTTTTTTTTCCGTATACTGAATCGAGGCTCGTGAAAGAGCTAATGGTGGTGGAAACATGGTGGTGGACAACACTCGGAAACATGGTGGTGGGATGATGAAGTTGGAAAGAGGATTGACGAGAAGAGGAAGAAGTTCAAGGAGTGGCAGAAGGCGAAGGGTACGGGGGCAGAAGAGGCAGAGCATGAAAGTTATAAGGCAGCCAAGAAGGCTGCAAGGAAAGAGGTAGCAAAGGTGCTGGAGGCATGTAGGAAAATGTTCGGAGAACGCTTGGATTGGGAAGAGGGTCAGAGAGTGAGAGGTCAGAGGTTGAGATGGTTTGGTCATGTGTTGAGGAAGGATGAAAGTGACTGGTTGAGAAGAGTGATGGAAATTAATGTAGAAGGAAGTAGAGGACGGGGAAGACCGAGAAAGACTTGGCTAAAGATGGTGGAAGAAGAAATGTGGGCAAGGGGGTTAACAAGGGGAGATGCAGAAAATAGGACAAAATGGAGAAGATTGTCATGGGGCCTGCAAGGCTAACCCCCGCTCTAGCAGGGAAAATGGCCTTAAAATGCCTGTTGTTGTTGTTGTTGATAAGTGTCCACCCCCTTGTAATAGCAATTGTAAATTATCTCAAATGTGACCAATCACCTTCAAAATCACACATCAAGTTAATTGGCCTCCGCCTGTGTTAAATTGTCATGATTCTGATTATTTAAAAATAAAATCAGCTGTTCCTGCAGGTTTCCTCTGCTGGGTAGTGCATTTCACAACAAAGACTCAACCATGAGCACCAATCAGCTTTCAAAAGAATTCTGGGATAAAGTTGTGGAAAGGCACAGATCTCAGAATGGGCACAGTCACTTGACAATCATTAAGAAGTGGACAGCAAATGGTACCACCAAGACTCTGCCTAGATCAGGCCGTCCCACCAAACTGGATGACCAATCAAGGAAGAGACTGATCAGAGAAGCCACCAATAGGCCAATGGCAACTTTGAAAGAGCTACAGGCCTTTAGGGCAAAAACTTCTCACTGTGTGCACGTGACAACAATATCCCAAGTACTCCACAAGTGTGGCCTGTACGGTGGGGTGGCAAGAAATAATAATAATAATAATTCATTTATTTTGTATAGCGCTTTCCAAGAAGCCCAAAGGCGCTTTGACAGAGTGAACATAATGCATAACAATACATGAAAACAACAATAGCAAAAAGACAAGAATCAATAGGGAAATATTTAAAGCAAAAGGAGGGAGAAGGAGAAGAGATAGTCAGAGGTTAAATGCTGTGGGTTGAATGTTGAATGCAGTGTTGAACAGGTGGGTCTTTAGTGATGTTTTGAATGTGGTGAGTGAGGAGGAGTCTCTGATGGTGTGAGGTAGTGAGTTCCAGAGGGTGGGAGCAGCGATGGAGAAGGCCCTGTCCCCCCAGGATCTGAATTTGGTCTGGATGGAGGGGGTCAGGAGGTTGGTACCAGCAGAGCGGAGGTTGCGGGTGGGAGTGTGTCTGGAGAGGAGGTCAGCCAGGTAGGATGGGGCCAGGTTATGCAGGGCTTTGTATGTCAAGAGGAGGATTTTGTACTGGATTTTCTGGGGGATGGGGAGCCAGTGAAGCTTGTAAAGGACGGGGGTGATGTGGTCACGGGTCCGGGAATGGGTGAGTAGACAGGCAGCGGAGTTCTGAATGTATTGGAGTTTATTGGTGATTTTTGTGGGTGAACCATAGAGGAGGCTATTGCAGTAGTCCAGACGGGAGGTGATGAAGGCGTGGATGAGGGTTTCTGCAGCCGTGGAGGAGAGGGATGAGCAGAGACGGGCAATGTTTTTCAGGTGAAAGAAGGCTGACTTTGTGATCTGTTTAGTGTATTTGTCGAAGGAGAGGGTTTGGTCAAAGATGACGCCAATATTCCGGATGTGAGGGGAGGTGGATACTGGGATACCGTCGATGTTGAGGGCAAAGTTATGGGTGGATTTTGTGAGCGTTTTTGGGCCAATGATGATTATTTCAGATTTATCACAGGTAAGCTTGAGGAAGTTGATTTGAAGCCAGGATTTTATTTCAGTGATGCAGTTTGTCAGGATAGAGTGGGTGTCGGTGGAGACGGACTTGGTGGAGATGAAAAGCTGGATGTCATCGGCGAAGCAGTGGAATTGGAGACCATGACGGCGGATTAAGTGACCGAGGGGGGACAGGTAAAGGATGAAGAGGAGGGGGCCAAGAACTGAACCTTGGGGGACACCTTGGGGGAGGGGAGCAGTGGGGGATTTGCAGTTATTGATGGAGATGAACTGGCGTCTGTCAGAGAGGTATGATTTAATCCAAGAGAGGGCAGTGCCGGTAACGTTAAAGGTGGATTCAAGTCGGGTGAGGAGGATGGTGTGATCGATGGTGTCAAAGGCGGCGCTGAGGTCGAGGAGGACGAGAATGTTGAGGTTGCCAGCGTCAGAGGAGAGGAGAAGGTCGTTGGTGATTTTGAGGAGAGCAGTTTCAGTACTGTGGTTGGAGCAGAATCCGGATTGGAATGTTTCATACAGGTTATTGGCAGAGAGGTGATGTTTGAGTTGAGTGGCTACAGCGCGTTCCAAAACTTTTGACAGAAAGGGTAGGTTGGAGATGGGTCTGAAGTTGTTTAGGGTGTCAGGGTTTAGACCAGGTTTTTTTAGAATGGGGGTAACAGCAGCAATTTTGAGGGAAGGTGGGACGATGCCTGTAGACAGGGAGGAGTTTATTGTTGCAATGATAAGTGGAGAGAGAGCAGGGAGGGAGGCCTTGACAAAGCTGGAGGGGATGGGGTCAAGAGTGCAGGTGGCAGTTGTCATTCCTATGATGAGTCCAGAGAGGTCAGTAGGGGAGATTGGGGAGAACCGAGACAGGGGATGGCAGGACAAGGGGGGGCAGGTGGTTGGAGGGGGAGCGGGTGTGGCGGTGGTCAAGCTGTTGTAGATGTTGTCAATTTTGCGTTGGAAGAAAGAGAGGAAGGAGATGCAGTTGTCTACTGTGAATGACTGGGTGGTGGTGTTCAGGGGGCGGAGGAGTTTGTTTATTGTCGAGAAGAGTGCTTTTGGGTTTCCGGAGCCAGAGTGGATAATTTGAGAGTAGTAGGCGTAGCGGGCGCGGGAGAGGGCATCTTTGTAGTGTTGTAGGTGGTCCTTGTAGGCTTGGGAGTGAACTGTGAGACCTGTTTTATTGCGGAATCTTTCAAGTTGGCGAGCACGAGTTTTCATCAGGCGGAGTTCAGGGGTAAACCAGGGAGCAGAATGGGTGAAAGAAACTGTTTTGGTTTTTACAGGCGCAAGCTGGTCAAGGCAGGAGGAGAGAGTGTGGTTGTAGTAGTCAGTGAGGTCGGAAGGGGTGTGGAGGTCAACGAAGGGAGAAGTGGACATTTTTTCAGAGAGGGTGGATGAGAATGAGGCAGGTGAAAGAGAGTTTAGCTTACGGAAGTTGATAGTGCGATAATGTCTTGGTGTTGGGGTGGGGATGTTGATGGTCATAGTGATAGCTAAGTGGTCAGAGAGGGTGAGGTCGGAGCCAGAGAGATGGTGCAAATTTAATCCAGTGGAGCAGACAAGGTCCAAAATGTGACCACGGATCATTTTGAGTGATCCGTGGTCACAGAAGAGATTACTCCAAAAAGCCCACCTTGAGTCCTGTTTGAGGTATGCAAAAAAACCACTCCGGAGATTCTGAAGCCATGTGGCAAAACGTTTTGTGGTCTGTCCAAACCTAGATGGAACGTTTTGGCCTAAATGCAAAACGTTACATTTGGCATAAACCCAACACAGCACTTCACCCAAAGAACACCATAACACCATTGCGAAACATGATGGTGGCAGCATCATGTTATGTAGATGTTTCTCATCAGCAGAGACTGAGGCACTTGTCAGGATAGAAGAGAAAATGGATGGAGCGAAATACATAAAATCCTAGAGGAAAACCTGCTGCCCTCTGCAAGAAAGCTAAAATTTGGGCGGAAGTTCACCTTTCATCATGACAACGATCCGAAGCACACAGCCAAAGCTACACTGGAGTGGCTAATGTCCTCGAGTGGCCCCATCAGAGCCCCGACCTAAATCCAATCGAAAATCTGTGGCTGTCCATTAAGGCTCCACACGCAACCTGACTGAGCTTGAACAGTTTTGTACAGAAGAATGGGCAAATATTTCCCAATCAAGGTGTGCAAAGTTGGTACAGATCTATCCCAACAGACTCACAGCTATAATTGCTGTCAAAGGTGCTTCCACCAAGTATTAATTCAGGGGGGTGGACACTTATCCAACCAGGATATTCTAGTTTTGTATTTTTAATTAATTTTCTGAAATTTGTAGAATTTGTTTTTTACTTGGAAGTTGTGGGTTACGATGTGTAAATAAAGGTGTTAATGTCTGATTTAATGCATTTTAATTCCAGGCTATAAGGCAACAAAAGGTCAAATTTTTGAAAGGGGGTGTAGACTTTCTATAGGCACTGTATATGTATAAGATCCATTGATTTTAACTTTTATTGCACTTTAAATAAGCGAGTGCGTGTGTATGTGCATGTGCGTGTGTTTTATACAACTGTGGCCATTGGCCACAATATATATGGTGCAGTTTAAATTTGTACTCTCGGGGTATTCGGTTCAATCAAACTTCAAAGGCACATTACGCGAAGTTTGATCGAAAGGGGGCATCACACAGGTGCAGTGTTGGTTCTAACTTCAGGTGCAGTGTTGGTTCTAACTTTGGATCAGGCCACAAGCTTAGCGAAGGTCTGAAACCAGAAAACCACAATGTTAGCCACATGCAACCTTTGGCCTAGCGACATGCAACATAAAGCAAATAGGATGCACATCATCATAATCATCATCATGCGGTGTCGTGCTGTTACAGGAACACCTTTACCTGATCCACTTTCAGATCCCACAGCCTTGGTTTTTCCCTCTGTGCCCAACGGTTTTGTTTTGCTCTCCGACATAGAAGGCTGCCTCTGCCGCGGTGCCCCACAGCTTCCAGCCGCCTCAGCTTTCTTGTTCTGTTTATTCATCCTCTCTGCCTCCTGTTTGGCTCTTCGTTCTGCACGCACATCGGCTTTAACAACAGCTTTGTCCCCTCCGTCGGGCCGAGGCGCATTCGATTTTTGTCCACCTGTGTTGGCAACATTGAGAGGGGGGTTAAGAGTTTCCAGACTTACATTTCTGCGCAATGGTGCTGGATGTGTGTGTAATAATGGGTAAAATGAAATGGATGTAGATAGACTTTAGAACTTTGTACCGGTTGTTGATTCAGTTAATGGCCGACCACCTTCCTTCCTCTCTTTCTTCTGCTGTCTCTTTTCCTTTCGCATCCGTTGCTTGTCCTCCTTATTAAACTCAGCACCATCTTCCTGTTGTAATGCATGGTGTAGTCTAGTCCAAGTGAGCCGAGTGTGAACCCGAGCCAAAAGCTTAGGAGTTCCATTTTGAGCAATTAAATGTCAAATTTATGATTTACACATTTTGTATCCGAGTCCCTAAAATACAAGCTTACCACCACAATAGAAAAACCAACATTTTTGTCTCATGAGTACAAGGAAGGGATAGAATTAGACTTTTTAAAAATCTGCACCAAAACTTCTTCTCCCTTTCCCCAATCCCCCCCCCCCCCCCGAGCCCAACAAAGTTGAGGCTCAGAAAGCAGCAAAAACTTTTTCACAAAAAAGTTTACTTTCATAGGATTCCAACCTACCGAGTACTCTGTTATTGGAAACGAATGGAGTTCCCTGTGTTTGGCTTGTACTTTCATCACTGCAAGGGATGTTCTGCCAATGCCATACAAAATAGTGGTTGACCAAGCTGTAATGCATGAATTCAACGGAGAGTGCAGGTCAGGGATTGTGGACTGTTGTGTACGCGAAGGGGTTTCGACCAGTGCACAATGACTGGACCATACTCTTTACAGAGTGTGATGCTGCGCGGTTTGACATCGTCTTCCCAGTATTCAGTCGGGAGGAGAAAGAGTAATTCGTTTGGGTGCCGGCGACAACACTGTGGTGCACGGCACTCGCCTACAACAACATGAGCCACAACACATGAGGCAACAACACCAACAACATGAGGCACTCGCCTACCCTTTACAAAAGATACTGTGGCATCTTTAACGTCCACCAAAGACCAAGGCTGGCGGATGCGTCCTCCGGCTTAATGTCCACATGAGGGACGGCACACACACTGAAGTCTCGCCCTGCCTGCATTAAACACCAGGATGAAAATTTACACCTGGGTCGAGATTCAATCCCAGACTGAACGGCTCAGCGACGAGTGCGCGTACCTCGAGAGTCTCGGCTATCCTACCAGCCCAGTACATGTCCTGAAATGAGGAGGTTGTGGAGGATCTCAAAATTTCCACCAAATTTGCACTTGAAGGATGGAGTAGTTACACAGACTTAATGAGGCATTTCGAGATGAAATTACATCAGGATTCTACGAATCAATTTGTTATTTCACAACAATCCAGAAATTAACAAGTTCGGCGAAAATAAAAAACAAATCTGACACCAACCTTCATCTTCGATGTTTCTTGCGCCTTCTTCTGCGGACAGGGAGTATTGGTAGCTTCTGCAGACAGATGGTGAGAGGAAATTACAAAAGAAATTACACAACTTTGTGTGTTGTGACACGTGTGTTTATGTGAATGATTTGCTTAATTTGTGTGAATGATTAGCCTGAGATCATTAGCTGTGGCATCTTCCTCTTTGCAGATGATACTAAAATCTTCAGTTGAATCTGATTACCTTCGCAAAAGCGGAAGGTTATGTTTTGATCGCTGTGTATTTATTTGTATGTCTGTGTGTGTGTGTGTATGTTATTCGCATAACTCAAAAAGTATTCAACCGAATTGCATGAAATTTGGTGGGATGATTGGTTATTATACGGGACACATTTGATTAGATTTTGGGAGCAATCGGGTCAAAGGTCAAGGTCAAGGTCACGAAAAGGTCAAAATCGTATTTTTGTTGTTCTGTTCCCTACACTCCCATGCCAAGTACAGAACAGTAGCTGCGGCGAAGGTATGCGCTCTACCGAGTGCCCGTTCTAGTTTCCTTTACTTTCGTAGCCAAAATGTGGCTCTCAACAAAATCCTTTCATCTCTTCTCCCTATCAAGGCTGGAATGCCCCAAGACAGTCTTCTGGACCCAGCCCTATTCCTCATCTTCATCAATGATCTCTCTGACTCTCTGGAAAATCCTCTTTATCTCCTTGATGATGATGCCACCCTGTGCCGTGACATCTCTTTTTTTTTGTATACAAAGTCGAGGCTCGTGAAAGAGCTAACATTTATCAATCAAACAAATCAAACAAACAAGCAAACAAAGTATATAAAAAGGGGAGCGGTCGACAAGATGGGGAGAGAAGGGGAGGAAGCACACAAACACAACATTTGAGAGCAGGGACATCGGGAGATGTGTGGGAGGGAGAGGGCCTGGGGGGAGGCAGGATAGGTATAAAACGCAAGGACACCAAGGACTTCCACGAAAGAAGTCGGCACCTCAAAAAAGTGGATTTGGGGTGAAATTAGCAGGGGTAGAAAAGATCAAGGTTTTGGATTGGGGAAGATAGAGAGATGGTGGTGAACAGCCGTTTTAAAGACATGGAGGGAGGAGTGGGATTGAAGAGAGCGAGGGAGTTTGTTCCAGAGGCGGGAGAAAAGAGGCATGAAGGAGTGAAGGTGAGCAGAGAGTCTTGATTTTGGCAGTTTAACCATAAGAGGGTTGCAGGCAGATCTTGTGCGACCTGTAGGAATATTTGGGGGACAGAGCCCAGAGAGAGCTGGGGGAGCAAGGCCGGAGAGGAGTCGGTAGAAGACGGAAAGACCACCAACCGGCCTGCGGTGAGTAAGTGAAAGGCCCTCGGAGATAGCTTCTTCGCGGGAGATTCCAATGATTCTGAACGCTTTGGTTTCAACAGCGTGAAGACGAGCTAGGTGTGAGGCAGGAGCACCAGCCCAGAGGGGAGAGCAGTACTCCATTGAGCTGCGGATGAAAGCCTTGTATGTGGTGAGGAGCTCAGGTGTGCCAAGGAAGGACTTCGCACGACGGAGGATCCCCAATCGGCGACTGGCTTTGGAGGGCAGCTTGGAAATGTGGTTTTCCCAGGAAAGATCATGGCAGATAGTGAGACCCAAAAGCTTGAGTGACAGAACTTCTTGGAGAGGATTATTCAGAAAGTAGATGGGAGGGTTGTCCAGTCGGTCTTTTCGGAGAGACATCGTAAGAGTGTGAGATTTGTCAGGATTGAAAGACATGTTCCACTTGTTTGCCCAGTCTGTGATTTTGTCCAGGTCTGCAGAGAGTGAGGAGGCTGCAGACTGCCGATCTGAGGGATGAGGAATGGAGCGGCAGAGAGTGGAGTCATCAGCAAAGAGATAGAGAGGATTTTCAAGAGAGTCAGAGAGATCATTGATGAAGACCAGAAAAAGGACAGGGCCCAGAACACTGCCTTGGGGAACTCCAGCCTGAACAGGAAGAGGAGATGAGAGAAACCCATTCAGGGCCACACGTTGACTACGACTAGAAAGGAAGTCCGCCAGCCATGCGTAGAGATTTCCATGGATACCAAAGGAGGAGCGTTTGGTGAGCAGAGCGGGGTGCCAGACCGTATCGAAGGCACGTGATATGTCGAGGGAGACAGCTCTAATTTCCTGTTTGGCATTGAGGGCCTCCATCCATTGTTGAGACAGCAGAAGCAGCATGTCCAGAGTAGAGTGACCTGGTCTGAAACCAAATTGATGATCAGAGATCAAGCCATTGGAGAAGAGGAAAGATTTCATATCCGAAGCAATGATGGATTCCATGACTTTGCTGATAATTGGGAGAAGGCTGATTGGTCTGTAGTTGCTAGGATCTGTTTTTCCACCTTTTTTGTGTAAAGCGGTGATGTTGGCTGATTTCCAAGCAGATGGCAGTTGACCTTGAGCAAAAGAGAGGGTGAAGAGACCAGAGAGAGGGAGTGAAAGAGCGGAAGAACAGGATTTTATGACCCGTGGGCTGATGCCGTCAGGTCCAGTTGCAGAATCAGAGTCGAGGGTTGACAGAAACTTTTCCACCTTGTCAGGAGGAAAGGACACGGAGTTCAGGAGCAGCTGGGTACGACTGGGTATGGTGGGTACAGAGAGGGATGGGTTTGGGACACAAGATTTAGAGGCAAACACAGAGTTGAGGCATTCAGCTTTTTCACATGCGGAGTCAGCTGTGTAGCCGTTTGAGGTAAGGGAGGGGATGGAGGGGGAACAAACACCAGAAACAGATTTGACCAGATGCCACCAGGATTTGGAAGAGGGAGACAGATAAGAGAGTTCGGTCTTGAGAACGGAGAGATATTGTTTCCTGGCTCTCCTGGGGGTGGACACACACTTGTTTCGGGCTCTGTGAAAGGAAATGAGATTTCCTTCCGTTGGATTTGCTTTCCAGGAGATGAAGGCAAGTTGTTTCTGCGCAACAGCCTCACCACAAGATTCCGTGTACCATGGACGGGAGGAAAGGTATGACAACTGAAGACGAGATGGGATAAATCTGTGCATGAGAGAGAGCAATTTACTTTGGAAGAATTCCCAGGATGAGTTGATGTCAAAGGTGGTAGAGATGGGAGACCAGTCCAGATGATTGATGGCTCCTTGAAGACCGTGCCAGTTGGCCTGAGTGAAATGCCAGACTCATCGACGCTGAGCAGGCTCCCTGAGAATGGTCAGAGAGATGTCCACTTTAACAAGCACATGATCAGATGAGCCGATTGGTGCAGAAGAAGAGCAGCAGACATTTTCAGGGAAGTTAGTGATAACCAAGTCCAGAAGAGAAGATGCTCCGTTGACTGAGATCCGGGTCGGGAAATTGACAGATTGTGTCAGTCCCAGTGAGTCGCAGAAGTCCTTTGCTGAGGAGCCATGGCTGGTGAGAGAGGTACCCACACCCAGCCAACTGGCATGGTGACAATTGAAATCACCACATATGAGGAAGAGAGAGTTGGGATGAGTAGATAGAAGTTGGTCCATATTATCAGACAGCGAGATGTAGATGGAGTCATCACTGTTTGGTAGACGGTACAACACACATATGAACAAGAGGTGGGAGCGAAGGGGAAGCCGTAGCTAGAGGTATTCCTGGGGGTGAGGTGGAGAGAGTGCAGTGCAGGGCGAGTGAGGAAGAGAGTTTTTGATAAAGATAGCAACCCCACCTCCAGGACGAGGCTCAGGTCTATCATACCGGAGGAGGGAGTAACCCGGGAGAGATACTAAGGAATCAGAGACATCATGAAGGAGGAAAGTTTCTGTTTAGCAGATCACGTCTGGTTTGTCAGAAGCAACCTGTATGGAGAGATCAGTTAAATTTGAAGGAAGGCCCCGGATGTTTGAGGTCCATACCGTTAATGAAGAAGAAGGGGGAGCATCGGATACAGAACAGGGGGGAGGAGGGGTTGGGTAAGATGTGGAAGAGGTGGAAGAGGTAGGGAGAGCTGTTGAAGGTGTGTCAGAGATTTCAGAATAGCTCGGAGAAAGGGAAGGATGGGGCGGACAAAAGGTTTGATGGTGATTGGGTGAGGCACAATGAGGTGTTATTTGAGGAGGGGGAAGAGCAAGGCAGAAGGTTGGGGGAGATGGAGGTGAGAGTTGGAAGGGGGAAGAAGCGGGGAGGACGCTTTGAGGAGGGGGAGTGAGAGGGGGGAAATTGAGAAGAAATGAGGATGGGGAGATTTGAAGGGGAGGGGCGAGGGGGGAGTTTAGGAGGGAAGGGACAAGGGGAGGGATTTGAAAGGGATGGGATATGGGGGAGATTTGGAGGGGAGGGGGGAGGGGGGAGTCTAGGAGGGGAGGGGCGAGGGGGAGTCTTGGAGGGGAGGGGCGAGGGGGAGTCTTGGAGGGGAAGGGTGTGGGGGGAGTTTAGGAGGGAAGGGGCAAGGTGGGAGATTTGAAAGGGATGGGTGATGGGGAGGCTTTGGAGGGGAAGGGGAAAGGGGGAAGATTTGAAAGGGATGGGTGATGGGGAAGATTTGGAGGGGAGGGGTGATGGGGAAGATTTGGATTGGAGGGGTTATGGGGAAGATTTGGAGGGGAGGGTTGAGATTGGATTTTAGAAAATGTACGATTAATGGGAAACGAACATTTATTGCAAAATGAGTTTCTTGTGACCTTCGAGTCAAAAATACGTTTAAGGACGCTGGAAGGAGGATGGAGTGCAGGAGAGTTTAGGGAATGTAGAAAAGAGGCACTGAAAGAGATGGAATTTTTTGGGGGGATGAATAGATTTGGTGAGCAAATCGAAAGCAACCTTTTAAAGAAGAAGAAGAAAATGGTGTTATAATATACGATGGAATACAGAACTTGAAGGGAAAGTGTAAACATTTTAAAGTTTAAGTGAAAACTATATGGGGAAATGGGGGAGAAACACGTGGTCGAAGAACGAACGAACGAATAAATGAATGAGAACAACAAATAAGAACAGAGAAGGAAATGTTTTTTTAGGTTTTTTGTTTTTTTTTTAGTTGAGATTTTAAACAAGGAAGTAGGCTGTGGGGTGAAAAGACTGGGAAAAACAGAGAACGGAAGTTATTGGAGCACAAACGACGGACCGCTGAGAGAAAAACAAAGCCTCAAGGTTGGACACTGTACAAGGCCTCAAAAGACACGACACAAATTAACACGATTTTCTATACAGGTATGAAAGATTTGCACCGAAAATCTTCCTCGGGACACACTATACGTACACACACCATAAAATAAATACAGTTATAACGAAAATACAAATGGGAGCAATTACTTCACTTCGATTTCGATGGAGAGCATGGACAGCTGCGAATAAACGAAACCTCGCCGGCAAGACCGGAAGCGGCAGTCCGACTCAGAAACTCAGGTAAGTTCAGATGTCACAGAGAGCCAAAGTGAAACACCTGTCTAAGCTTTATAAAGTGCGAGGTGAACCAAACTAGGGATACGGATCCAAAACGGAGGTGGACACTTTCTACTTTCTTGAAGGAAACAGATGGTGATGGTCTTGAATCAGATGGTCTTGAAACAGATGGTCTTGAATCAGATGGTCTTGAAACAGATGGTCTTGATGGTCTTGAATCAGATGGTCCTGAATCAGATGGTCTTGAATCAGATGGTCTTGAATCAGATGGTCTTGAATCAGATGGTCTTGAATCAGATGGTCTTGAATCAGATGGTCTTGAATCAGATGGTCTTGAATCAGATGGTCTTGAATCAGATGGTCTTGAATCAGATGGTCTTGAATCAGATGGTCTTGAATCAGATGGTCTTGAAACAGATGGTCTTGAAACAGATGGTCTTGAAACAGATGGTCTTGAATCAGATTGTCATGAAACAGATGGTCTTGAAACAGATGGTCTTGATGGTCTTGAAACAGATGGTCTTGATGGTCTTGAAACAGATGGTCTTGATGGTCTTGACGGTCTTGAAACAGATGGTCTTGATACAGATGGTCTTGAATCAGATGGTCTTGAAACCGATGGTCTTGAAACAGATGGTCTTGAAACAAACCACTCAGACACCTGGGAGGTCTCCGTTCCACCTTCTGAAACCCGCGCATGGAGATAAACAACGAACGGGATATTAATATATATATACACGTCAGGGTGGTTTTGTAGCCCACGTCCTGGTTGTACTGTACGCATCCTGACCGTACTGTACGTCGTACGTGTTCTGGTACATGGTAAGCTGGACCCAAAACTCACGTGAAGTGGTGGCCTTCTCGGCTTCCATGGGTGTCTATGGGAAGAACCAGAACCCAAGGGGAGCAATCAAATCACACCGAGGTACCCTCAAATTCGGGCGTAAGTATCGATGAACACAAACCGCATCACACCTCGAGAATCGTGTCTTCGCTCCGCCGACCTATCACAGCACAAGAATAGTGTCTTTGCTACGCCTACCTATCACGCCCAGCGTGCGTTTGCTCCTCCCACCCATCGTGACAAATTTCGCTAAAATGCCGTGCTTCTCACTTCTACATCACCATCACAAAACTGCGAGGATTAACAAATATCAAAGCATGCCGAACACATTGTCCTCTTTCAATTCGAAGAATATTTTAACATTTCCTCCTATCACGTTCGAGCAATTTATACGAACTTCAAACTTAGGCTAACTTGGTATTTGGGAAATTAATGAAATCAGAGTTGAGTCAAATTAATGCTTGTTGATGCAATTAAATGTTTGAAAGGCCAAAAACGAATGGCAATAATCAATTGGAAGAATAGCAATGCCACTTTAAATTAAATCTTAAAGTTTGGAAAAATTTAAATTTATAAGTTACAAAGGGGAAAAACGTTTTTCCTCTCCTCGTTTTTTTTCTTCCTCTTTTTAATCTCCATTTTAATGATGTATATTGCAGTGATCATGCAACAAAAATGTGCACAATCATTTATAGGCTACTTACTGGCCCTATGGGCTGTCTTGGTCCAAGCATGCCACACGTTATTCGGACGTGCCTTTATTTGGGCGGTGTATAGGCAACTGACAATAAATAACCAGGGTTTACGTGCATGAAGCAGCAAGAATGATCGCACTGCTCACAACCTGCGAAAAAAAAGCCGGGAAAGGGCCGGTTGTCAAACGCACATGTAAAGCACTTGTAGAAGATGAATAGCGAGATTGGGAAACACATTTAATGCCCTATTAAAAGATTAACGCGACACCTCGAATCCATGTCACCCTCCACACTGATTCGTCAAACGGTCACATTGTAGTGGTTACCTTATGCACATGTCGCGGTGAACTTATCCGCATGTGACGGTTACCATGACGATGGGTTTGGTCTAACCCACGCACACGGACGTTTGGTTGTGTCGTCGTGACGCACGCGCGGCTGTTGGAGCCACGCCCTCCGAAGAGGGTTCTTGGTTTTATATAAGCCGTTACGACTTCCGTTCGCGAGCAGTTGCTGGAGATTTCTGTACAATAAACAACCTTTTGTACCCAACGAAATGGCCACTTCTTATCGTCTTCGGCAACCGCTAAACTGGTGACCCCGTTGCCCCCGAACGTATTCGGGGGCCACATGAACACGGCAGGATTGCGACCGCAATTTCTTCCACAAGACCTAAACTCGAACTGCCCGAGTTTTAGCAACGACGAGCGGCCATGTGGTTCGCGCATCGCGCTCGGTTCCTCCTCTACGACTGGAGGGGCTAACCAGCTCCGGGACCCTCCGAAGGAACGCCGTTACGAGGCGTTGGCGGCACGGCTACTTCGTCGCCTTCGCGCACACAGGCCGAGTACTGCTGCTCGTCGCCTCCGCGCACACAGGCCGGGCACGGCTACTTCGTCGCCTTCGCGCACATAGGCCGAGCACCGCTGCTCGTCGCCTCCGCGCACACAGGCCGAGTACTGCTGCTCGTCGCCTTCGGGCACACCGGCCGAGTACTGCGACTTCGTCGCCTCCGCGCACACAGGCCGAGTACTGCTGCTCGCCACTCCTACTACTGCTCCTACGGCGGATCCCGAGGCTGATGCTCCTGCAACTACAGCTACTACCGCTGCTCAGCTCTTGCGCACGCACGGCTGCTTTGTTACCTTCGCGCGCACTGGCGCCTCGTTGTCTTCGCGCGCACTGCTGCTCGCCACTCCCGCAATTCCTACTGCTGCAACTACAACGGCTACCGCTGCTCAGCACCCACGGCCTGGCTCTGTTCCACCCGCGGCCCGGCTCTGTTCCACCCGCGGCCCGGCTCTGTTCGACCCGCGGCCCGGCTCTGTTCCACCCGCGGCCCGGCTCTGTTCCACCCGCGGCCTGGCTCTGTTCCACCCGCGAACTACGTACACGCCCGTGGCGTGCCTTCTGGGGGGGGCGCATGTAGTGGTTACCTTGTGCACATGTCGCGGTTACCTTATTCACTTGTCGCGGTTAACTTATCCGCATGTGACGGTTACCATTACGATGGGTTTGGTCTAACCCACGCACACGGACGTTTGGTTGTGTCGTCGTGACCCACGCGCGGCTGTTGGAGCCACGCCCTCCGAAGAGGGTGCTTGGTTTTATATAAGCCGTTACGACTTCCGTTCGCGAGCAGTTGCTGGAGATTTCTGTACAATAAACAACCTTTTGTACCCAACGAAATGGCCTCTTCTTATCGTCTTCGGCAACTGCTAAAGCATGTTACTTAACCTGCCATATTTAATTGTGATAGAGGCAATGTTGTCTCGAAGCACACTAGC
This sequence comes from Myxine glutinosa, assembly GCF_964187855.1. Taxonomy (NCBI): domain Eukaryota; kingdom Metazoa; phylum Chordata; class Myxini; order Myxiniformes; family Myxinidae; genus Myxine; species Myxine glutinosa. The sequence continues at coordinate 125,373,620 of NC_136268.1, forward strand.
TAACCCCTCCAGCCCTTTATGTTCCGTGAAGAGACAACTTTCTACATTTGTCTTCTTTCAGTGCAAGGGGCTGGTTGTGCTGATTTTTCTTTCCTTTGTGTAGCCCCCACCTCGAGTGGCTTTGTAGGCTTTGTGGTGGGCAAAATCCCATTGAAAAAAAAACCCAATATGGGGCCATTCAAAAATACGTAACGCTATTTTTAGTAATTTACTTAACGTAACGCTTGATTACCGTGCGTTCTGATGTACCTTGCATTCCGAAGGGCTTGATTAAACCTTACTATTATTCGACATATGATTAGATTTTTCGAGGTCCATAATTGTGAATAACACTCGACCCAAACAAAGCCAATGGAAATCTGATGCAACAAACCCGGGCAGGGTATAATCAGCAGAGGGTTACAGGCCTAATGTGTTTGACCCACCAGAAAACCAAGATGGCGGCCATATCATTTCGTCTCAGTGTTATGGGAGGTGGAGTCAGTCAAGACTGATATCGTCAGTCAAGTCAGTCAAGTCGTGTTATGGTGGAGTCAAGCAACACATGTGAATGTGGTCCGGCAGCTGTCCAACCAATGGGTGCAGCATCCCATTTTGAAAATCGACCCCCAACAAGAACCCCAACAACAGCAACGTGAAGCTCTTGTAGATCTGCGACGTGTATGCAAGGTATCTTGGTGTCTGTAAGACTGCTTTCTAACTGCTTTATTAGTCAGGCCATAGCTCTATGGCGTGCTCTCGCGAGATCTCACACGATCCCGTTTGAGGTGGGGCAGGAACAGTATTGCATTAAATATCCTCTTCTTTACAATGAAAATCAATTTAAAGATTAAATTTCAGAATGAAAATCAACTTAAAGATGCAAACATGGAGCAGGAACATAATGGCATCACATTACATCTCTCCTTCAGAATGAAAAACAAATCAAAGATGAAGTTTGTCCAGACATCTTACAACACGGACTGAGCAAGTAGTATAATAGGCAAGAGGCTCATGGAACTGTTCTTCAAACACAACAGTGGGAATGGGGAGAGGGGAAGCAAAGGAGAAACATTAATGGTGATCATCTTCCGTGGAAAGAGAAGGGGTTGGAAGCATCGTTGTGCGCTCATCATAGCTCCAATCTCTGGCTCGCACACATTCCCAGTGTGATTAGCCATCACAACTTGCTTGAAGATTGGTTGCCTGCTCTGAGAACGTATGACCGAGGCGACTCATGTTTTTGTACGATCTCACCAGGAACAGCCATTTGCTAGTTCCTGGCAGTGGTTCCATGCAGACATGCTGACCCTGAACTAAAGGTGGCCGCTCTCTCACTACCTGATCATGATGGAACTTCTGCTTGATCTTCTCCATGTCAAAATGTAATTTAACATCACTAGCAACGGTACCCGCCCTACGGGTGGGGCTTCAATTGGGAGGCCCAAATGAAAAGGCTAAATATCAGAAATTGAAGGCTTTTTTTCTTTTAAACGATTTATATAAACATCCGTTAAATCTCGATCGGTGCAGCCATGCAGCGATCGGTGCAGCCGTTTGTGTGGCACCCGGGAAAATAACGTCATGCGGGAGCAAGTATCAGCAGGATGTGGCAGTGTGGGAGTCCACGTTTCTGATCCTCCTTCATGCCAAAGTAGCCCACCACTTCTCCAAGCATTCTGCTCTTCAGATCCGCCATGAGAGATTTAAGCTTGATACTGAAGATGCGTGCAGTTAGTCCTCCCGATGTCCTATGTACTCCCGAAACGTGTTTCCTTCATTGTAAAAACTTCCAAATCAACAGGTAAAAGGATTTTGGGGCTGAAAGCTCTTGCGGCCTTGGCCAGATCGATGGAGACAGTGATCTATTAGCGTATACACCGCCCAAATAGCTATGTGGATTCTCTCATGTCGAGATTAAACTCACGTCATTTGAACTTTGGCTGAGGTCATTATTTACTTTTAATGATGTTTATATACGAATCGAAAAGAAGATAATTGGTTTTGGGTAGTCCTTTCGGCATATCTCGTGGGATTGTGAGTTGGAGAGACGGCCGTGATGGCGGGGAGGGGGTTGGAATTCTCTCAAGCAGGGATTCAAGTCCGATTGGTGCGGCCGTTTGTGCGGCACCCGGGAAATCAACATCGTCACAATGAAAACATCGTCACAATGAACGTTATGCGAATGCAAATGTTATGCGGGAGTCCAAACATGAGAATGCTGGAGACCAAAGCTGAAATTGGAAAAACGAAATAGCCTATTTTACTCCTGGAGATCCCAGGATTACCCACCCAAAATATCGTTGCGATTGGTTCAGCAGTTTTTGCGTACCTTTGAATGGACAGACAGACAGACAGACGGACGGACATTTGGTGAATTATAGTAAGATGAAAGCTAGAAGATTTTGGTACAAGTAACTGTAAGCTGCACTTTGCAGGCAGTTTATTATGTGGTTTTCTACCCATCAACAACTGTGCAGTGGATAAGTGAAGTCCTTCTAGTGGAGTGGTGTGGTAGTCTGACAAAGCCAGATGTTTGTCCTCCGCTTTCTTCCACAATTTTTCTTATAGTCTGTGCTGCTCTTCCGTATTCACCGTTAGCACGAGCAAATCGAGGGCTGGAAGTAGTTTGGTTAATGCCGTAATCAGAGCAGAACAACTTGAACTCTCTGGACACTGAGACGGAGGCATTGTCACTCTTAAGACCCTCAGGTATAGCATGTCTAATAAAGATTGACTTCAGAGCATCAATAGTTGAGCAGGTTCTCATGTCCTTGAGCTCACTTTCCGCCACAAATTTGGAATAATAATCAACAACTAAAATGTACAGTTTTCACTCAAACTCGAATAGGTCCATGGCTACCTGGTTGAAGGGTAAATCTGGAATCTGTCAGTATTAGCGGTTCCAGAGGAAGCTTATTTGGATGATCCGCACATGTAGTGCAGTTTTTACTGCATCTTCGATCTGCTGGTGCATTGATGGCCAATAGAGCACTTCCTGAGCCCTCTGTTTCCACTTTACAATACCAAGGTGAGTGCTGTGTATGATGGAGAGCATGCGCCGATGGAGACGAGGTGGCACGAGTATCTGCATACCTTTATAGATAATTCTATCGGAAACACCCAACTCAGCCTTTGAGTCCCAGTATGGTCTCAATGGGATGGGCACTTCACTCAGAGAACAAGGCCATCCAGTGTGGATCATGTACAACAGGTGTCACAAGTCTAGTTGAGTCTGTTCCTGCAGCTGAGCATAAATCTCCCTCACCTTGGTGATGGAGATCTCCACCAAGCGCCAGCAAGGGCAAACGCCTCTCCTTCCTTCGGAGCAAATGTCCAACCCAAACACGTTCAGGCTTTGTTGTAACATCAGCTTTTAATCATCACACTTTATCGGATGACGAGGCAACAGCACACCAAGATGGACAAGACACTGGAACCGCCAATGGGTAATGAACGTAGAGCAGCAACGAAGGCTGGAAAGGGTGGAAATGCGAATGGTTCGGTATCGTTGAGAGAGAGGAAGACAAATGATGAATTGCGAAAGATGATGGGAATAGAGCCTGTGATTGATGCTGTGAAGAGGAACAGTTTGAGATGGTTTGGTCATGTGTTGAGGAAGGATGAAAGTGACTGGTTGAGAAGAGTGATGGAAATGAATGTAGAAGAAAGTAGAGGACGAGGAAGACCGAGAAAGACTTGGCTAAAGATGGTCGAAGAAGACATGCAGGCAAGGGGGTTAACAAGGGGAGATGCAGAAAATAGGGCAAGATGGAGATTGTCATGGGGACCGCAAGGCTAACCCCCGCTCTCGCAGGGGAAATGGCCTTAAAATGCCTGTTGTTGTTGTTGTTGTTGTTGTTGTTGTTGTTGTTATCTTCCTTGTCACACACCCAACCTGTCCACCAAGTTTCGTCCGAATCCGTCTGTAACTCTTTTAGATATCGTGTTCACAAACAAGCAGGTGAAGACATTACCTTCGTCCACCCTCGGTGGTGGATGAAATTATACATGGATATCGTTTCAAATAAGTATAATTATTATTATTATTAAATAATGAAATATTATTACATAATTTTATTAAAAATTAAATATTTCAAACAAGTATAAATGCGGCTTTCAAGAATGCATACAAACTGCGCTGTAGGTACACTCCTTGTTCTCTTCCAAGTATGCGAAATGCAAAACATTTTCACTCTCAATGAGCCCCTCCCATCTTCGCTAGCCCCGCCCTTCTGTCGTGTCCCCACCTCTTTGTCTTATCCCCATTCCCCGCCCCCCATCCGACGACGTCCACAACGTTAACACCGTAACGGCGTAACATCGACGATGCAAATGTCCAAATCCCACATGATGAGGGAGTTCACCAACGTTTACCGCCAGATAGAGATCGTGGTACATGCGCTATTAAACAGCTTATGTTATTGTGCGTAAACGGATAAACCTGCTGTAATACTGTTAATATTTAAGCATGCACGTCATGACGTAGCGGTAGCGTGCGTCTGACGTACTGGGTGTGATTTCGTTCGAAATAGGGTGATGTCATCTGGGCTTGGGCTGGTTGTGACAGGGTGAGAAAGGGTGGAAGAAAACTGGTAAAGATCGACGAACAATCACAAGGAACGACGGGCAAGAACGTTTATTGACGGACCTTGGTGAGGTGACGGTGTTTGGTGAAAATGTTTCCGCTTTCGCAGTGATGCGTCTTTGAGGAGGCCCCAAAGCCTGCGGCCTAGTCGTTTAGCGTTGCCGACATACTGGCGTCGGAGGTTCGTATAAATGACCGTTGGTGCGCGGTTTTCTCTTATCGAGTCGTACTCTTTGTTTAACCGGTGGGAAGTTTACAGCACATTCCGAGCAATGGCAATGTCGGTGTGAATGACGTTTGAAGTCTGAGGTAAAAAAAAATTACGTTTGAAGCGGCATTTTGTTTTGGGTCGTCGTGGTTAAAGCAGCTGCGGCACGAAGCTCAATGTTTGTTTAGGGATGGAGGGCAGGACTAATGGACCTTATACACTGCGTTTTATTTCCTGTAACGATGTGAAATAGCGATTGTCAAATGATGGCGATGTGAAATTCCCTTACTGGTTCCCCTGACCCTGCGTTATGCTTCGTCAGGTGTCATGTGAGGGACTCTCCCAGGCGTTTGGCAGAACTTAATGTACATGAATTACAAGGATTGGCACTCATGTTCAGGGAAAACGCTTTATAAATCCCCTTTTTCCTTCAAAGGCAAAACTTGGGAATGCAGTCATTGTGCAAGTTCAATTGGGTCAGTCAAAGGACAGTGGGATATACAATGTGTACCGGTGGGTGCATCATGCAATGGATAATGGAGTGAAGTGTGTGGTAATCTGGTTTGTGGGAATGTTTACTGGATAATGGAGTGAAGTGAGTGTTAATGATCTGGTTTGTGGGAATGTTTACTGGATAATGGAGTGAAGTGAGTGATAATCTGGTTTGTGGGAATGTTTACTGGATAATGGAGTGAGGTGAGTGATAATGATCTGGTTTGTGGGAATGTTTACTGGATAATGGAGTGAAGTGAGTGGTAATGATATGGTTTGTGGGAATGTTTACTGGATAATGGAGTGAAGTGAGTGCTAATGATCTGGTTTGTGGGAATGTTTACTGGATAATGGAGTGAAGTGAGTTAATGATCTGGTTTGTGGGAATGTTTACTGGATAATGGAGTGAAGTGAGTGATAATGATCTGGTTTGTGGGAAGGTTTACTGATAATGGAGTGAAGTGAGTGATAATCTGGTTTGTGGGAATGTTTACTGGATAATGGAGTGAGGTGAGTGATAATGATCTGGTTTGTGGGAATGTTTACTGGATAATGGAGTGAAGTGAGTGGTAATGATATGGTTTGTGGGAATGTTTACTGGATAATGGAGTGAAGTGAGTGCTAATGATCTGGTTTGTGGGAATGTTTACTGGATAATGGAGTGAAGTGAGTGGTAATGATCTGGTTTGTGGGAAGGTTTACTGGATAATGGAGTGAAGTGAGTGCTAATGATCTGGTTTGTGGGAATGTTTACTGGATAATGGAGTGAAGTGAGTGCTAATGATCTGGTTTGTGGGAATGTTTACTGGATAATGGAGTGAAGTGAGTGGTAATGATCTGGTTTGTGGGAAGGTTTACTGGATAATGGGGTGAAGTGAGTGGTAATGATCTGGTTTGTGGAAATGTTTACTGGATAATGGAGTGAAGTGAGTGGTAATTATCTGGTTTGTGGGAATGTTTATTGGATAATGGAGTGAAGTGAGTGGTAATGATCTGGTTTGTGGGAAGGTTTACTGGATAATGGGGTGAAGTGAGTGGTAATGATCTGGTTTGTGGGAATGTTTGCTGGATAATGGAGTGAAGTGAGTGATAATGCTCGGTTTGTGGGAAGGTTGACTGGATAACGGGGTGAAGTGGGTGATAATGATCTGGTTTGTGGGAAGGTTTACTGGATAATGGAGTGAAGTGAGTGTTAATCTGGTTTGTGGGAATGCTTACTGGATAATGGAGTGAAGTGAGTGCTAATCTCGTTTGTGGGAATGTTTACTGGATAATGGAGTGAAGTGAGTGTTAATGATCTGGTTTGTGGGAAGGTTGACTGGATAATGGAGTGAAGTGAGTGATAATGATCTGGTTTGTGGGAATGTTTACTGGATCATGGAGTGAAGTGAGTGATAATGATTTGGTTTGTGGGAAGGTTTACTGGATAATGGAGTGAAGTGAGTGCTAATCTGGTTTGTGGGAAGGTTTACTGGATAATGGAGTGAAGTGAGTGATGATCTGGTTTGTGGGAACGCTTACCTGATAATGGGGTGAAGTGAGTGATAATATAATGATCTGGTTTGTGGGAAGGTTTACTGGATAACAAATGGAAGTGAGTGTTAATGATGTGGTTTGTGGGAAGGTTTACTGGATTATGGAGTGAAGTGAGTGATAATGATCTGGTTTGTGCGGAAGGTTTACTGGATAACGGAGTGAAGTGAGTGCTAATCTGGTTTGTGGGAAGGTTTACTGGATTACGGAGTGAAGTGAGTGATGTGATCTGGTTTGTGGGAAGGTTTTACTGGATAATTCAGTGAAGTGAGTGATAATGATCTGGTTTGTGGGAAGGTTTACTGGATAATAGTGAATTGAGTGATGATAATCTGGTTTGTGGGAAGGTTTACTGGATAACGGAGTGAAGTGAGTGCTAATCTGGTTTGTGGGAAGGCTTACTGGATAATGGAGTGAAGTAAGTTAATGATCTGGTTTGTGGGAAGGTTTACTGGATAATGGAGTGAAGTGAGTGATAATTATCTGGTTTGTGGGAAGGTTTACTGGATAATGGAGTGAAGTGAGTGATAATGATCTGGTTTGTGGGAAGGTTTACTGGATAACGGAGTGAAGTGAGTGCTGAGGATCTGATACATGGGAAGGTGTCCTGGGTTATGGAGTGAAGTGAGTGATAATTATCTGGTTTGTGGGAAGGTTTACTGGATAACAAATGGAAGTGAGTGTTAATGATCGGGTTTGTGGGAAGGTTTATTGGATAACGGAGTGAAGCGAGTGCTGAGGATCTGGTTTATGGGAAGGTGTCCTGGGTTATGGAGTGAATGTGGACACTTGTAGATGTGTGATCGTCAGTCTATCAGGTTCAATGTGTTGTATCGCTGTAGGATTGTGGGCAAACAAACATTGGATGGTAGATTTCCATATTCCTTTCATAAAAAGTGGTTGAAATTGTCATGGTTGAAATCCTTCCTCTCTTTCAATATTCTGTGTACATGACCTCATTCACTTCCCCTTTAGGAACCCTCTGATTCCACATCCTCTTTTCTTAACCACCACTCCCTATCACACCCTTGTTCCTTACTACCCATTCTGTTCCTCTGTCACTTCTCTCCCCAACTCCAAAACCATTAGTAACCGTCCATAATCCTCCCAAACAAACCCCCCCTCCCCCCATCCCTCCTCCCCCCCCTCCTCCCTCCCCCCCTCCTCCCTCCCCCCTCCCCCCTTCCCCCCCTCCCTCCCTCCCTCCCTCCCTCTCTTTACGAATGGTCAGAATTGTGTGAGAGCACATATTGGGACATTTCTCACCCCCCAAAAAATGTTTGGAATGTTTTTATGTCCCTCCCCCATCCCTTTTAAAGTGGGGAATGGTAGATTTTGAGCTTCCACCATTTCTCAAAGCTCCCTTTGAGAAAGCAACCACCATTTTGAGCTTCTTGTTTGCCACTGTGGCTGGGAGTGACATTTTGATTTGCAAAGTGTTTCACACTTAAATGGGCTGCTCCATAAACGCTCGTCTTGGAGACTGAAATGATGGCAAACTTGTGTTGGAATTGGTTCATATTGAAAATGACACACCAATCAGGGTAGAGGGAGTGGTGGGGGATAAACCCAATAAAGTAATAAAAAAAAAAAAAAAAAAAATTAACGAACGATTTAAACATGCATCCAATAAATAATTCCTCTCATAACGCGGGTTCACACAACGTTTTCATGAAATAGCTGTTTCTTGGGCGCCAAATGTTACAAGACAGGATGTGAAGCATTGCCTAAAATGGTGCTCTGAAGTTTGAATGGCACAATACTGCTGATGTCTACCACCATGATTTTGTGTTTCACATCGGTGATTGTCTCACACACAACAACACAACAACAACATGCATTTTAAGGCCATTTTCCCTGCTAGAGCGGGGGTTAGCCTAGCCTATTTTAGCGGGGTTAGCCTAGCCGAGGGGGTTAGCCATTTCAGTCTCGGGGGTTAGCCTATTTTCCCTGCTAGAACGGTTAGTCCCCATGACAATCTTCTCCAATTTGCCCTATTTTCTGCATCTCTCCTTGTTAACCCCCTTGCCCGCATTTCTTCTTCCACCATCTTTAGCCAAGTCTTTCTCGGTCTTCCTCGTCCTCTACTTCCTTCTACATTCATTTCCGTCACTCTTCTCAACCAGTCACTTTCATCCTTCCTCAACACATGACCAAACCATCTCAACCTGTTCCTCTTCACAGCATCAATCACAGGCTCTATTCCCATCATCTTTCGCAATTCATCATTTGTCTTCCCCTCTCTCAACGATACACAGCACATCCACCGAACCATTTGCATTTCCACCCTTTCCAGCCTTCGTTGCTGCTCTACATTCATGACCCATGTCTCGCTCCCATAAATCGTAACACTTCTCACACATGCAGCATACACCTTTCCCTTCAGCTTCAACGACACTCCCCTCCTCGTCAGCACGCCAATCAGTTCCCGAAACTTCTTCCATGCACATCTCACTCGAGCAACCGTTGCCGTGTCTGATCCACCGTCTCCATTCAGCATGTCTCCGAGGTAGCAAAATGTTTTCACACCTTCCAGCTTCACGCCGTCTCCCAGATCCAACTCAACATTTCCTCCATCTGCAGCTCCCTCTGTGCACACCTTACATTTGAATGTAGCTGCCACACTGGTTAATGACCCTCTCAGACCACTACATTTTTGATGAACCCACTCAGCGCACATTGTACATTGAATGGAGTTCACTCCGACACCCTTCCTGCACACAGCACATGGCCACTTCCCAGTTCTTTCCACCTCACCACATGCTTTACCACTTGCCATCACCTTCGTCTTTGCAATATTCACCTTCAGACCTTTTGTCTCCATACATTCCTTCCACTTGTTCATCTTTTCCTTCAGTCCATCCATACTTTCCGCAATCAACACCAGATCATCTGCATACAACAACTCCCACGGTAAACCCTCCTTTACGTTCTGAGCCAGCACCTCCATCACAGCTACATAAAGTAGTGGACTTAGTACCGACCCCTGATGCACTCCCACCTTCACCTCAAACTCACCACTGTTCCTGTCCTTCGTCCTTACAGCTGTGCGCGCTCTTTTGTACATTGCCATCACTACTCTGATCAACCATTCCTCCACTTCTAACTTCCTCAATGCCAATGTCAATACTTCGCGTGGAACCCTATCGAATGCTTTCTCCAGATCAACAAACCCAAGAAACAACTTCTTCCTCTTCTCCATGTACTTCTCCTGCAACTGCCTCACAATAAAGAGAGGGTCTGTCGTTCCTCTTCCTGGCATAAATCCAAACTGCATTTCGTCGATCTTCACCTTCTTCCTTATCGTCCTCTCCAACACCCTTTCCAATACCTTCATTCCATGCTCCAATAACTTTATCGCTCGGTACGAGCCACGCTCCAGAGGGTCACCGTTCCCCTTGTATAGAGGGACGAGGGTACTCAGTTCCCAATCCACCGGAATGCGGCCTTCTTTCACCACCAGATTACAGATCTCTGTCATTCTCTTCACACCCCAACTTCCTGCTGCCTTCAACATATCTCCCACAACTCCCGTCGGCCCTCCCGCTTTTCTACTCTTCATTGCTTTTATCGCTTCCTCAACTTCCTCTTCAGTTATCTTCTCTGCCGTTCCTAAAACTGGGTTACTCTCTATGTTGCCATCCCATTCATTCTCTGTATTCAACAGCATTTCCATATATCTTTTCCATCTTCCTTTAATTCCATCTGGGTCCACAACGATTTGTCCCACTTCATCCTTCAAGCAACTCACCCCCATCACATCACACCTCTTTCGCTATCTGCTTTGCAATCCTGAATACCGCTCTCTGACCCTCTTCCGAATCCAAGCATTCTCTGAACATTTTCCTGCATGCCTCCTGCGCCTTTGCTACCTCTTTCTTTGCAGCATTCTTGGCTGCCTTATAACTTTCATGCTCTGCTTTTTCTGCTCCCGCACCCTTCGCCTTCTGCCACTCCTTGAACTTCTTCCTCTTCTCGTCAATCCTCTTTCCAACTTCATCATCCCACCACCATGTTTCCGAGTGCCTCGGTGGTCCTTTTGTCCATCCACCTACCTCACCAACGGCTCTCAACAGACTATCTTTCATTGACATCCAACCACGTTCAAGCTCAACCACATCATCCTCTACCCTACTCAGCCTCTCTTTTAATGCCTCCCTTACTGTCACCTCTTTCAACCTCCACACCTTCATTCTCGGTTGGTACTTCACCCGCCGAGCTCTCCTCGCACCTTTCACCCTTATGTCGCAGACAACCAAATGGTGCTGTGAAACAGCCTCCTCCCCCGGGATCACCTTTGTGTCCCGGAGGTGCCCCCTATCTCGCCTACACACCATCAGGTAGTCAACGGTTGTCGTCGACTCACCTGACGTGTATGTAACAAGCTTATTATCACCTTTCTGGAACTGAGTGTTACAAATCAACAAATCAGCTCCATCAGCAAACTCCAAAATCCTTTCACCTTCTCCATTTCTCACACCATATCCGTAACCCCCATGAACTCCCTCAAAACCGTCCATACTCCTTCCCACACGTCCATTTAGGTCTCCTCCTACCACAACAACTTGCTCATCTTTCACATTTTCCATCAGCTTCTCTATCGCACACCAGAACTTGTCCTTCTCTTCATCGCTCCGACCAACCTGCGGAGCATGTCCCGAGATGACGTTCACCAAGAGCTTTCCAATCATCATTTTCACCATCATCAACCTATCACTAACTCGAGTCACACTCACCACGCTGTCTACAAACGCTTCAGAAAACAGGACACCAACACCATTCACGCCGTCCGGGCACCCTTGCCACACAAACTTGTATTTCTGTCCCTGCCTACCCTTCACCATTCTCACACCACTTCCCTTCCATCTCGTCTCTTGCACACAACATATGTCCACTCTTCTTCTGACCAATACTTCCACCACTTCTCCTGATCTCCCTGTCATTGTCCCTACATTCCATGTCCCAAACCTCAGAAACCGATCTCCACTTCGGGCTATACCCTGCCCATATGTCATGGTTCTCTTTTTGAGGCAATGTTTTTATGGCCGGATGCCCTTCCTGACGCCTGTCTCACACCATCTATAATAATAAAAGGCAGTGTCTGTCTCCTCCATAACTCCAAAACCATGAAACCTAGCGGTCCCAAACTTTGCATGCATACACCTGGACCTCCAACAGATTGCAAGGATGAAAACTGATTGTTTGAGTGTGTTATAATACCCTTTTTGAAGATGAATAACGAGGTGCTCATGAGAAAAAAAACCCAATGTGGTGACTTACCAATATGGCGGCCCATCATCTTGGTCGGCCCACTGCACCTCGCTGGGTCCTTAAGCCGCCATTTTGTTTTGGCCTACTCAAACTGCCTTGCCGATTGATTAATTATCATTACATAATTGAAGCATACCATCAAAATCTGGATTCGGATATGAGGATTGGATGCTGTGAACTAATGTCAAAATCTGGAGTGAAATCTGACAATTTACCATATCTAGCGATTGGTGAACGCTATTCATACTGCTTTTGCAAGCCATGGCGTTACAGTAGACAGAGCTGCCTTTTTGTTTTCACGTTCCCATATTTTTTCATTGACAAACGTTTTAATGTGATATAATCACTCCCCTCCCATCCCGCCCCCCGGTTTCCTCGCTCCACCCTCCTTCCCTTCTCTCTCTCTTCCCTGCTCCTCCCCCTCCTCGCTCCCCCATCCCTCCTCAACCCTCCCTCCTCAACCCTCCCTCCTCTTTCCCCTCCCTCCTCTTTCCTCTTTCCCCCTCCACTTTCCCTTTTTCCCTTTTTCCCCTCCCCCTCCCTCTCCTCCTCCCCTCTCCTTTCCTCCTCTCCTCCCCCCTCATTCATATTCCCGTCAGGAAGCGACTCATTACCCAGCAACGCCGGGTACTTTTGCTAGTTGGAAATAAAAGAAACTGGTGTGAATCGATAATCCATTAAGTTGGGTCACCCGATCAAGATCGGGCTATTTGGACATTAGTAGGAAAGCATTCAATATTGAAGCAGGCAGTGCTTGTGATGTAGAGTTGCCAAATGCACATGCACATGCACAGTCCAATCTCTGCCCCAATCCCTGACTCAGAGGAATCCTCTGATTTCACTTCCTCTTTTCTTTATCACCACTCCCGATCACACCCTCGTACCTTACTACCCATTATGTTCCTCTCTGTCACTTCTCTCCCCAAAACCAAATTAGTAGCCATCCATAACCCTCCCAAACAAACGCCTCTCCCTCCCTCTCTTTACGAATGGTCATAATTGTGTGAGAGCACATATTGGGACATTTCTCACCCCCAAAAAATCGTGGGAATGTTTATGTCCCTCTCCCTCCCTTTTAAAGTTGTGAAACCTCCCTTAGTGGTGAAAACCCCCTTGGGGAAAGGAGCATGTGAATTTGCTACAACCTTCATTGTGTGACCCCCAGTCCTCCTGTCAGGTTTGGTTGAGATTGGATGAGTAACGACCGAATGTATCGTGGTTAAAAATCGACAGAGACAGACAGACAGATAGACAGACAGACAAACCAAATGGCGTATTTTTGTATGTTTGCATCTTTTTCAATCGCAAGTGATCTATGGCACCAAAATTTAGTGATTTTGGGAACACTAAAACCTCCATTGCACTCTTGAAATGTGTATTGTCTAAAATCAGGCTTACATTGTTTATTTATTTAGAAAAACCAGACAGGTTCTGTTGCTCACTTCCTTTTAAAAGTAAAATGAAGTTTTATTTAAGGTTGAAATAAAAATTAAAATCTTTTTTTTGCAGGGGCTACAACAGAGAAACACCAACCCCGAAGAACAAGCCAGGCACTGCCCCTTCACCATGAGTCTCTATCGGCGTAAAAAGATGGCTGGCGATCGCGACTCCCAATCGGCCACATCATCCGTGAGCTTGCCGTCTGTTGTTGTGAAGCCACCGAAGCAGCGGAGGTTTTCCCTTCGAGGAATATTCGGACGCAAGACTTCAGGAAACACAAAGCCACGGCCCCGAGACGTTATAGCTGAGGGTGTGTTGGCTAGCATTGAGAGTCTTCACTCTGAGATTATAGCTCGGGAGTCTTCGAGCCTTGCGGAATCGAGTGCCGGAATGGTGGTGCCAGTAACTGAAATACCATCGATGAAGGACGGCGCAGAGTGCCACGTCACGGACTTACTGGAGTGTCCGCTTTGTTTGGCTCGTCTTGAGGCCGATTGCTTCCCCGAGCTCGTTTCTTGCCAGCACAGGTCGTGTTTGGACTGCCTCAAGCAGTACCTTCGAATCGAGATATCTGAGAGCCGTGTCAACATCTGCTGCCCGGAGTGCGCAGAGCGGCTGCACCCGCATGACATCAAGGGCATCCTCCAGGATCCGGCGCTCATGGAGAAGTACGAGGAGTTTATGCTTCGGCGCTTCCTCGTGGCCGACCCAGACTGCCGCTGGTGTCCCGCACCCGACTGTGGGTACGTCGTTTGTGTGCTTTTCTTGTCGGTTAGGCTCACACAAGTATAATCTAAACCTTGCTGTGTGGTTGGTGGCAAATGTGTTATTTTATCCATATATGCTCTGGTCAAATCATTCAGGAAAACTTTCAATGTGATCTTCAAGGCTCATGCTGACTCTGCGTAATTTGGCTGTGAAATAGTGGAAGTGGGTTTTAATTGAATTTTTTTTTTTTTACTATTTATTGCTATTATATAATTTGCGCAATTCTTGCAAGTCCAGTGAAGTTTGGGTACTTCTAATTTCTGTTTATTATCTCATTTTTATTTTATTTCCATTTGAATTTTGGAATTATTTTTATTTGTGATCATCTTTGGTATGGAGTTTGCTTTGGAGTTTGCTGATGGAGCTGATTTGTTGATTTGTAATACTCAGTTCCAGAAAGAGGATAATAAGCTTGTTACATACACGTCAGGTGGGTCGACGACAACCGTTGACTACCTGATGGTGCGTAGGTGAGATAGGGGGCACCTTCGGGACACAAAGGTGATCCCGGTGGAGGAGGCTGTTTCACAGCACCACTTGGTTGTCTGCGACATAAGGGTGAAAGGTGCGAGGAGAGCTCGGCGGGTGAAGTACCAACCGAGAATGAAGGTGTGGAGGTTGAAAGAGGTGACAGTGAAGGAGGCATTAAAAGAGAGGCTGAGTAGGGTAGAGGATGATGTGGTTGAGCTTGAAAGTGGTTGGATGTATGTGGATGGCCAAAAGGACCACCGAGGCACTCGGAAACATGGTGGTGGGATGATGAAGTTGGAAACAGGATTGACGAGAAGAGGAAGAAGTTCAAGGAGTGGCAGAAGGCGAAGGGTACGGGAGCAGAAAAAGCACAGCATGAAATTTAAAAGGCAGCCAGGAAGGCTGCAAAGAAAGAGGAAGCAAAGGCGCAGGAGGCATGTAGGAAAATGGTCGGAGAATGCTTGGATTCGGAAGAGGGTCAGAGAGCGGTATTCAGGATTTCAAAGCAGATAGCGAAAGAGGTGTGATGTGATGGGGTTGAGTTGCTTGAAGGATGAAGTGGGACAAATCGTTGTGGACCCAGATGGAATTAAAGGAAGATGGAAAAGATATATGGAAATGCTGTTGAATACAGAGAATGAATAGGATGGCAACATAGAGAGTAACCCAGTTTTAGGACCGGCAGAGAAGATAACTGAGAAGGAAGTTGAGGAAGTGATAAAAGCAACAGAAGAACCACCTTTAGGGGCCATTTTCCCCGCAGAGCAGGGGTTGGTCTTTTTTGGGTGCTGTGGCCCCTTTTTGAAGCAATGCTTTACAGCCGGATGCCCTTCCTGCCACCAACCCTGTTAGTCGCCTCTTGCGACACACAGGGAATTACCAGTTAACTGGTAATCAATTTGCCGACCTCGGAAGGATGACAGGCTGAGTCAACCCCCCTGGTGTTGATTCAGCGATCGACCGGGATTCTAACCCAAGATCCTAGGATCACAAGCCAGCACCCGAACCGCTAAGCCAACACCAGGCAGGAAGGAAGCGATAAAAGCAATGAAGAGTAGAAAAGCGTGAGGGCCGACGGGAGTTGTGGGAGATTTGTTGAAGGCAGCAGGAAGTTGCGGTCTGAAGAGAATGACAGAGATCTGCAATCTGGTGGTGAAAGAAGGCCGCATTCCAGTGGATTGGGAACTGAGTACCCTCGTCACTCTATACAAGGGGAAAGGTGACCCTCTGGACTGTGGCTCGTATCGAGCGATAAAGTTATTGGAGCATGGAATGAAGGTATTGGAAAGGGTGTTGGAGAGGAGGATAAGGAAGAAGGTAAAGATCGACGAAATGCAGTTTGGATTTATGCCAGGAAGAGGAACGACAGACCCTCTCTTTATTGTGAGGCAGTTGCAGGAGAAGTACATGGAGAAGAGGAAGAAGTTGTTTCTTTGGTTTGTTGATCTGGAGAAAGCATTCGATAGGGTTGCACACGAAGTATTGACATGGGCATTGAGGAAGTTAGGAGTGGAGGAATAGTTGATCAGAGTAGTGATGGCACTGTACAAAAGAGCGCGCACAGCTGTAAGGACGAAGGAGGGGAACAGTGGTGAGTTTGAGGTGAAGGTGGGAGTGCAGCAGGGGTCGGTACTAAGTCCACTACTATTTGTAGCTGTGATGGAGGTGCTGGCTCAGAACTTAAAGGAGGGTTTACCGTGGAGTTGTTGTATGCAGATGATCTGGTCTTTATTGCGGTAAGTATGGATGGACTGAAGGAAAAGATGAACAAGTGGAAGGAATGTATGGAGACAAAAGGTCTGAAGGTGAATATCGGAAGGACCGATGGCAAGTGGTAAAGCATGTGGTGAGGTGGAAAGAACTGGGAAGTGGCCATGTGCTGTGTGCAGGAAGGGTGTCGGAGTGAAATCCATTCAATGTACAATGTGCGCTGAGTGGGTTCATCAAAAATGTAGTGGTCTGAGAGGGTCATTAGCCAATGTGGCAGCTATATTCAAATGTAAGGTGTGCACAGAGGGAGCTGCAGATGGAGGGAATGCTGAGTTGGATCTTGGAGACGTCGTGAAGCTGGAAGGTGTGAAAACATTTTGCTACCTCGGAGACATGCTGAATGGAAAAGGTGGAGCAGACTCGGCAACGGTTGCAAGAGTGAGATGTGCGTGGAAGAAGTTTTGGGAACTGAGTGGCGTGCTGATGAGGAGGGGAGTGTCGTTGAAGCTGAAGGGAAAGGTGTATGCTGCATGTGTGAGAAGTGTTATGATTTATGGGAGCGAGACATGGGTAATGAACGTAGAGCAGCAACGAAGGCTGGAAAGGGTCGAAATGCGAATGGTTCGGTGGATGTGCGGAGTATCGTTGAGAGAGAGGAACACAAATGATTAATTGCGAAAGATGATGGGAATAGAGCCTGTGATTGATGCTGTGAAGAGGAACAGGTTGAGATGGTTTGGTCATGTGTTGAGGAAGGATGAAAGTGACTGGTTGAGAAGAATGATGGAAATGAATGTAGAAGGAAGTAGAGGATGTGGAAGACCGAGAAAGACTTGGCTAAATATGGTGGAAGAAGAAATGCGGGCAAGGGGGTTAACAAGGAGAAATGCAGAAAATAGAGCAAAATGGAGAAGATTGTCATGGGGTCCACAAGGCTAACCCCCGCTCTAGCAGGGAAAATGGCCTTAAAATGCATGTTGTTGTGTTGTATCTTTGGTATGGAGGTTTATTAATTAATTTATTTACCTTTTCACATTGTCAGAACAAAGTAGCTCAGGTTTCTGTTTTGTCTCTCTTCTTTGCATACACATGGGTTCACCATTGTCACAGTCTTCCCTGACGTTGTCCCCTGAATCCTTTACCACCTCTGGCGGTGCAGTTTTGCGGTGATCGCGTCAGGCTGTGCAAGCTGTCCCAAGCTGATGTGCGGCAGGGAGGGTTGCAGCACCGAGTTCTGCTATCATTGCAAGCAGGTGTGGCATCCGAATCAGACGTGTGACACTGCCAGGCAGCAGCGATCGCAGACGCTACGTCTCCGTTCTATCCAGTCATCCATCAGTTACAACCAGGAGAATGGCCATGGTATGAATGGGTGTGGAGGATTGAGCCGTGCTATAACGAGTGCTGTTCAGGAAGGGTTTCTTTGTGCTGGATTGAAATGGGCTTGGAAACGATGAATCCTAAAGTTAGCACATTTGGAAATTTTACGTTCTTTGAAATGTTTTCCTGGTATTGTACAGTGATTGATACCATGTTTTGAAATGGCATGTCTTGGAGCCAAAGGTAAGGAGATGGATAGATGTAATAAAATAATTAATGGTGACCTGCGCTTTATTTATTTATTTTTAAACAAATATTGTACCTTTTCACTTTAAACAATCGTGGGAAAGTATATTTGTAAAATTAAAAGTCCTCCTTTCGATCATTGTTGCACCACACCAAGGTGTCCTGGGGTATCCAACCTCAAACCGCAAAGTTTTCTGTACATATCTTGTTGACCGTTCTTTACTGGAGTTCAAGTACAAGCTTTAGATGGATTAAATAAATAACGAAGCTTTCCAAACTATTGTGTTTTTCAAGGTGATGTAGTCACCATAGCAGTGTTAAATGTGTTATTTTGGGTTAAGGAGTTGTCTACATCCAGTGCCCTCCATACGTATTGGAACAGTGAAGTCAAATTAGTTATTTTTGATATATTGTCAAGAAATTTGGATTTGAGATCAAAATATGATTATAAGGCAAGAGTGCAGAATATCAGCTTTTATTTCTTGGCATTTCTATTTATATGTTTTACCATTGTAGAACAATAGCACTTTTCATGTTCAGTCCCTCTATTTTAGTTTAGCATAAGTATTGGACCAAATGACTGACAGGTGTTTCTTGTTGCTTAGGCGCTTTTTTTTTTACAGTGATTGTTCGCACATAAAAGAGCTGTGAATGTCTCGTCTTTGTTTTGGCCTTTGCTCTTGACTTGTGGATCTGTCTTTAGTCGGTCGTCAAACCAACATGAAGACCCAGATAACTCTCTATCAAAGAAAAACAAGCAATTTGGAAGCTGAAAGAACAGAATAATTTAATTAGAACCATGGCACAAAAATTAGGAATATCACTCACTCTCCCTCACTCTCTCCAATCCCACTCCACCCTCCAGGTCTTTAAAACAGCTGTTCACCACCATCTCTTATCTTCCCCCATCCAAAACCTTGATCTTTTCTACCCCCGCTAATTTCACCCTAAATCCTACACTTTTTTGAAATACCAACTTCTGTCCTGGAAGTCCTTGGTCTCCTTGTGTTTTATACCTCTTCCCACCCCCCCCCCCCCCCACCCATCCTCCCCCCAAGCCCTCTCCCTTTCACACTTCTCCCTGCTCTCAAATGTTGTGTTTGTGTGCTTCCCCTTCTCTCCCCATCTTGTCCTCCGCTCCCTCTTTTTATATATTTTGTTTGTCTGGTTGATTTGTTTGTGAAATAAATGTTAGCTCTTTCACGAGCCTCGATTCAGTATAAAAAAAAAAAAAAAAAAAAAGTAAAGGGGTGAGCCAGTGAGTTCTGCAACAAAGTTTTATGAACAGATGAGACCGAGATAAACCTTTACCAAAGCGGTGAAAGTGTGGAGAAAGGAAGGAACTGCATATGATCCAAGCATACTACCTCATCTGTCAAGCATGGTGCATGTAGTGCCATGGCTTGGGCTTGCATGGCTGCCTCTGGGACTGGCTCACTCATCTTTATTGATGATGTAACTAATGATGGCAGCAGCAGAATTAATACAGAAGTGTACAAAAATATTTTGTCTGCCTATGTACAAGAAAATGCTTCCAAACGCATTGGGTTGCGGGCGCTTCACCATGCAGAGACAATGAACCAAAACGCACTACCAACTCAACCAAGGAGTTCATCAGGGGAAAAAAAGTGCAAGGTTTCAGACTAGCCAAGTCAATCTCCTGATTTAAATCCATTGGAGCATTTCACTTGCTGAAAAGGAGACTAAAGTCAGAAACCTCCCAAAACAAACAACAACTGAAAATGGCTGCAGTAAAGACTTGGCAAAGCATCTTAAAAGAGGTTGGTCAAAAAATCTCAAATCAAAAGGTCAAATCTCAAAGGAAGATACCAAGAGGTTGGTGATGTCAATGGGTCACATGCTCGATGCAGTTATTACATGCAAGGGGTATGCAACCAAAGAAACTGTTATACTACTTTAATTTACTTAATCTGTTCCCATACTAATGCTTACCTAAAATGGGGGTCTCAACATAAAAGTGCTATTGTTCTGCAATGGTAAAACAAATGTGCATATAAATACCAAGAAATAATAGCTGACTTATGTACTCTTGTCTCGTATTAGTTTTTTGATCTCAAATCCAAATCTCGTTTATAGCAATAATAACAAATTTGACTTCGCTGTTCCAATACTTATGAAGGGCACTGCATATTGTATTGTGAAATATGACAATGATCGTTTTAAGGCCATTTTCCCCGCTAGAGCGGGGGTTAGCCTTGCGGGCCCCATGACAATCATGGTTCCCTGTTTGAGACAGTTTTTATGGCCGGATGCCCTTCCTGACGCCAACCCTTGGTCACGTCTTACGATGCGCAGGGATACGGTGTACCTATTCTAACCGGGCGGGCTACACACCGGGAAGGGCATATTGTATTGTACATGTTAAAATTGATTTAAATTTATTTGATTTATTTTTACCCTTCCATTTAACTTCATTCATTTTGCATGTTTTCTTTTCCTTTCTTCCTTTCCCTTATTAGTATATTTAAGCCTGGTGTTGGCTTAGCGGTTAGGGTGCCGGCTTGGGATCCTCGGATCCTGGGTTCAAATCACAGTTGATCACTGAATTAACACCAGGGGGGTTGACTCAGCCTGTCATCCTTCCAAGGTCGGCAAGAGTACCAGTTCACTGGTACTTTCCTACTCTTCACGAAGGATACTTTGCTATCTTTAATGTCCATCAACTAATTCCGTCAAAATAGGTATTTGCTCTCTTTTCTGAAACTACACACACGCTTTCAATGAAACTTGATCACAACCTTCATCGCCGATGATGTACCAAAGTTTGTTCACGGCATTGAAAATATCTGGGTCTGAGGGGGGTTTGATTTTTTTTTTTTTTTTTTTTTTTTTTTTTTTTTGTATACAAGATCGAGGCTCGTGAAAGAGCGAACATTAATCACACAGAAAGACAAACAGACACACAAAACAAATAACATCGGGAGCGGTAGACAAGATGGGGAGAGAGGGGGAAGGACACAAACACAACATTTGAGAGCAGGGACCGAGAGACATGGAGACATCGAGAGAACTGTGGGAGGGAGAGGGTTTTGGGGGGGAGGCATGGGAAGGGGGGGAGGGGGGGTGGGAGAGGTATAAAACATATGGACACTGCCAAGACTTCCAGGAAAGCAGTTGGAATTTCAAACAAGGTGGATCTGGGGTGAATTAGTGGGGGTAGAAAAGATCAAGGTTTTGGATGGGGGAAGATAAGAGATGGTGATGAACAGCTGTTTTGAAGACCTGGAGGGAGGAGTGTGATTGAAGAGAGTGAGGGAGTTTGTTCCAGAGGCGGGAGAAAAGAGGAATGAAAGAGTGAAGGTGAGCAGAGAGCCGAGATTTCGGCAGTTTAACCATCAGAGAGTGGCTGGCAGATCTTGTGCGACCTGTAGGAATATTTGGGGGACAGAGCACAGAGAGAGCTGGGGGAGCAAGGCCGGAGAGGAGTCGGTAGAAGACAGAAAGACCACCTACCTGCCTGCGGTGAGTGAGTGAAAGGCCCTCAGAGATAGCTTCATCGCGGGAGATTCCAATGATTCTGAAAGCTTTGGATTCAACAGCGTGAAGCCGAGCCAGGTGTGAGGCAGGAGCACCAGCCCATAGGGGAGAACTGTATTCCATTGAGCTGCGGATGAAAGCCTTGTATGTGGTGAGGAGCTCAGGTGTGCCTAGGAAGGACTTCGCACGACGGAGGATGCCCAGTCGGCGACTGGCTTTGGAGGCCAGCTTGGAAATGTGGTTTTCCCAAGAAAGATCATGGCAGATGGTGAGACCCAAAAGCTTGAGCGACAGAACTTCTTGGAGAGGATTGTTGAGAAAGTAGATGGGAGGGTTGTCCAGTCGATCTTTTTGGAGAGACATAGTAAGAGTGTGAGATTTGTCAGGATTGAAAGACATGTTCCACATGTTTGACCAGTCTGTGATTTTGTCCAGGTCTTCAGAGAGTGAGGAGGCTGCAGACTGCCGATCTGAGGGAAGAGGAATGGAGTGGCAGAGAGTGGAGTCGTCAGCAAAGAGATACAGAGGATTTTCCAGAGAGTCGGAGAGATCATTGATAAAGACCAGAAAAAGCACAGGGCCCAGCACACTGCCTTGGGGAACTCCAGCCTGAACGGGAAGGGGAGATGAGAGAAATCCATTCAGGGCCACACGTTGACTACGACCAGAGAGGAAGTCCGCAAGCCATGCATGGAGATTTCCATGGATACCATAGGAGGAGAGTTTGGTGAGCAGAGCTGGGTGCCAGACCGTATCGAAGGCACGTGATATGTCAAGGGAGACAGCTCTGATTTCCTGTTTGGCATTGAGGACCTCCATCCATTGTTGAGACAGCAGAAGCAGCATGTCCAGAGTAGAGTGACCTGGTCTGAAACCAAATTGATGATCAGAGATCAAGCCATTGGAGAAGAGGAAAGATTTCATATCCGAAGCAATGATGGATTCCATGACTTTGCTGATAATTGGGAGCAGGCTGATTGGTCTCTAGTTGCAAGGATCTGTTTTTGCACCTTTTTTGTGTAAAGCGGGAATGTTTGCTGATTTCCAGGATGCTGGCAGATGACCTTGAGCAAAGGATAGGGTGAAAAGAACAGAGAGAGGGTGAGATAGAGCGGCAGAGCAGGATTTTAGGACCCGTGGGCTGATGCCATCTGGTCCAGTTGCAGAATCAGAGTCGAGGTTTGACAAAAACTCCTCCACCTTGTCAGGAGAGAAGGTCACAGAGTCCAGGAGCAGTTTGGTTCAACTGGGAAAGGTGGGAACAGAGAGAGATGGGTTTGGGACTAAGGATTTTGAGGCAAACACAGAGTTGAGGCATTCGGCTTTGTCACGTGCGATGTCAACTGTGTGGCCATTTGAGGTAAGGGAGGGGATGGAGGGGGAACAAACACCAGAAACGGATTTGACCAGACGCCACCAGGATTTGGAGGAAGGAGACAGGTTTGAGAGTTCATTCTTGAGTGAGGAGAGATAGTGCTTCCTGGCACTCCTGAGGGTAGACACACACTTGTTCCGAGCTTGGTGGAAGGAACTGAGATTTCCTTCAGTTGGATTAGCCTTCCAAGAGGCAAAGGCAAGTTGTTTCAGGGCAACTGCCTCACCACAAGATTCAGTGTACCATGGACGGGAGGAAGGGTAAGACAACTGAAGGCGAGATGGGATAAATCTGTGCATGAGAGAGATCAGTTTGCTTTGGAAGAATTCCCAGGAAGAATTGATGTCAGAGGCAGTGGAGATGGGAGACCAATCCAGACGATTGATGGCTGCTTGAAGACCGTCCCAGTCGGCCTGAGTGAAATGCCAGACTCGTCGACGCTGAGGAGGCTCTCTGAGAATGGCCAGAGAGATGTCCACTTTGACAAGCACATGATCAGAAGAACCGATTGGAGCAGAAGAAGAGCAGCAGACATTAGCAGGGAAGTTAGTCATAACCAAGTCTAGAAGAGAAGATACTCCATTGGCTGAGATCCGGGTCGGGAAATTGACAGATTGTGTCAATCCCAGTGAGTCACAGAAGTCCTTTGCTGAGGTGCCATGACTGGTGAGAGAGGAACCCACACCCATCCAGGTGGCATGATGACAATTGAAGTCACCACATATGAGGAAGAGAGAGTTGGGATGAGTGGATAGAAGTTGGTCCATGTTGTCAGACAGTGAAATGTAGATGGAGTCATCACTGTTTGGGGGACGGTACAGAACACATATGAACAAAAGGTGGGAGCGGAGAGGAAGCCGTAGCCCGAGGTACTCCTGGGGGTGAGGAGGAGAGAGGGCAGTGCAAGGAGAGTGAGGAAGAGAGTTTTTGATAAAGATAGCCACCCCACCACCAGGCCGAGGCTCAGGTCTATCATACCGGAGGAGGGAGTAACCAGGAAGAGATATTAAGGAATCAGAGACATCTTGAAGGAGGAAAGTCTCTGTTAAGCAGATCAAGTCTGGATTGTCAGAAGCAACCTGTATGGAGAGATCAGTCAGGTTTGAGCGAAGGCCCCGGATGTTTGAGGTCCATACCGTTAATGAAGAGAGGGGGAGCATCGGGTACAGGACAGGGGAGGGGAGGAGTAGGGTAAGATGAAGGATGAGAGGGGGAGGTAGGGAGAGCAGTTGTTAGTGTGTCAGCGATTGCAGAAGAGTTCCAAGAAAGGGAAGGATGAGGAGGATGAAAGGTTTGAAGGTGAAGGGATGAGGCACAGAGAGGGGTTGTTTGAGGGGGGGCAGAGGAAAGAAGAAGGTTGGGGGGGTGGAGGTATGAGATAGAAGGGAGACGAAGTGGGGAGGAGGCAGCTTTGAGGAGGAGGAGGGGGGAGGAGGGAGAATTGGAGAGGAATGGTATGGGGGGAGATTTGAATGGGAGGGTTTGGGGGGGAGTTTTGAAGGGGAGGAGTGAGGGGGGAGTTTAGGAGGGGAAGGGCAAGGGGGGAGTTCAGGAGTGGAAGGGCAAGGGGGGAGTTCAGGAGTGGAGGGGTAGAGGGCGAGTTTAAGAGTGGCGGGGCAAGGGGGGAGTTTAGGAGTGTAGGTGCAAGGGGAGGGATTTGGATGGGAGGGGCAAGAGGGGAGTTTAGAAAGTGGATGATTAATGAAAGACGAACATTGAAAACAAATTGGGTTTGTTGTGATTTTCAAGTTAGCAATCCGGTTCAGAATGATGGAGGAGGGATGGAATGAATGTGAATTTAGACCATGTAGTGAGGGAGACGTATAAGATATTGAATTTCTTTTTTTTGAGGTGGAATGAGTTGGAGAGGAAATTGAGAAAAGCCTTTTAAATAGGAAGAAAAACAGCGTGTTGTAAAATACCACTGAGTAAAACACTGAAGGGGAAAGGTTATACATATTTAAATAATATTTAAACAGAACCGTGAACAATCTTGTGTGCACAAAAATACCAACGGGGGGAGAGCCGAGAGGGACCACCACGAGTCACGTGAAGGGCAAACGGTGGATTGACTTGCTCCTGATCCAGGTGAGCTTGAGGACCCACAGTCTTAATTTTATTTATTGTCAAAATGGCTTGTGTGCTTCATAATACTTTGCCCTTGCAATACAACATCAGAATGGCAGTTTGTAACTATAATCCTTGGGAGGGAAACTAACGCGAGGAAGCTCAAAAGTTCTTTGTTTTTTCTCTTTTTAACGGTTCGTCCCTGGTGTTGGGCTAGCGGCTAGGGTGCCGGCTTAGGATCCAAGGATCCTGGGTTTGAATCCCGGTCGATCGCTGAATTAACGCCAGGGGGGTTGACTCAGCCTGTCATCCTTCCGAGGTCGGCTAATTGAGTACCAGTTCACTGGTAATTCCCTGTTTGTCGTTAAAGGCGGCAAAAAGGATTGGCGTCAGGAAGGGCATCCGGCCGTAAAACATTGCTTCAAATAGGGGACCGAAAAACAACAACAACCACGGTTCCCGAAAAAGGCCAACCCCCGCTTTGCGGGAAAAATGGCCTCTAAAGGTGTTTTTTTTTTTTTTTTTAACGGTTCGTCCAATCAAGTTGGGGTATGAGAAGTGAAGAGCAGGTTTGCTTCGCTGTTGTTTTGTTATATATCTTCGTGATGATTGATGAGTTTCGAAATAGCAATTGAAATTGTGATGAAGCAAGTCATTTGCCCTGAGGGAGGGAGTCTTGAATCTCGATACCAACATTCTTGATGCATTTTTTTTTTGTTTTGTTCGTGCTTGTACTTCTGCATTTGTCTTTTCATTGATGTGTCACCTCTTGATGCCTTCCAGATCCACTCATAAAACTTTACACAAAACGAATAAATGGTGCATTTATTCAGCTTGCAAATTACGAAACGTTTCCCTCTTGCATCCGATCCTGTTTATCCTTTGATAATGTAACCAGAACCCCATGCTTGGTTGTTATTTATAGTTTATTTAAGAAAGCGATGTAATTGATCTTACATATTTTAACCTTCTCCAAGCAGCTGTTTTTTACTTTTATTTTTTAAAAATACATAATCTGGGCTTGTGGAAGAACGAGGTGAATTTAAGATAAAAAAGGCAGTGTGTTGATAGTGGGGAAACAGTTTGACACAATACGTAGGGGTATGATTGAACAGGGAAAGAGGAGAGGAAACACAGTAACCTGCAAGGAAAAGGCTTGGCTGGGGGTAACGACAGATTGCTAGTCGGGATAGGGGATGGCATGGCATGGAGATGGTGATGGTGATGCACCACACTGCTTCAGGCTCTGGAGGGAAGAGTGATTGAACTACCTCAGGAAGACAATTATACAGACTCTACTAACGTCACTTTATATACAGTACTATAAAAGGAGCCGTGCATGTGTTGGTTGGACAATTCCCCTGGCTGCACCCCCAATTTCTATAATACGGCTGCCAATTTGGGAACCCTATAGAATGTACCGCCTAGAACCCTTTAGAATTACACTTTCGAACCCATTAGTATTTACCCTTTAAAACCCCCTCATGATTACCCTTTGGAACCCTTTCTCTCAAGCAGTGCTTTTACTGTGGAGGTTACACTGGTTTGCTATTATTTCTGACAATTTTCTCTTAAAATTGTGGGTTGAGCAGGTGACTGTGATGGTTTTCTGTGAAGTCAGTGATTGCATGATAGGGGAGCAGACAGAATGCGTTACATATTCTGCTTTTTCGATGTGGGAATGCCCATTTGCTTCTGTGAGTGGGAGGAGGGTGAGAGTAAAGATGTGACAACTTTGGAAGGAGGAGGTTGAGGCGGTGGGGAGGGTGGTTTTAAGGTTTGAGTGTGAGAAGGGGATTGATGCCTTAAATGGTGAGGACTTGGGGTTGGAGTGGGGGTGTTGGGACATTTAGGTGGTGGGACTTGCTTGAAGTGACTCAATTTCAGGATCTTAGGGATTTCGGGACTGTTTGTTCTCTCTTCATCTCGCAGCCCCCGTCAGGTGTACAGGCCATCCATTCTGTACCCCCTCATCATTCTCTTTCTGCTACCCCTCTTATTGCTATTCTGTTATTGTATTGTTACACTGTTGTACTTCACATGCGGATTGTTCAATAAAACTTGACTGGATCCAATTTTCGGCCCGCAAAATATCCGGATGGATAACACCGAAAGATTAATTAAAATATCCCCAACTCCGTTTGCTGCATGGGGCTTGATGAGAGAAAATAACTACAACCCTCCATTCTTCATCCCCCCCTACCCCCCCCACTCCCCCCACCACCATTACCTCCAGACCATCATTGCAGGGTCTGCTGTCCACCAAGTGCCTTAAACCAATAACTATCCAGGGCCAATTAACTTAGTCGCACCAATATTGACATCTGGCCAAAATAATTATATTCAGTCCAGGCTAACATAGCTATTGTTGCATTGCACGGAGTATTTATCATGAACCCTTTCCATTGTGCTACCGCTACAGGCAAAATCGATCCACAGCACTTGGTATTGTTGACCACTTGGGAATACGAACTAATCCATCCCTATGTTGCTCAAACTTTGGTGACCGGATGAGAACCTGTGTTTTCAACGTGATATTGTTGTAGAAGTATGGCTATTGTTACATTTCCACCTCTGTCAACTATGCCTGCAGAGGGAGGTAGCATGGTGCCCATTGTTGAGTTGGCAGGACTCTCTATATACGGCACTGGTCTCGGTGACTTCCCGCCATAGTGGGAGGTGGAGTGGTGCATGCTCTGCATTGCACTGTTATTTGGTTGGGTGAGCCCTGCTTCGGCCTACCCCTTGAAAAGCCAAAGGAGAGAAGTTCCGAGTCCAGGAGTAGAGTGCGAGTGGCTTGCCAGTTTCAGCTAGGCAAAAGGAGAACTCTGAGTTGTGCACGTTATAGTCTTGGCATGACAGCCACTAGCCTTGGGGAGAGAAGCCCCGAGTTATCCCCAGCCTGAGTGTGCACGAGGTGGCACACTGGGACAGGGTTTATATTTATATTTATTTATTTTATGCTCTCTCTCCTTGTAACTTTGCTTTCTTCCTTTGCTCTCCCCCTTCTTGCATACCTCCTCCTCAGGTTGTTGTAGGATCTGTGGCTGTCGTGGGGACGTTCAGTTTTTATGTCCCATGTGTCCCATGTTTTAGACGCTTTATCTCTCCCATGTGTCCCATGTTTTACACGCTTTATCTCAGTCCCATGTTTTACATGCTTTATCTCAGTCCCATGTGTCCCATGTTTTACATGCTTTATCTCAGTCCCATGTGTCCCATGTTTTACACGCTTTATCTCAGTCCCGTGTGTCCCATGTTTTACACGCTTTATCTCAGTCCCATGTGTCCCATGTTTTACACGCTTTATCTCAGTCCCATGTGTAATCGGCGAGTTGTTTGTAGTTATTTTGTCTTTCCCCTCTTTCAGCTGATGACATCAAACCATGTCCACGCTGTGTGGCGTACATAATGAAGATGAACGACGGTAGCTGCAACCACATGACGTGTTCCGTGTGTGGTTGTGAATTTTGCTGGCTTTGTATGAAAGAGATCTCAGACCTGCACTACTTGAGGTAAGTTCCTCAATTTGTTGCTGATGCATGGGATTCCAGCTTAAATTATTCTGGTGTGTGTTATCTTGACTATTAGCTACCATGCCTCATCCACACATACATACATGCTTGCTTTTATAGTCTGGGACACTCTTTTCCCCTTGTATACACATCTGCTTTATTCTCTATTCTTCCTATCTCCGTTTTGACCATATGTCACTGTTAAACCTGCGAGCACCACTATCCTATTTTCACGACACTCTTATACTCTTTGCCATTTAGTTATTTGTATGACCCTTTCATATGAGATACTAAATGCTGCTGTGTTACTTCATAGTCATGTTTGTATGTTTATTTTCTTTGTTTTTTGTAGCCCTTCTGGGTGTACTTTCTGGGGCAAGAAACCTTGGAGCAGGAAGAAGAAGATTCTCTGGCAACTCGGTACACTGGTTGGTGCACCCGTGGGCATAGCGCTAATAGCAGGTGTAGCCGTACCTGCTATGGTAATTGGAATCCCAGTCTACGTCGGCCGGAAGGTGAGTGCACGTGTTGAAACAGTGTTGGGTTACTGGCTAAGTGTTTGGAAAGAAGGAAACTGTCGCATGTTTGCCAATGCTTTGTGATTTGTTTCCGGCTGTGCCAATTCATTTGTGTACTTGACAACTTTCCTGGGATGGTTAATGAGCGGTTATCGAACAGGGCGGTCCATGTACTTGCTGGAAGTTCCTTCGAAACGCCTACCTTTTGATCCTCCTTTCCAAGGCATTTTAACCTGATTTAACAGCCACTTGTGTTGTGTTGTACATACTTGTCAGAACAAATTAATCAAATCTTGTATTCTGTGAAAATATTGTAAAAATTAGAATGGCACTCTGCAGAGATCATACCTCCACCAGGCTGAACAGTTTGTTTTGTATCCCACTGATAGGCCGAATCTGGATTTCATGTCACCTAACCAACTGTTCTGGTCACCTAATCAACTCGTCCACCAAGTTTAGTCACAACTCGTCCACAACGTTTTAAAATATCATGTTATATATCGCTTTTCGATATATAACATGTATATATAGATATATAACTCCACCGCTTCCGGTCTGCTCGAGCAAGGAGGCTTGCTTCGATCTCCACAGCATCGAAGTCCTTTCCAAGGGTGTGGTGCTGACCGGGCCGCCGTGGTGTTCGCATTACAGCCCGACCGAATATCGTCGCTTCGTGGCTGCTTTCCGCCGCCGAAATCCAGCGTGGCTTGGGCGATTCTGCCCCTGTTTGGAGAACACCCAGCGAGGCCTTCATCGGGGCCGAGCGAGCAAGGCTTCCGCTGCCGAAATCCAGCGCGGCTAGGGCGATTTTGCCCCTGTTTGGAGAACACCCAGCGAGGCCTTCATCGGGGCCAAGCGAGCAAGGGCGTGTCGGGACCTGGTTCGCGCCATTGACCGAGTGGTTCGCACCAACCGGAGCTGTTTTCGGATGACGTGCTGATGTCCTTGGACTTCGCACCAGGCTCTGGGCCGACAGGGCCGAAGTGCATCGAAGTCCTTTCCAAGGGTGTGGTGCTGACCGGGCCGCCGTGGTGCTGACCGGGCAAACGTGATGTGGTGCTGACCGGGCCGCCGTGGTGTGGTGCTGACCGGGCCGCCGTGGTGTGGTGCTGACCGGGCCGCCGTGGTGTGGTGCTGACCGGGCCGCCGTGGTGTGGTGCTGACCGGGCTGCCGTGGTGTGCTGACCGGGCTGCCATGGTGTGCTGACCGGGCTGCCATGGTGTGGTGCTGACCGGGCTGCCGTGGTGTGGTGCTGGCCGGGCTGACGTGGTGTGGTGCTGACTGGGCTGACGTGGTGTGGTGCTGACCGGGCCGACGTGGTGTGGTGCTGACCGGGCCGACGTGGTGTGCTGACTGGGCCGCCGGTGTGTGCTGCTGACCGGGCCGCCGGTGTGTGCTGCTGACCGGGCCGCCGTGGTGTGCTGCTGACCGGGCCGCCGTGGTGTGCTGCTGACCGGGCCGCCGTGGTGTGCTGCTGACCGGGCCGCCGTGGTGTGCTGCTGACCGGGCCGCCGTGGTGTGCTGCTGACCGGGCCGACGTGGTGTGCTGCTGACCGGGCCGACGTGGTGTGCTGCTGACCGGGCCGACGTGGTGTGCTGCTGACCGGGCCGACGTGGTGTGCTGCTGACCGGGCCGACGTGGTGCGGTGCTGACCGGGCCGCCGTGGTGCGGTGCTGACCGGGCTGCCGTGGTGCGCTGCTGACCGGGCCGACGTGGTGCGCTGCTGACCGGGCCGACGTGGTGCGCTGCTGACCGGGCCGACGTGGTGCGGTGCTGACCGGGCCGACGTGGTGTGGTGCCGACCGGGCCGACGTGGTGTGGTGCCGACCGGGCCGACGTGGTGTGGTGCCGACCGGGCCGACGTGGTGTGGTGCCGACTGGGCCGACGTGGTGTGGTCCTGACTGGGCCGACGTGGTGTGGTGCTGACCGGGCCGCCGTGGCGTGGTGCTGACGGGGGGCCCCCGCAGCCGTGATGCCCCCCCATCCCCTCCACCCCCCCAGAATTTCCATGTTTTAAACGTTTACCAGTGTATACCCTGGATTAGAATAGGTACACCCTATCCCTGCGTGTCGTAAGAGGCGACTAAGAGGGTTGGCGTCAGGAAGGGCATCCGGCCATAAAAACATTGCCTCAAAAAGAGAACCATGACAATTACAACTACATATGGTCAGGGTACAGCCCGAAGTGGAGATCGGTTTCTGAGGTTTGGGACATGGAATGTAGGGACAATGACAGGGAGATCAGGAGAAGTGGTGGAAGTATTGGTCAGAAGGAGAGTGGACATATGTTGTGTGCAAGAGACGAGATGGAAGGGAAGTGGTGTGAGAATGGTGAAGGGTAGGCAGGGACAGAAATACAAGTTTGTGTGGCAAGGGTGCCTGGAGGGCGTGAATGGTGTTGGTGTCCTGTTTTCTGAGGAGTTTGTAGACAGTGTGGTGAGTGTGACTAGAGTGAGTGACAGGTTGATGATGGTGAAAATGATGATTGGAAAGCTCTTGGTGAACGTCATCTCGGGATATGCTCCGCAGGTTGGTCGGAGCGATGAAGAGGACAGGTTCTGGTGTGCGATAGAGAAGCTGATGGAAAACGTGAAAGATGAGGAAGTTGTTGTGGTAGGAGGAGACCTAAATGGACATGTGGGAAGGAGTATGGATGGTTTTGAGGGAGTTCATGGGGGTTACGGATGTGGTGTGAGAAATGGAGAAGGTGAAAGGATTTTGGAGTTTGCTGATGTAGCTGATTTGTTGATTTGTAATACTCAGTTACAGAAAGAGGATAATAAGCTTGTTACATACACGTCAGGTGGGTCGACGACAACCGTTGACTACCTGATAGTGCGTAGGCGAGATAGGGGGCACCTCCGGGACACAAAGGTGATCCCGGGGGAGGAGGGTGTTTCACAGCACCACTTGGTTGTCTGCGACATAAGGGTGAAAGTTGCGAGGAGAGCTCGGCGGGTGAAGTACCAACCGAGAATGAAGGTGTGGAGGTTGAAAGAGGTGACAGTGAGGGAGGCATTAAAAGAGAGGCTGAGTAGGGTAGAGGCTGATGTGGTTGAGCTTGAAGGTGGTTGGATGTTAATGAAAGCTAGTCTGTTGGGAGCCGTTGGTGAGGTATGTGGATGGACAAAAGGACCACCGATGCACTCGGAAACATGGTGGTGGGATGATGAAGCTGGAAAGAGGATTGACGAGAAGAGGAAGAAGTTCAAGGAGTGGCCGAATGCGAAGTGTACGGGAGCAGAAACAGCAGAGCATGAAAGTTAAAAGGCAGCCACGAAGGCTGCAATGAAAGAGGTAGCAAAGGCGCAGGAGGCATGTAGGAAAATGTTCGGAGAACGCTTGGATTCGGAAGAGGGTCAGAGAGCAGTATTCAGGATTGCAAAGCAGATAGCGAAAGAGAGGTGTGATGTGATGGGGGTGAGTTGCTTGAAGGATGAAGTGGGACAATTCGTTGTGGACCCAGATGGAATTAAAGGAAGATGGAAAAGATATATGGAAATGCTGTTGAATACAGAGAATGAATGGGATGGCAACATAGAGAGTAACCCAGTTTTAGGACCGGCAGAGAAGATAACTGAGAAGGAAGTTGAGGAAGCGATAAAAGCAATGAAGAGTAGAAAAGCGGGAGGGCCGATGGGAGTTGTGGGAGATATTTTGAAGGCAGCAGGAAGTTGGGGTGTGAAGAGAATGACAGAGATCTGTAATCTGCCGGTGAAAGAAGGCCACATTGCAGTGGATTGGGAACTGAGTACCCTCGTCCCTCTATACAAGGGGAAAGGTGACCCTCTAGAGTGTGGCTCGTACCGAGCGATAAAGTTATTGGAGCATGGAATGAAGGTATTGGAATGGGTGTTGGAGAGGAGGATAAGGAAGAAAGTGAAGATCGACGAAATGCAGTTTGGATTTATGCCAGGAAGAGGAACGACAGACACGCTTTTTATTGTGAGGCAGTTGCAGGAGAAGTACATGGAGAAGAGGAAGAAGTTGTTTCTTGGGTTTGTTGATCTGGAGAAAGCATTCGATAGGGTTCCACGCAAAGTATTGACATGGGCAATGAGGAAGTTAGGAGTGGAGGAATGGTTGATCAGAGTAGTGATGGCAATGTATAAAAGAGCGCGCACATCTGTAAGGACGAAGGACGGGAACAGTGGTGAGTTTGAGGTGAAGGTGGGAGTGCATCAGGGGTCGGTACCAAGTCCACTACTATTTGTCGCTGTGATGGAGGTGCTGGCTCAGAACGTAAAGGAGGGTTTACCGTGGGAGTTGTTGTATGCAGATGATCTGGTGTTGATTGTGGAAAGTATGGATGGACTGAAGGAAAAGATGAACAAATGGAAGGAATGTATGGAGACAATAGGTCTGAAGGTGAATATCGGAAAGACGAAGGTGATGGCAAGTGCTAAAGCATGTGGTGAGGTGGAAAGAACTGGGAAGTGGCCCTGTGCTGTGTGTAGGAAGTGTGTCGGAGTGAACTCCATTCAATGTGCGCTGAGTGGGTTCATCAAAAATGTTGTGGTCTGAGAGGGTCATTAACCAGTGTGGCAGCTACATTCAAATGTAAGGTGTGCACAGAGGGAGCTGCAGATGGAGGAAATGTTGAGTTGGATCTTGGAGACGGCGTGAAGCTGGAAGGTGTGAAAACATTTTGCTCCCTCGGAGACATGCTGAATGGAGAAGGTGGATCAGACTCGGAAACGGTTGCTGGAGTGAGATGTGCATGGAAGAAGTTTCGGGAACTGAGTGGCATGCTGATGAGGAGGGGAGTGTCGTTGAAGCTGAAGGGAAAGGTGTATGCTGCATGTGTGAGAAGTGTTATTATTTATGGGAGCGAGATATGGGTAATGAACGTAGAGCAGCAACAAAGGTTGGAAATGCGAATGGTTCGAAGGATGTGCGGAGTATCGTTGAGAGAGAGGAAGACAAATGATGAATTGCGAAAAATGATGGGAATAGAGCCTGTGATTGATGCTCTGAAGAGGAACAGGTTGAGATGGTTTGGTCATGTGTTGAGGAAGGATGAAAGTGACTGGTTTAGAAGAGTGATGGAAATGAATGTAGAAGGAAGTAGAGGACGGGAAGACCGAGAAAGACTGGGCTAAAGATGGTGGAAGAAGAAATGCTGGCAAGGGGGTTAACAAGGAGAGATGCAGAAAATAGGGCAAGATGGAGAAGATTGTCATGGGGACCGCAAGGCTAACCCCCGCTCTAGCAGGGAAAATGGCCTTAAAATGCATGTTGTTGTTTGTTGTTGTATATCGCTTTTCGCCCGATCTCTCAATGCTGAAGAATGACATCAGAATTGAATAATTGTCGTATCCGAATCCATACCTTCACCAGGCTGCACAGCTTACGTTTTGTATGCCCCTGATAGGCCGGATCTGGATCTGAACCAAAATATGGCCGGCTTGTTCTTGTCACTTACCCAACTCATCCCCTGAGTTTTGTCATAAGCCGTCGTCGTGAACAACTTTTTGAAATATCATGCTATATATCGTTTTTGTCCCCATCACTCGATGGTGAAGAATCGCTTTGGTTTTAAAAATTCTCTGATCCAAATCCGGATTCGGAATTTCATCAAAATTTATTCAATTCTCCCTTGTCACACACCAAACCTTTCCCACCTAGTTTAATCTGAATCCATCCACAACTTTTTGAGATATCCTGCTATATTGTGCTATACAGTGAAACCTTGACTTGCGAGTACAACCAACTTAGGAGTTTTCCGAGATATGAGCCGTCGCTCGGTCGATTTTTTGCTTTGTGATGCGAGCCGAGATCTGAGTTACGAGCGAGCGAGCTTGGATATAAAACACGTAATCGTCGAAAAACATGAGCGAGGTGTGCGTGTTGTCGACTTGGCGAGGCAGTACGATCGTAGTACTTCTACGATATGTACGATTTTGAAGCAGAAGGAGTCGATAAAGGCTATAACGCCAGCCAAGGGCGTTAAGATTATTTCAAAGCTCCGGACCTCTGTCCATGAAGAGATGGAGAAGTTGTTGTTTGTGTGGTTGACGGAGAAGCAGCTCGCAGGAGATACCGTGACCGAGAGCATCATCTGTGAGAAGGCACGAGACATTTATGGGGATTTGGTGCAGCAGACGGCGGGAACATCAACGGACGAGGCATCGGAAGAGTCATTCAAAGGCAGTCGGGGATGGTTTGATAATTTTAATAAGAGGACCGGCATTCACTCCGTCGTCGGGCATGGTGAGGCAGCAAGCTCGGATGTGAAGGCAGCTGAAGATTTTATTATAACTTTTGCCGAACTGATAGAAGCCGAAGGATACATCCCCCAGCAAATCTTCAACTGTGACGAGACAGGGCTCTTCTGGAAAAAGATGCCGAGGAGGATGTATATAACGGCAGAGGAGAAGAGCATGCCAGGCCACAACTTGTTCAGAGTGCCGGCGATAGCTCGCGTTCTCTTTGTGGAAGACACGGTGAGATCCTTAACATCCAACAACTAATGGGACGCAAACGGGGCGCCCAGTTTAGCGGTACACACATTGATGAATCACCCTGCCTGTGAAACACCGACATGACAGGTTATAGCTGGGTCGGGATTCAAACCCAGGCTGGACAGTTTAGAGTCAAGTGTGCGTACCTCCAGTCCAGGCCATCCTGCCAACTTGTATGCTGCATACAGGTGAAATATAAAGCGCGAGATATTTATATATATATATTTCAAAAAAAATTGGTGTGGTTTTTGGGGGGCTGGAACGGATTAATAGCATTTCAATTCATTTTAATGGGGAAATTTAATTTGAGAAACGAGCAAATTGAGTTATGAGCTCGGTCACAGAACGAATTAAACTCGTAAGTCAAGGTTTCACTGTATATCCTTTTTGCCCTATCTCTCGATGGTGAAGAATCACTTAAAATTATCGGATCTGAATCCGGATGTTCAAAATCTAATCATTTCATCCTTGTCACATTTCCAATGTCTCCACCAAATTTCGGCCAAATCCATCCATAACTTTTAAAGATATCCTGTTCACAAACGCAGAAAAACAGACAAATAAACAGACAGGTGAAAACATAACCCCCGTCCGTCCACCGTTGGTGGTGGAGGTAATAATGTGATTTATAACATGAGATTTGTCGATAATTTTATTGTGATATGTGCACTATTGGCTTTGTATAAACCGATGGATCATTTTATTGAAATGATGTGTTCAGATTGGCGATACGACAGAGTTCCTTGAACAATGATTATTTACTTTTTTTTTGGAAAGTTCTTGCATTGTCATTTTTTTCCGAAGGAGTACAGAACCTGCTATTTATTTGTTTGTCGCAACATGAACATTATGGAGCGGTTAATCATGTGTCGGCGATGAAAGCGAGACGTTTTCAAATTGCTTTCCTCTCGCTTGAACTTGTCATGGCAGATTCACCGTCGATTGGAAGCGAAGAACGTGACCAAGCACAAGCGGAACCTGGCTATCACCGGAGGCGTGACCCTGTCCATCCTTTTGTCTCCCGTCATCGCTGCTGTCTCTGTTGGTACGGCTCGACATTCGCTCTCTTTATCAATAGTTGTGAAGTGCCTGTATCTGGATAGTCGGTCAAAATGTGACAGCAACCACCATTTTGAGCTTATTGTTTGCCACTTTGGCTGGGAATGACATTTTGATTTGCAAAGTGTTTAACACTTAAATGGGCTGCTCCATAAACACCTGCATTGCAGACTGAAATGATGGGAAACTTGTGTTGGAATTAGTTCTTATTGAAAATGACACTCCAATCGGGGTAGAGGGAGTGGCGGGGGGGGGGGGGGGGGGGGGGTGGAGTGGGATAAACCCAGGAAAGTACCAAAAAAAAAAAACCGAACGATTTAAACATGCATCCAATAAATAATTCCTCTCGTAACGCGGGTTCACGCAACGTTTTCATGGAATAGCTGTTTCTTGGGCGCCAAATGTTACAAGAGAGGATGTGAAGCATCGCCTGAAATGGTGCTCTGACGTTTGAATGGCACAATACCGCTGATGTCTACCACCATGATTTTGTGTTTCACATCGGTCATTGTCTCACACCATCTATAATAAAGGCAGTGTCCGTCTGTCCGTCTCCTCCAAAACCATGAAACCTAGCGGCCCCAAACTTTTCATGCATACACTTGGACCTCCAACTGGATTGCAAGGATGAAAACTGGTTGTTTGGGTGTTTTTACACCCTTTTTGAAGATTAATTAACGAGGTGCTCATAAGGAAAAAGCCCAATGTGGCGACTTACCAATGTGGTGGCCTGCCATCTTGGTCAGCCCATTGCACCTCACTGGGTTCTTAAGTTGCCATTTTGTTTCGGCCTACTCAAACGTACCTTGCCTTGGAAACCTGATCGATAATTATCATTACATAAGTGAAGCATATCGTCAAAATCTGGATTCGGATATGAGGATTGGATGCTCTGGACTAAATAATGTCCAAATCTGGAGTGAAATCTGACAAAAGCTACCACATCTAGCGATTGGTGAACACTATTCAGGCTGCTTTTGCAAGCCATGGCGTTACAGTAGACAGAGCTGCCATTTCGTTTTTATGTACCCATTTTTTAATTGACTCACATTTTTGTGCGATTATAATCTCTCCCATTCCACTCCCCGCCTCCTCACCCCCCCCCCCCCCCGTTTCTTCGCTCCATCCTCCGTCCCTTCTCTCTCCTCCCTGCTCTTCCCCTTCCTCGCTCCCCCACCCCTCCTCGCACCCCTCCCTCTTCTCTCCCCATTTCCCCTCCACTCTCCCTTCTCTCCTCCCTCATTTCTCTCTCTCCCCTCCACCCTCCCTCCTCTCTCTCTCTCCCCTCCACCCTCCCTCCTCTCTCTCCCCCTCCAAATCCACTCCCCTTTCCCTTCCCCTCCCTCCTCTCCTCCGCCCCTCTCCCTCCCCTCTTCCTCTCCTCCGCCCCTCTCCCTCCCCTCTTCCTCTCCTCCCCCCCTCCTCCTCTTCTCCCCTCATTCATATTCCCATCAGGAAGTGACTTGTTCCCAGCAATATTTTGAATATTGTACCCAAGTAAATGCCAAAATTTACCTAAATCACGTGTTTTGTCTTTTTTTAGCCTTTAAAAAAAGTTTTGTTTTGTCTTGCTTTTTTAGTTTGAAGATAAATATGAACATTGACGGTAGTTGCATGTTGTTGTGTTGCTAGTAATAATGGCGATGAGGGCTTTATGAGATTGGTGAAGGGCAGCCTGACGTCACATGAATGTGGCAGATATAGACTTACAAATGTGTACTTTGTCAGATGGTAAACCTGGAAACTCTCCAGCGTTCTGGAAATTCCAGACGAAGAGATTGGGTTTCTGGGCATGTGGACAGTTTGGCCAGTAACATAGAACGATTTTGCAAATTAAAATGCCTGCCAATGAACAATGACAGTTCCACCTTCTGTGTAAATGGGGGTTTCATGAACATTTAAGACAAGATGGGCTAAGTGGCATTTAACATTTTAATTTGAGTTTAGTAGATTTCGTATTTCCAGAATTCGGCATTCGAAAATTTGAGTGGACGAAACTTGAGAACTTTTGAGAATTTAGTGGGTGTGGTCTCCAAGGAAGACTGAAGACTGTTTTTTTTATGCCTTCATCTACGAAGTCGCCGGAGGCATTATGTTTTCAGGTTGTCCATCCGTCCGTCCATGATAGGTTTTCGTTACCGCGATAACTTGAGAACGGCTATAGTAGTAAGGGCATTTTATGAGATATTTCACAAATCTGTTAACTAAATTGTTACCAAAAAATTTCTTCACCAATATGTTTGTAAAGGTGTGTAATATGTGTTAAAATGTTGAAGTTCAACTCCCGCGGGAAACCCAGAAAAAAAGCTGTTGAATTGGGGTACCGAAAAATTATTTTCGAGAATTTTAATTTTTTTAAATCGGCCCTTAGGTAACTTATGAGGGGTCAAATAAGGGTTTTTCATGATTCTGAGTTGATTGTTAACATTTATATTTTCACTTTTACATTTACACACAAAGTAGCTTTTATTTCACATACATATATAATACTCAAGAGTTATTTCTCATTCACAATGTCAGAAGTTTCAACAGTCATTGTCTATGTCTTCTTCAGACTCAACAACATCATGACTGCAGTTTCTGCATGTAATGCCATTACAGACTCCACAGGCCGTGCACGTGACCCCATTCTTCTTGCAGCTGCATCGCCGGTTGCTGCAATCTCCATGACAATTACAGCTCGTGAACTGCAATAGCTCCTCAGGAGCCGTGGGGTCCAGTGTTGGAACTGGCTCATACCCATGCACACCTATTTGTCCATCCATAGTCACTGGGGTTCAGAGACATGCTCTGTAGAAGGATCCAGTCCCGGGTCTGCAGGTAGGCACGGAGTGAATGTTGTGCAGCTGCACCCTCTGTTGGAGGTAGAGTCTCTGGTTTGATCACTCCTGCCGCTGCCTTCCGGAAGATCAAAGGTCACTATAGCGACCCCAGCGTGCCGTATGCACTCTTTCAGAGTGGTGAAGATGGTGTTGAGGTCATTAGGGTCTCCTTCAATAACTGGGAGGAACTTGATGTGTGTGCTCTGCTTTGCATCATTAGCATGGATTCTCTTCATCCAGCCATTCCAGTTGGAGTGTGGGAACTCAGGATCGTTGGCTTTGATCACCCACCCCGCTGCCCAGAGTGTGTCACCTGGAGTGAGGAGTGGCTGATCATGTACTAGGGAGGAGGAAAGCTCAGCGATGGGGAGAAACATTATCGCGTTCGTTCCTATCTGTTTTCTGTTCGTAAATGGAATAATCTTTACTTCAGTTCCTCTCAGGATCTTAGCTTTGTCGAGTGCCTTCAACTTCACCCAGGGGAAAGCTGCTGTTGTCTGTGGATCTGGCAAAGGTGGTGCCGGAGAGGTGACTTCGATCCAACCCATTGAGTGAAAGGGAGTGTTTCCGTGAATAGAGACAATGTTTAAATCTATATCGTCTCCAACAAACTGAGTGACTGCATTGTTTGTTTCCCCAACCTCCATAAAGACCACCTGATCATTACTTGACAATTCACTTTCACTGGCTGAAAGTTGAAAGCTGACAAAGACTGGTTGACTCAGCCTGTCATCCTTCCGAGGTCGGCAAATTGAGTACCAGTTCACTGGTAATTCCCTGTTTGTCGTTAAAGGCGGCAAAAAGGGTTGGCGTCAGGAAGGGCATCCGGCCGTAAAACATTGCTTCAAAAAGGGGACCGAAAAACAACAACAACCACGGTTCCCGAAAAAGGCCAACCCCCGCTTGCGGGGAAAAATGGCCTCTAAAGGTGTTTTTTTTTTTTTTTTTTTCACTTTCACTGGCTGGCACTTTGGCTGTCATCACTGATTGATCCTCAAGCGCAGCATCAACCGCAACCTCATCATTGATCTGTTCATCGGTTTCCTCCACAATGGTGTCAAGAGTGCCAGAAGTATCTGGAACATCATCTCCACTCCTACTATTAAGGAAGCAGTATTTGTAGTTTTGTGTCTCCGTGTAAGACTCAGTGTATCCCAGCCGGTGGAACTTGTTGAGCATCCATTTTGACCCAAATCTATGATCAAGTTGTATGGCAAGCCCCATTTGGTGTGGCAATACTCCAGACCGAGGTCGACAGGCCTTAATAAAATTCTGCCCCCAAACGGCAACTCTTTCGTCTGTCTTGACAATCGGTCTCAAGAACATCTGAAGGCTTGCAGGAACAAGTGTCAACTGACTATCGATGTCAGTCATACTGTGTGTGGTGGGGTATGACTTTGGACCTAAATCAATCAAGGCAATATCATTGGATATGAACTTGAGTGCCATCTTTATGATCTGAGTCTTCTCATCTCCATGGTCAAGATTAGCATGATGCACTCGCAGAACATTGTCGGTGCCATCTTTGAGACAGAGTACATCTGCCCTTCTTTCCTGTGTTGTGAAATACAAGGTGTCTTCGTATTTCTCTAGAAGTTTTATCTTTAGCCAATGCTTTGAATAAGAAAGGCTCTTCTCTGGTGACTGATCAAACTCCTGCAGCTTTTCATGGACTTGGTCCATGTTCATTACCCCATGCTCTAATTCTGAGTCTAACCATTCGCAGAATTCAATAAAAACTGCCTCTCGCTCCTCATCAATACTCCTCTGTCCTCTCTTCCTTTTTCCTTCCTCATCAGTCTTGGACAAACTGTCACCTCTCGCA
Organism: Myxine glutinosa; assembly: GCF_964187855.1. NCBI lineage: Eukaryota > Metazoa > Chordata > Myxini > Myxiniformes > Myxinidae > Myxine > Myxine glutinosa. The sequence goes on from NC_136268.1 coordinate 125,414,792, forward strand.
AACATAAGTTTGCATCGCAAATGGTACAGTGTTTCTTCTGCTACCAAGTCGTTGATCCCTTCCAGGCGTCCAGTGACTTCAGTGCCCCAGTCATCCCCGCAACTCCGTGCTGTCTTCAGCAAGCTTGCCTTCAGTGTATCTGCAGTCAAATTATCTGGCACTCTGTATTTCTTTCTAGCTTGTGCTGGATTATTTTTGTAGAGCTGGGCTGGTTGGCTGCAAAGAATGCATACATCCTTATACAGGAGGTCAACTGACTGTGATCTTCTAGAACTGCAGCCAGTTGATGAACTGAACTCACAAGTAGTGCGTCTTCTCTTCAACTTTGATGACTCTTTCTCTGCCTTTGATGCTTGAGCTGACTTCTTGGTGGTTGCAACAAAGTTGTTGTACAGATCATTTTTACACTTCTGGTGGTACCTCAGTTTTCCTTCCTTTTGAGCCTCCTTCATACGTTCCACAACAGTAACATTTTCGACAGTTTCTGCTTGTTTCAATAAAGTTGAGTATCCCTTTGGAGTTGCCTGTATGAGCCTTTCAGCTGGTGTATCCGAGCGTGCACAGATGAAGCAATTGAGCACAGGTGGAGTAACGTCTTCATCCATATTGCTAGACTCCATGTCCTGCAAAGTAGAAAATGAGATATATTTAGAAATTATTTTTCCACAAAGGAGTGTCTGTGGTGAAATATAAATGTTAACAATCAACTCAGAATCATGAAAAACCCTTATTTGACCCCTCATAAGTTACTTAAGGGCCGATTAAAAAAAATAAAAATTCTCGAAAATAATTTTTCGGTACCCGAATTCAACAGCTTTTTTTCTGGGTTTCCCACGGGAGTTGACCTTCAACATTTTAACACATGTTATTACACACCTTTACAAACATATTGGTGAAGAAATTTTTTGGTAACAATTTAGTTAACAGATTTTCATGGTTCCTTTACTCTAGGGATCTTCGTCAAACTTGGTGCGGGCATGTATAATGAGGTAAAGATGAGCCGATTCGATTTTGGGGTCAATAGGTCAGAGGTCATGTCAGGTAAAAATACTGTTACCACGATAACTTGTGAACCAGTGATGGGATTATGACCAAATTTGGTACACTTATGTCGAATGATGTAAAGATCAACTGATTAGATTTTGAGGTCAAAGGTCAAAGTCTGTAATAGGTCTATAACTTGAGAATGGCTGAAGGGATCCAATTCAAACTTGGTGCAGGTATGTATAATGATGTAAAGATCAACTTCTTATATTTTGGGGTCAAATCTGTAATAGGTCTAACTTGACGATGGCTGAAGTGATCAAATTCAAACTTGGTACAAGTATTTATAATGATGTAAAGATTAACTGATTCGATTTTGGGTTCAAGAGGTTAAAGGTTGAAGGTCAAAGTCTGTAATAGGTCTATAACTTGAGAATGGCTGGAGGGATCAAATTCAAACTTGGTACAGATATGTATAATGATGTGAAGATTAACTGGTTTGATTTTGGGGGGCCCGAGGTCAAAGGTCAGAGGTCATGTCAGGTAAAAATGTGCTAACTTGGGCACAGCTGAATGGATTTAAATCAAACTTGATACCAGTATTATAATGATGTAATAATGTGTGCGGAGGCATATCAGTGGACGTGACGTCGAAGAGTGCCGTTCTAGTTTGTTTTTCCATGAAGCATGTTCAGGTGAACGTGACAGGGCTTGCACATTTAATCTGGATGAAAATGTGAAAAAGTATTTTTCTCTTGAATGACACTACTACTGGCCAAGGTGAGCCACATTTGCTTTTGAATCCACGAGCCACGCTCCAATAGAAGATGGTAACGTTGCAATTTCCTGTTCTCGAGAGGTTTGTCATGTTGATGTACGACAGAAGTACCAACTGTAAGGGAGGCAATGAGGCTCATGATATTCTCTCAAAAAGAAAGGTCTCTGGAGAGTGTTCCTCCAACAGCAGTTGCTGTATTTCAGCACACCAAAATGGGCATTTTTGGGGCCATTGCCTGGTTCATTCTCTAAAGTTATCGTCATCGGATGAATGGGACTGGAAATGTGCGGAAGAAGTTCTGATATCCTCTGGACTACTTTACTAGATTCCTCCAAAGCATGCCAGGAATTGACATGATGTGGTTGCTATACTGACGAGGCACATTTGATCCAAGGACCTGGTGGCACCTTAAGTCTGTCTCTGGCGTATTCTCACCCTCAATCCCTTCCCTCACTTGAAGTGGCACCAGAGTCGACTGTTCATGAGAAAACAGAATGCCTCAATTCTGTTTGGTTCCAAATATTTTGCCCCAACACCTCGTTCTTTGTACCTAACGGACCCAGTCACACTCAACTGCTCCTCGACCCTGTGCCCTTTTCACCTGAGAATGTGGGTAAGTTTCTGACAACTGCCGACTCAGATTCTGCAACTGATCCGGATGGCATCAGCGGCTGTCTTAAAAATCTGGAATCCCTCTTGGCAATTGACATCAAATCCTGCCTTTTCTCCAATGGCCTGATCTCAGACCATCAGTTTGGATTCAGATCAGGTCACTCTGTCTTGGACATGCTGTTTATGCTCTCTCAACAATTGATGGAGGCCCTCAGTGTGAGACATGAAATCAGGGCTATCTTTCTTAAACATATGTCGACCGAGGAGGTGTGAAGTCTTCCATCATTCTTTCCTTTCAGAGACTGCATCCTTTAAAAGTCTGCTTGCAGTACAGGACACTTATGGATGTTAAAGATTCCTTGATGTGTTGAAAAAGTAGGTCATTGTGCGCTGATGCTCTGGACATAATGTAAATGCCTGAGCTACTCCAAGGAAATTGCAAATCGTTCAGATGATGTATGCTTGTTGCACTGGTGAATAACCCAATTCCGATTTGATGAAATTTGTGGATCAAAAGCGACATTGTTTATCAGTTGTTTTTAAGGCATGTCTGGTGTTGTTTTTTTTCCCCCTTAATGTGTATCTTTAGGGATTGGTGTGCCTATCATGCTGGCATATGTCTACGGTGTTGTGCCAGTATCCTTGTGCCGAAATGGAGGTTGTGGTGTGTCGGCTGGGAATGGCCGTGGCGTTCGGATAGAGTTTGACGATGATAATGACGTGAATATGGGCGGAGCACATGCAAATAACGGTAAGAATCTGAATGTTTGGTTACCTGAAAAGTTATTCTTTCCAGTACTAAATTTTCCTTCCTCCATTTGCCTTTTCCTTTTTTTTTTTTGGCGTACTCTATTTTCAGGGCGTTTCATTCGTCGGAATAAATGGCTTTGGGTTTGTTTGGCCTTGGCTAAACTATATTATTTACGTACCTGTTTGTTCTCGTATTCCTCTGCTCTTGCCTTGCTTGTTTTTTGGGTTTTATTTGACAGTGCCCAACGTGATGTGTTTTCATTCTGCTTTGTGGAGTTATTTTCACTACTTTTCAGGAAAAATGCTTTCTACACTGATTATGGTTATCCAAACGTGATAGTCATTCACACGAACGAATGTAATCTTATTAGTCCCCTACCGGTGTACACCGGAGGGGACTATAGGTTTGCACGCCGTCCCTCCGTCCGTCTGTCCGTCCGTCAGTCCGTCACGCAAAGAACAGTTTTCCGGACTTTTTTTTCTAAATGCTTAATGCTAATGATTTCAAACTTGGTACATGGTTTCCTCATGATAAGTTACAGATCGAGTTCGAACATCACGACGTTTCGATCATTTTTGACAGTTATGGCACTTTGAACTTTGGTAATTCTGATAATTCTGATGACCCTTAACTCAGTGCCATTTTAAGTTTTAATTTCCTTTAAAAAAGATTTTCTCTGCAATAATAGGACCGATTGAGATCACATTTTCACCGTAGGGGGGACTCGGTCTACAGAATATTTTAATGGTAATTATGACGTCACAGGTCACGTGGTTCGGTCGCCATATTGTTTTTCGTGAAAACACGAAAACCCCTTTTTCTCCAACGGCTGAACAGATCGAGGCCAAACTTTGCAGGCAAAATCGCATACCCATGACGAACAAAAAAGTCAATGAGCATGACGTCATGCATCACATGGTTTCTGAGTTATGACGTTTTTAAGCATGAACCTTTAAAACCGAGCCTCTCCCTCATTTTTGATCCAATCGAGGGGAAACTTCACAGATCTGTTCAGCATGTCAGTCTACTAAAATGTCCTTTTGGAATTTGCGATAGGGCATGTGGTTTGGCAGATATCGTTAATTAAACGAAAATATTTTTTAAAATGGATATCTCTTGTTTATTCTTGAGTTCTCCTCAAGCCGCACCGTGCGCCCTCAGCCTCGTCTGCGAACGTCAAAAGCGCGACACAGCGTGCGCTTTCGGGAGGAGCAGTGCCAAGCCGAGCAACATCTATATATATATATATATATATACACACACACACACACACATCGATCATTGATCGTGAACCGGAAAATGTAATAAATTACTGATATTTAGCGACTCGAAAGGTTCTTTATCAACGACTTATTTTCTTGTGCTTCTGCTGACCTGTCTGCAAGGTGTATAAATCGAAGTCCTGAGTGCGAATCACAGGTGAGCCCGTCCTGAGGTAATTAGCGATTGGGAACGATTCAGAACCTGTGGGTAAATAACCCTTAGTAATTTCCTCAACAGTTTTCTGGACGACAGACTGCCGGTAGGGGACATGTATTGCAGCGCAATACTCAGAATGCTTGTTTATTTTATCAGATTCTGGTTCAGTGGCTGATGCACGGCACAGTGTGACCAACCCAAGCATTGGCGAAAGCAGCGTGGGTGGCCTGACAGGCAGCCTGAGCGCTAGCGGAAGCCACATAGAACGGGCTGGCGTTCTGCGCGATACCGTGAGCGAGACGGCCAGCACCACAGCATTGGCAGGGGCCAGCATTACCGGAAGTTGCTACAGCAGGTGTGCAAATGTTAAGCTGTTCTTGTAAATATTCCGAACTTCGGCGTCGCTGCAGCGATTCCGTTGACCCTGTCTATTTACAGGCTTGAGGTGCAGGCGGATGTACAGAAGGAACGCAGCAGCTTGAGTGGAGAGTCTGTGAGCCTCGCTATCAGCAGTGACAATACTAGCAGCCGTGCTGTCCCATCATCTGTCATATCTGGCCCAACCACCTCCCGGTGGGTGCAGGATATCTATGCTAAATTATGAAGATCTCTTCTCCAGCTGAAATTACTGTTTTGTATGTTTAAATATGACAAGAGTGCGAGCATTTCTGTGTAATGCTTGCTTTTATTCTAAGCTGAAACCCTCCCCTCACTCACCATGACCTCAGTGACAGCACCAACATGGAGGTGCACGTGGACATCGAGACACGGCCATCGAAGCAGCAGCACTGCAGTGGGAGCGCTGGTTCTGACGAGCTGCCCCGAACCAGTCCGCTCGCCCAGGGGGTTTCCCCGCAGAGTCCAGTAGCCGTGGCACCAATTTGTGTGGGGAAATATGTGGGCAAGCGGGCAAAGGACTGTGGCACGTCGAAGAAAGGCAAATTTGCTGGGAAGCGGAGGACAAGCATCAAGATAAAGGTGAGATTTCTTTATCTGCCTATTAGTGGGAGACAACATCACTGCAGTAATGATCATTCCGGTGAACATTACAGAAAAACATGCTAAACGTCTTCTATCACCGAATGGACCTGCGCGCGGGATAGGTAGGTCTGAATAATTTGCTCTTGAATGGTCTTGATAATTATAAACTCCTCAGAAACATGCGGCCCTCTTATATATCCTTTTTATTACTAAGAGTTTTGGAAAAGAACCGAGGGGATATTGTAATCGTCTTTGTCGTTGTGCTGAAATTCACCAAATTTGGTAGTTATGATCACATGACAAGAAAAGTGCGAGAGCAGTGTCGTTTTGGGCCCACCCCAAAAGTACCGATCCCGAAAAATGCAATAACAGGCACATTTTAAAATTAAACGTTGGATATGCAATCATTAGGGGACACATTAAATATGTAATTCTTTTTTGGATTTAACCCTTGGTTCATGCCCCAGGGGGTGGGGAATTGGGGTCACAGGTGTCAAAGCGGTGGGGGGGGGGGGGGGGGGGAGGGGGGAATTTTAAACTCAAAATGTGATATTGGGTCATTCCTGGTGGAAAGGGACTCAAGTAGCTTGTTGTTTGCGGAAAGGCACTGTTTGTAATGACAAATTGTTTAGCCCACCTGTTGGGATGAGAATGCTTTGCCTAGATGAAGTGGAAAGAGAATAATTATATATATTTTTCAATCTGTTCTTTGGAGTTTTTATTGACATGCCGTTATTATTATTATTATTATTATTAATATTATTATTATTATTATTATATTTAATTGCAACCACATTTTAATTTGATTGCAGCACTTTTATGAATGTTTTAGTATTTTGCAGTTTATCTCTTATCGTTAGTCCATTTTTATTATTATTGCAATTTTAAACTTCCGCATCATCTGTAGCAGGAGCTGCGTGAAGCTTCAGACACCCAAGTACTGGACCGAGGGAGCGTGAACTCGAGTGAACTGGAGTCACCGTCTCTCAGCGACAGCCTTCCCTCCGTTGCTGGCTCACATTCTAGCCACTTGTCGGAGTTCGGCTACTTTGAGGGCATTTGTGAGGGGCAGTATTCCGTGTTGCGCCTCGCACGTGTGAGTCCTTTGCCTGAGGTCGAGAATGACCGACCTGGCCGCTGCGACTCCCCGCCTCTGCCAGGTCCCACTGCCGTGACGAGCTCTCGCCTGTCTCCGGTGATTGCTCGACGAGGATCCGTCCCCGGAATGGGCAACCGGCAATCCCACAACGGGCGTGACGAGATGGGAAAGCCAGAAGCAACAGCTATGGCTCATCGCACAGTCATCCACACAGACATTTGATCTGGTGACTTCATCTTGCCATCTGTTCCAACTATTGCTTTTATTCAGAACGGTCTTTCGGCCCTTGCCTCCCTCCCTCACTTCCTCTCTCTCAACCAAAAATCGTTTCACCAAGCATAACGTCAATATAAAGCATCATCATATTTTTTTCCCCACTTGGCATGGGAGTGACAACCCGCAACGTGCTGGCGGCCAATCAGAGTTTGGGCATATTTTTGCTCCCCCCCCCCCCCCCCACCCCCACCCCCTCCCCACATCCCCCCTTCCCCTGGTTTCACTCTTGGCCTTACCGCTGGTACATCCGGCAATCATCTTTATGCCTCGAGCTGAAAGCACGCGATTCATCGTTCAATGCACAGAGCCATCCACACCCATGGACGGACAGAATCTTGCGAGGATCTGATGGGGGATAGTGGCAATCTTCTTGCGATAACGTACACAACTCGGACGTGTAAAACAAAACACTTATGGGCGAGCCCCTGTGCTTTGTACCTGGAAACATGAACAGCAGCAACTGAGACGGCCCCTTTTTATTTTCTTCTGTTTGCCTTTCCGCATACGTTAAGTGGTTTGCATGTGAGCACTTGAGGCCTTGTATAAACATATTTTGGGTTAGGACCTTTCCAGTTGATTTGCCTATCGTGCTTACAAAACTTAACGTTTTAGTTTTGCAGTATTCTTGTGGCACAAGTGCCACATTGATATATATTTTTTAGCCATTCCGTTTAACAAGTGCAATAGGAGCGATGTATTATCGGTTTCTGCTTTTGTTTAATCTTTATCCCATGTCGATGGTTTTAAAGGTGCCATATGCCTGGCACGCGTCATGTTTTCATTTGTGCTTTCTTGTTCTTTGTCAAATTTGGACGTCGGTTCGACTCGATCGAACTTGTGAAGGTTTGTGGTCGCTGAGGTTTTTATTTTATTTTTTTGGGGCCTGCCCTCGGAGGACTTTTGGGCCAAGTGCCCTCTGATAGCTCCAGGCAAATCCGGAGGTTTGTGCCGTTGTTGAAGAAACACTTGGGCGACGAGCAGGTTCTCTATGACTGGCACTGCAAATTTGAATGTTTTTTGTTGTTTTTTTTTTCTTATTGTTCAAACATTTAATAAAACTCTTAACTGCATGCAATCTGTCTGCGCATGTGCTTACAGCCGAGTGGAGATCGGTTTCTGAAGTTTGGGACGTGGAATGTAGGGACAATGACAGGGAGATCAGGAGAAGTGGTGGAAGTATTGGTCAGAAGAAGAGTGGACATATGTTGTGTGCAGGAGACAAGATGGAAGGGAAGTGGTGTGAGAATGGTGAAGGGTAGGCAGGGACAGAAATACAAGTTTGGGTGGCAAGGGTGCCCAGAAGGCGTGAATGGTGTTGGTGTCCTGTTTTCTGAGGAGTTTGTAGACAGCGTGGTGAGTGTGACGAGAGTGAGTGAAAGGTTGATGATGGTGAAAATGATGATTGGAAAGCTCTTGGTGAACGTCATCTCGGGATATGCTCCGCAGGTTGGTCTGAGCGATGAAGAGAAGGACAAGTTCTGGTGTGCAATAGAGAAGCTGATGGAAAACGTGAAAGATAAGGAAGTTGTTGTGGTAGGAGGAGACCTAAATGGACATGTGGGAAGGAGTATGGACGGTTTTGAGGGAGTTCATGGGGGTTACGGATATGGTGTGAGAAATGGAGAAGGTGAAAGGATTTTGGAGTTTGCTGATGGAGCTGATTTGTTGATTTGTAATACTCAGTTCCAGAAAGAGGATAATACGCTTGTTACATACACGTCAGGTGGGTCGACGACAACCGTTGACTACCTGATGGTGCGTAGGCGAGAAAGGGGGCACCTCCGGGACACAAAGGTGATCCCGGGGGAGGAGGCTGTTTCACACCACCACTTGGTTGTTTGCGACATAAGGTTGAAAGGTGCGAGGAGAGCTCGGCGGGTGAAGTACCAACCGATAATGAAGGTGTGGAGGTTGATAGAGGTGACAGTGAGGGAGGCATTAAAAGAGAGGCTGAGTATGGTAGAGGATGATGTGGTTGAGCTTGAAAGTGGTTGGATGTCAATGAAAGAAAGTCTGTTGGGAGCCGTTGGTGAGGTATGTGGATGGACAAAAGGACCACCGAGGCACTGGGAAACATGGTGGTGGGATGATGAAGTTGGAAAGAAGATTGACGAGAAGAGGAAGAAGTTCAAGGAGTGGCAGAAGGCGAAGGGTACGGGGGCAGAAAAGGAAGAGCATGAAAGTTATAAGGCAGCCAAGAAGGCTGCAAAGAAAGGTAGCAAAGGTGCAGGAGGTATGTCGGAAAATGTTCGGAGAACGCTTGGATTTGGAAGAGGGTCAGAGAGCGGTATTCAGGATGGCAAAGCAGATAGCGAAAGAGAGGTGTGATGTGATGGGGGTGAGTTGCTTGAAGGATGAAGTGGGACAAATCGTTGTGGACCCAGATGGAATTAAAGGAAGATGGAAGAGATATATGGAAATACTGTTGAATGCAGAGAATGATTGGGATGGCAACATAGAGAGTAACCCAGTTTTAGGACCGGCAGAGAAGATAACCGAGAAGGAAGTTGAGGAAGCGATTAAAGCAATGAAGAGTAGAAAAGCGGGAGGGCCGACGGGAGTTGTGGGAGATATGTTGAAGGCAGCGGGAAATTGGGGTGGGAAGAGAATGACAGAGATCTGCAATCTGGTGGTGAAAGAAGGCTGCATTCCAGTGGATTGGGAACTGAGTACCCTCGTCCCTCTACACAAGGGGAAAGGTGACCCTCTGGACTGTGGCTCGTATCGAGCGATAACGTTATTGGAGCATGGAATGAAGGTATTGGAAAGGTTGTTGGAGAGGAGGATAAGGAAGAAAGTGAAGATTGACGAAATGCAGTTTGGATTTATGCCAGGAAGAGGAACGACAGACGTGCTTTTTATTGTGAGGCAGTTGCAGGAGAAGTACATGGAGAAGAGGAAGAAGTTGTTTCTTGGGTTTGTTGATCTGGAGAAAGCATTCGATAGGGTTCCACGTGAAGTAGTGACATGGGCATTGAGGAAGTTAGGAGGGGAGGAATGGTTGATCAGAGTAGTGATGGCAATGTACAAAAGCGCGCACAGCTGTAAGGACGAAGGACGGGAACAGTGGTGAGTTTGAGGGGGAAGGTGGGAGTGCTTCAGGGATTGGTATTAAGTCCACTACTATTTGTAGCTGTGATGGAGGTGCTGGCTCGGAACGTAAATGAGTGTTTACCGTGGGAGTTGTTGTATGCAGATGATCTGGTGTTGATTGCAGAAAGTATGGATGGACTGAAGGAGAAGATGAACAAGTGGAAGGAATGTATGGAGACAAAAGGTCTGAAGGTGAATATCGGAAAAACAAAGGTGATGGCAAGTGGTGAGGTGGAAAGAACTGGGAAGTGGCCATGTGCTATGTGCAGGAAGGGTGTCGGAGTGAACTCAATTCAATGTACAATGTGCGCTGAGTGGGTTCATCAAAAATGTAGTGGTTTGAGAGGGTCATTAACCAGTGTGGCAGCTACATTCAAGTGTAAGGTGTGCACAGAGGGGGCTGCAGATGGAGGAAATGTTGAGTTGGATCTTGGAGACGGCGTGAAGCTGGAAGGTGTGAAAACATTTTGTTACCTAGGAGACATGGAGAAGGAGGATCAGACTCGGCAACGGTTGCTCGAGTGAGATGTGCATGGAAGAAGTTTCGGGAACTGAGTGGTGTGCTGACGAGGAGGGGAGTGTCGTTGAAGCTGAAGGGAAAGGTGTATGCTGCATGTGTGAGAAGTGTTATGATTTGTGGGAGCGAGACATGGGTAATGAACGTAGAGCAGCAACGAAGGCTGGAAAGGGTGGAAATGCGAATGGTTCGGTGGATGTGTGGAGTATCGTTGAGAGAGAGGAAGCCGAAAGATGATGGGAATAGAGCCTGTGATGGATGCTGTGAAGAGAAACAGTTTGAGATGGTTTGGTCATGTGTTGAGGAAGGATGAAAGTGACTGGTTGAGAAGAGTGATGGAAATGAATGTGGAAGGAAGTAGAGGACGGGGAAAACTGAGAAAGACTTGGCTGAAGATGGTCAAAGAAGAAATGCGGGCCTGGGGGTTAACAAGGGGAGATGCAGAAAATAGGGCAAAATGGAGAACATTGTCATGGGGACCGCAAGGCTAACCCCCGCTCTTGCAGGGAAAATGGCCTTTTAAAATGCCTGTTGTTGTCGTTGTTGTTGTTGTTGTTGTTGTTGTATGTGCTTACAGCCGAGGCACATTATTTACGAGGTTAGTTTGTCACCATTGTCCCTTAACCGGGTTTTCATTGCGACCAGCAATTCATACTGGTATGGTGGTTTTCCAAAGTGCATCGAAATGTGCAATACATTGAGAGTGTCACACGGGACAGCTCATTGGTTCAAGGCCGTTGACTTTGCAATGGTTTTTGTTTATTATTGCAGCCTTTGTGCTCATCACAGCTTGCACGGATGATGCCAGCCAGCAGTCGTTACCAACTTCCAATACCCGAGAGATGATGGCTTGACATGTTAATTCCGACAGGGTGCAAGGCAAGGTGAAATGTTCTGTGAACGGATGTGGCTGTTGCTTCTTGTATTTTATCTACCTTTTCTCGGAAGCTGTTTGTGTGGTGGAAGACGTTTTTTCAAATATTAGTTTTAACATGTCATAAAACATTTAATCATTTTGTTTTAGTCTTACCAAGGACTTTAAAAATGGTATGTGCTGCTTCCTTGCTTGGCGTTCAGCAGATTTAAAAGTATAGAGCACAAATAACCCCCATCGGTTGGTATCCATGGGGCAGAGGAAATTACTCGAGGAAATGCCCCGCTTGAGTACGGTGAGAAAAGCGGTGCCATTATGACGTCGCTGGTATTCAGAGTATCCTGGTGTTGCTCTGTGTCTCTGTCTGTCACAGTCAGTCATTAGGAGCCTTGGGCCATGTATTAAAAAAAAAAGAAAAAGTAAATAAAAAGTGCTCTTGCAAATGTCGTCAAAGGTGAGAGTTTAGGTTATGGAAGTAGATAATGGAGATGTGGTTGTGATTATGGATTAAATGGTCTTTGGATCTGTACACCTATTCAAAACTTTTGTTAAAGCTATCGAAACATCCAGTGGAGATATGGAATGAAAATTGTTTGATAAATGAAACTTCCTTCAATCATTTCTCTCTGGTCGGCAGCAAGAATAGGTATCTTAAATTTCTTGGTCTTGCCATCATCCATCACTTCTCGTGGGCTAATCACGGATCAAAACTGTCTTCTAAAGCTAGCTGCAAAAACAAGGCATCGTCTGTTGTTCTGAGTCGTTCTTCAACTTGGAATCAGGGCCTTTGTCCAGGACTCTGGAATACTGTTCTCTCCTACGGACTGGTGACTCAGCATCACATCTAGATTCTGTAGAAGCGGAAGCTCTCGATGTCAAAATCTCTTGTGAAGGGGTTTAGGTATGCGGCCTGTTGCTATCATTAGACTGGTGGCTTATCACATCTTTGGTATCGCTCCCCTGCTCTGTCTTCCTAGTTCTTCCAGGATTGAAGCAGCCTTCCAACTATAACGGCACTCAGTGGAGCGCATACCTCCACCAGGCTGAATAGTTTGCCTTATTTATCCCTCTGATGGGCCGGGTCTGCATACGGACCTCCAAAATCGAATCAGTTGTTCTCATCCCTTACCCAACTCATCCACCAAGATTCATCCCAATCCGTCCACAACTTTTTGAGATATCCTTTTCACAAACAGATGGGTGAAAACAGCCTCCACCTACCTTACCAAAGGTGGAGGGAGGTAGTTTTCACCCTGGTTGGGTTTGGGGTGGGTGGGGGGGGGGGGGGGGGGGGGGGGGATGAGATGAGGGAAGGGGGGAAAATTTCCTTGCTCATGAGTTATATCAAACTGTGGCTCCATTAGTACATTACCTTTTTGGGTCATCTCTTTGATTATTATCAGAGATGAACTTGTAAAATGGGTCGTGATGGCCAGATGTCCATCCCTCTGTTCACTTTTTGCTATTTTTGCTACTCCTCCCTTAACACCTGGCTGATTGTTCTAAAACTTGACATGAATACAAGACAGTAGCCCGCACAATCGCTCAGGCTTAGATTTTTCTATTTTGGTTCATGTGGGTTCCCGTTGGAGGAAGGGTGTTAACCCCCAAACCGCATCCCTACTCGTCCCTTATTTGCCAACCGATTGCTCTGAAACCCATTACAGCCCTTCTGCTCTGGTCCGCAGGATTGCCCGGTCTTAGGGTTTCAATTAAGTATTGGGGACCCTCCCAGGGAATCAGGGGGACTCCTAGGGGGGGGGGGATCCTCAAAATCAATAGTGGCCTGCACTACACCCTCTAGATGACTGTCAGCCCACTCAGGACTCAGGATATGTATTTTAGGATTAAAAAAAAAAAACTATCCTTCAATTTTATATCCAAAATTACAATTTGAAAGATTTTGCCAAATGTTTATATAATGTATCCCGATTGCAAAATTTTAGGCAAAGGCCTATTTTGCTCGTATCCACATTCAAGCATTCCCACAATTGCATCGTCTACTGCTCAAGCATAGGTACTAATGATGTGGTTTCTTGGCCAGGATTGAGCTGCTTCGACTTTGCCTTCTCAGTCAGGGCAGTAATTTGGCCATGGTGCTCACATTTAACTTCATGATGAGGGATTTACTCGTAATATGTGTCCGCAACCAACCATGACCATGTTGCGGAAAGTCGGCCGAGGCCCTCACTTTTTCAAAGTTATTCGCTATAAAATTCGTATGAGCGTTTGACGCGAACCTTTCAACATAGGAGTGCCATCCCATGGAAAATTAAAAAAACAAATTTGTGATTCGATGTGAAATTTCGGCACCTTGAGTATTCTACACTACTCACAATAAGTTAGGGATATTGGCAGGTTCTTCGGTGTGGTTGATTTTGTGCATTAATTATGTTGAAAAAAGTTGTTGGTCCTAATTCCATGGTTATTAATGTGTGTGAAAAAACAAAGCATTCTTGATTTCAATACCATAACCCCAACCCCTATTAAAAACATAAACTCACTCCCACAATATCCCTAACTTATTGTGAGTACTGTATGTTGGTGGATATGCCTTATAAATATACATATTACTATTGTTAATAAAATTGGTACAAGATGATTTTAAATTTGGATATGGAGTCCACATTTACTTTTCAATATCGCTGGTTGTATGTTATAATTTTGGTTTGTAGAAACAATTGAGACGAATTGTACAATGATAGTTTTTGTGCCTTTCACAGATAACCAACCTATCTGATATACATGTGTAAAAAAAAAATAAAAAAACCCACCTTTAGAGGCCATTTTTCCCCGCACGGCGGGGGTTGGCCTTTTTCGGGAACCGTGGTTGTTGTTGTTTTTCGGTCCCCTATTTGAAGCAATGTTTTACGGCCGGATGCCCTTCCTGACGCCAACCCTTTTTGCCGCCTTTAACGACAAACAGGGAATTACCAGTGAACTGGTACTCAATTTGCCGACCTCGGAAGGATGACAGGCTGAGTCAACCCACCTGGCGTTAATTCAGCGATCGACCGGGATTCGAACCCAGGATCCTTGTTAATCCTAAGCCGGCACCCTAGCCGCTAGCCCAACACCAGGGATTCTGATATACATGTGTAAAGCATTTTAAATGAACCTCGTCTCAAGGAATGAAAACCCATCCCGAGTCACCTGGCTCAGAACCTCTTACCTATTCCAACCGACAATATACATGTGCACACATTCAATGAACCTTTTTTGGGAGGCTTTAAGTATATTGAATGTGAGAAATGATGGCAAAGTCAGTTGTACAATTTGTATGGAATTGAGTATATACAACAACACAACAACATGCATTTTAAGGCCATTTTCCCTGCTAGAGCGGGGGTTGGCCTTGCGGTCCCCATGACAATCTTCTCCATTTTGCCCTATTTTCTGCATCTCTCCTTGTTAACCCCCTTGCCCGCATTTCTTCTTCCACCATCTTTAGCCCAGTCTTTCTCGGTCTTCCCGTCCTCTACTTCCTTCTACATTCATTTCCATCACTTCTCAACCAGTCACTTTCATCCTTCCTCAACACATGACCAAACCATCTCAACCTGTTCCTCTTCACAGCATCAATCACAGGCTCTATTCCCATCATCTTTTGCAATTCATCATTTGTCTTCCTCTCTCTCAACGATACTCTGCACATCCATCGAACCATTCGCATTTCCACCGAATTGAGTATATAAAGCTTAACATTTTGTCCACCATTGTCAGGTGTAAATGGGTTGCGCTGTATCAGTTTGATTCTTTCATCTTCCATTTTGAAAACTACTTTCACTTTTCAAAGGTTAGATTTTTATTCATAACTGAAGATATCTACCAATTAGGAAAAAAAGGGAAAAGTCCTCTGAAAACAATCGGCACTTTATAGTTATCCTATAAACGAGCTAAGGTTACTCGTTAATCAAAAAAAATTCCGAAAAAATTATTGGTGATTTCCCCGACTAATTGGCTCATTAGTCCAGCTTGCTCCAAGCGGTTGCTCAGCAGCCCTCATTCAAATATCTAAGTGCATAGCCGAGGGTGTGTATCCTGGTCCGAAGGTCACGTGACGTTGTTAAATGGTATTAGACGGCAGACACTGAAGCACGTAATTAACTGGTTGGCATCCGTGGTTTATTCATAACCTGCTACGACGGTTATTCGTGTGCGGCAAGCAAGCCTCAGGCCCAGTAAGTTTGAAGGGAACCGAGGCCACCTCCTCTTAGTAGACCCAAAACCCAGGGCTGCAACAATATTTTATTGGTAGGCTTCCACAACCATCCTCAACCATGTTGTGGAATAGCAGCTTGTGAGAATAAGACCCAAACCAACGAGTGAAAGTTTCGATCAACACAAAGTTCAGGATACTTTTCAAGATTCAAGATTCAATACTGTATTACCACATCAACTTGACAGTTGTTAGGAATTTTTGTGGTCGTCTTCTGTTTCCACACAAGCATGGATATTACACGGTAGAAAAAGCCTTCAACATTTTCAAACATGAAAGTAGTCTTCAAGAAGCTGTTATTAGTTTCCCAGGAATTCCTGCAAATCGATTCGGGGTTCCTGCCTTTTCCCAATTTTTGAGGTTTGGGCTCAGAAAATGTGGGATTGGACCATCCCCATTGCCAAGTGTATATGTGCTTGTACTTGTGTTTAATGAAAGACAACTTGTATTTTATGGTTTTCAAAGCCACCCCATAACCAAGTGCAATGGTAAAAGCGAGCTTCTTACAAAGTCACACGATGATTGGATGGAAAACGTGGCTTGGGTTCCAAAAAATACGTTCTCTGCAGGCATTGGTTACAGGGTGTTTGATGTACCAGGAATTATTGACCTCGCTTCGCAGACTCATTACATGATTTGTAATACCAGATACCACCTGATACATGTTTACATTGAGAATTGGAGTCTCACCCGATCCCAGAAATGCTACCCAGATAAACCATACTTGTGGAGCTTGAGGTAACATGAAAAATTTCGTTCAGTATTTTTAAAGCCTTTGAAGCATGGAAACGGACGTCCTTGCGAAATCCAAAGAAACAATAGTTGCTATGGAAACAGCAATTTCAAAAATTTGATCTATAGAGTGTTTTTGCATGATCGCTTGTGCATTTAACAAATTTGGCTGATGCACCTTAACTGTGGCCTATCAGATGTTGCACAGGTTTTGAATTGTCTTGACTTTTGATTAATTGTGACTGACCCTTCCACATACGACACATGCACAAATTCAGTTTCAATTTGACATCTCGAAAAATGATTAAGTTATGGCAATGATAAAGAAAAGCTCCCTTTGATTATAATGGGGTGAAATTGTTGTCATGGAAACCATTGAATAATGCTAAATCGGGTCGATTTTTGTGAGCCAGGTCTGACCCAATATGCAAACAAACCCTGGTCAAATGTCATCACTCGGATGAAAATTGAAGACTTTATGCAACGTTGACGTTTCGCATCAAACCAGGCTGATTTTTTATTGAACCAATTATATAATTGAATGATCCAATGTGCTCACCCTGTTCTAATTTCAAATCACCGAGATGCAAATTGATGATCCACTTTGACCATAAACAATGTGCTTCTCGCTTTTGATTGATGAACCAATTCAGCGACCCTAGATGTAAAATCTGTTCTACCGTATCAGGTACACATCCTCTGTGTGGGTGGAGATTGCACATGACTTGCTGGGAAAAAAGTATCGGCTGTATCAAGATATTGATAGATGCTTGTGTGGTGTGTGTCTAAAGGGTCATGGGTTATAAAGGCCATGTTCCCGGTGGAGTTAGGGTCTAAATTTGGTGTCGCCCCCTCCACCCCACCTCTCCACGGTTGCATCATGAACCGTTCAATGTTCTCGTTCTTCCAGGAGCTTTGACTGCATTCAAAAAGGGCTGCAACGGGGGCTATCGGTGTCGAATCCAGGGATCTAAGCAGACTAAAGGGTGTGAAGAGTTAAGGGTTAAAAAAAGTGTTCCAATAGTATATAATTAAGACATCGGGGGTCGACGGAGGCTTCACAGAACACCCGTTTTTTGGTTTTATACAAGAAGTCAATCGGATGAAAGTTTACGATTTGTGACCTTGGCCTATTGCCCTCAAACAATAGGTTTCCAGCTTTTGGCTAACTATCAGTTGGCCACGTTCCGTGAAGATCAGTATAGAATTGCGACCGGTCGGTGACAGTCGTGAAATAACGAGAAAGCAATCAAATGATTGCATGCCCGCGCCTGGACCTGTGTCGGCCATATTAAAGGACAAACTCGCATTATAAAACGAGAACGACTCATCGTCACGTCGACCGATATTCCTCCAACCACATGATTGTCCCCCGTCGCACCGCGGAGCGATGGTTTTCCCCTCCGTCTGTGCGTAAGCGAAGGACCGAATTCTAATCTGGTGTGTGGGTGCAACCCACGTCAAAATCCAAGATGGCCGCCTTGCGTCTGCCACTGTCAACTCGCATCACTTCACCGACGGGGGACCTAGGCGTAACGCTTGTTACATTATAATACTTGTACCAAGTTTGATTTAAATCCATTCAGTTGTTCAAGTATCACAATTTTACCTGACATGATGCCATAATCTGCCTCTGACCCTGACCTCTTGATGTCATAATCCAATCAGTTCACCTTTGCATCATATATACTTATACCAAGTTTGTTCAAAATCCAATCACTTGCTCAAGTTGGCACGGAAACACGATTTTAACTTAATATGACCTCTGACCTTTTGACTACAAAATCTAACAGTTCATCTTTTCATCATTATACGTACCTGTACCAAATTTAACTTGGATCCCTTCACCCGTTCTCAAGTTAAAGACCTATTACAGATTTGACCTTTGACCCCAAAATCGAATCAATTCCTCTTTACATCATTCTACATAAGTGTACCAAATTTGTTCAGAATCCCATCACTGGTTCACAAGTTATCGCGGTAACAGGATTGTTACCTAACATGACCTCCAACCTTTGACTTTTTTTTTTTTTGTATACAAGATCGAGGCTCGTGAAAGAGCTAACATTAATCGCACAAAAAGTCAAACCGACATAAAACAAGGGGGCGGTAGACAAGATGGGGAGAGAGGGGGAAGGACAACATTTGAGAGCAGGGACATCGAGAGATATGTGGGAGGGAGAGGGCTTATGGGGAGGAGGGAGAGGTATAAAACATAAGGACACTGCAAGGACTTCCAGGAAAGAAGTTGGAATTTCAAAAAAGTATCTGGGGTGAATTAGCAGGGGTAGAAAAGATCAAGGTTTTGGATGGGGGAAGATGAGAGATGGTGATGAACAGCTGTTTTAAAGACCTGGAGGGAGGAGTGGGATTGAAGGGAATGGGGGAGTTTGTTCCAGAGCTGGGAGAAAAGGGAAATAAGAGTGAAGGTGAGCAGAGAGCCGAGATTTTGGCAGTTTCACCATGAGGGTTGCAGGCAGATCTTGTGCGACTTGTAGGAATATTTAGGGGACAGAGCACAGAGAGCTGGGGGAGCAAGGCCAGAGAGGAGTCGGTAGAAGACAAAGACCACCAACCTGCCTGCCTGCACCAACATTGTGACCGCAAAATCTAATCATTTCATCTTTACCTCATTATACATACCTGCACCAAGTTTGACCAAGATCCTTTCAGCCATTCTCAAGTTATCGCAGTAACGAAAACCTATCATGGACGGACGGACAACCTGAAAACATAATACCTTCGGCGACTTCATTGGCGGAGGCATAAAAACCACCACCTGGCGTTTGTGGCTTAACCTTAGCACATTCTGTGTGCACAAGCAAAAACAGACCCAAATGCTACGGCCTCTCCTCTGGTGAGGGTAACAAATATGTATACAAATTCAATTTTATACCACAGATTCATTTGTAACCTCTCATCAATTTCCAATTAATAATATTCTTACAACCTCTTCCTCAACACAGACCTTGACCAAGTGTGGATGGAAACCACAAAATTACGTAGAGACAAGCCAAGGAGCCCATCTTCACCTCCAAAGCCTCATGATCACTGCACAAGGGAAGGAAGCAGGAAATCGTTTCTACACAAAATACAAGAAAAGCAAAAACGTTTTGCCATCATAGCTAACGTTGTGGTTGAGCGTAGACGCATGTTCGTGAACATTATCAAACCAGCTGCCACAAAATAACACCTTGCCATGAAAAGCAAACACCAAAAGTGTGTAAAAGTGTTAACCTTGTCGTGAGGTCACCATCTGCTCACCTCAGTCAAAGTAAACACTTGGGGTTGAAAGAACAGTTTTATTGTCATTCCATGAAGAATTCCGGCGGATACAACTGAATCATTCTGCAGATTTACCGCGTGCATTCAAGTTCCACAGAAATTAAATTAAGGTTGTCGTCACCATTTCATTTGATGGCAACAACAATCGTATCCGCATCTCAAAACACTCCTTGCGTTTTTTACAAGGTTTAACATTTTTTGTATTTTAGTTTTTTTTCTCATTTTTATTTTCACTTTTTCATTTTGCTTTGTGAAAGCTCTTCTTCCCCCGTGCATCGACTCAAAGTCCCCGGCCAAAACCTTTGATGGCTCTTTCGTCCTCCGTTGCAGCAAAACCTGCAGAGCAGAAGAAGAAGAAGCATCAACTTACTGATGTTAATCGATCCACGACCAAATACAATTGATCCAAATCCGTTTGATTTCCACAATCAAGAAAAATAAAACCGCAAATTACAGCGAAGGACGAGGGAGAAGTCTTTCCAAATATAATCTATCCCGGAAGGGGAGTGTTCGAACCACCATTGCAAAGCTTGGGTCTTAGACGCACTTAGTGCCATCAGCAAGGCAAAAAACAAGCTTTCAAACGCAAAGCTTGTGTGCTGTATTCCACCAAACCTCGGGCACCACTAGCAAATGCTTTTTGCATAACCCAGCACATTATTGGTGCGTAACGACTGATCAACTGAGGGCAAAGAAAGACAGGAGACATTCTCAACCAAACAACTACGATCCCGAGCTCTCTCCAAATATGGCTGCATTTGATTTACGGCCGTGCACGTGGAAGCGGTTTTGATTGTGGATGTGGAAGCGAAGCAGGACGGCCGGCCTACCTGTTGTCAACTGGTTTCTCACTGCACCTGGACAGTGGCTGCCTTCTGGGCAGCCTCCTTGGCTTGGTGGGCCTGCAGCACTGCAACAGCCTCCTCCACCTGACCAATGGGCAGAATATATACGATTAATAGGCATCTATTTTCAAAAGAAAACTGCAACCGTGCAATTGCAATAACCAGGTCGACGTGTACTCGTGCTTCAGCATACCAATCAAGGTACTGCATTGATGTCTACAAAAGCAATGCGATTTATCTGTGGGACATATTCAAATGCATGTTGTGCAACAATTGCCTTGTTTGGCCAATTAGAGCAGCCTTCTCTAGATTCAGTTGTTGGAAGAAGATCCTCGACTGGTCCCACTTCACATTCCGAATGAATCATGCTTTGCCAAATGTCGGCCTCAAGGATGAATGAAAATTTAATGGGCATCAATTGCCCCTTGGTTTAGTTTCTTTGGTCATGAGAGCGAAATTTGACGGAACTTGGTTGCTTGCAAGCATCGCGTCCACGAATTACCAATGCACCTTACAACTTACAAGTACTGTACACAAAATATTCCCATGGGACTTCGCTACTCAAGATATGCATTTTTTTTTCTTGTATACAAGCTCGAGGCTCATGCAAGAGCTAACATTAATCACACACAAAAAAAAACGGACATATAAAAAACATGTAATAAAGGGAGCGTAGAGACAGCATCAGCTGGAGCGGCAAAACAGTCTGGCGAGACACCAATATAATCCAGCAAAGGAAATTGCTGGAACGCCATTAGGTTGTCACAGTGACCTGTACCATTTGCATTGTAGAAAATACAGGCCGAAACGTTCTGGAAAATACAGGCCGAAACGAGAGATCAAAAGTACACTATGTGGATACGGTGGGTCCACTTTACACCTCGTGGGACTGATCGGATAACTCCGTGACAGATTACGATAACTTATCACCGAGCCAACACCTCATTACGCAAGGGAAGCACACACCTGGCAGTTTTGTTTTTGTATGGAAGGAGCAATTTTCATCCTATCAAGATGGCACTTTGTACTTTTATTTTCGACGGAAAATTCCAATAATTAACATTGCAAATCTCACCGAAGATGGTTTGTAATTTTATCCCATTGTTAACAATTTCTCCACCGTCCCACTCATCTTTGTTCAATTAATCTCCTGCCTTGATTTGTCCGATTCAGCATTGCTTGGGTTCGCTTGGAGCACCAAACGGGAGTCACGTACTACATCTCAGCACATCAGCACCACTTTACCAAGAACGAACTTGGTAAGAATAATAATTTTGAAATACCAGATCCTGCCCTGCCCCTCCACCAAAATGCAAGGATGCTGTGATTATAAAGTGTGTGACAATGGAAAGTGACAATGGAAAGTGACAATGGAAAGTGACAATGGAAAGTGACAATGGAAAGTGACAATGGAAAGTGACAATGGAAAGTGACAATGGAAAGTGACAATGGAAAGTGACAATGGAATGTGACAATGGAATGTGACAATGGAATGTGACAATGGATTGTGACAATGGATTGTGACAATGGATTGTGACAATGGAATGTGACAATGGATTGTGACAATGGAATGTGACAATGGAATGTGACAATGGAATGTGACAATGGAATGTGACAATGGAATGTGACAATGGAATGTGACGAGTTTCACTTCAGGTAAATGGGAACTGTGATGGAAATGTACGACGCACGGCAAGGAGCCATCGACATATTCCATACAGTATAACTGCACAATTTATTGGGCTCCCTTTAATTCTGGGTACATACTGCACTGACAGCCCTCCAAGCATGGATGTGGTGAGAAACGGCACATGGGATGTGAGAGGGTGGTACAAGAAGGCTGACAAAAAAACAAACAAAAGGTTGGAGGGCTTACCTTTGAGCGCAGAGACTCAGGTGACTCCAACATGTGCAACAGTTCTGAATTATCAATCTCCAGGAGCATACCTGTGATTTTACCAGCCAATGAAGGATGCATGGACTGTATCAATGGAAACAGCCTTTCACCTGCACAAAGCACATCCACAATGCCAAAACACCCTCAAAAAAGCTTTGGCAAGAGACATAAAAATACTAACATGTCATCGAAATACCTCATCAACAAAGCAACCACACCACAACCAGGAATGGAGCTCCCAAGGAGGATTTTGTCATCGTCAAACTGAATCCGGACACCTCATGGAAGATATGCGGTTACGTTTTCCGCACATAGAAGACCAGAAACAGTGATGTGCAACTGCAACACATGGTCAGGCCATATGGCGCACCGTACTCGAATGCCAAATTAGATCTTTAAATGGTGATTTAAATCATGTAAAAGATGCCACCCCTGAAGCCACTGAATGGCCTACAGACTACAGACTTGAAACAAGATTTTAATTTGCTGCTATACAAAGGAAGAAACAAAAGCAACAACAGGCATTTTAAGGCCATTTTCCCTGCAAGAGCGGGAGTCAGCCTTGCGGCCCCCATGACAATCTTCTCCATTTTGCCCTATTTTCTGCATCTGCCCTTGTTAACCCCCTTGCCCGCATTTATTCTTCCACCACCTTTAGCCAAGTCTTTCTCGGTTTTCCCCGTCCTTTACGTCCTTCTACATTCATTTCCATCACTCTTCTCAACAAGTCACTTTCATCCTTCAACACATGACCAAACCATCTCAACCTGTTTCTCTTCACAGCATCAATCAGAGACTCTATTCCCATCATCTTTCGCAATTCATCATTTGTCTTCCTCTCTCTCTCAACGATACTCCACACATCCACCGAACCATTCGCATTTCCACCCTTCGTTGTTGCTCTACGTTCATTACCCATGTCTTGCTCCCATAAATCATAACACTTCTCACACATGCAGCATACACCTTTCGCTTCATCTCCAACGACACTCCCCTCCTCGTCAGCATGCCACTCAGTTCCCGAAGCTTCTACCATGCACATCTCACTCCAGCAACCGTTGCCGAGACTAATGATTCCACCTTCTCCATTCAGCATGTCTCCGAGGTAGCAAAATGTTTTCACACCTTCCAGCTTCACGCCGTCTCCAAGATCCAACTCAACATTTCCTCCATCTGCAGCTCCCTCTGTGCACACCTTACACTTGAATGTAGCTGCCAAACTGGTTAATGACCCTCTCAGACCACTACATTTTTGATGAACCCATTCAGCGCACATTGTACATTGATTGGAGTTCACTCCGACACCCTTCCTGCACACAGCACACGGCCACTTCCCAGTTCTTTCCACCTCATCACTTGCCATCACCTTCGTTTTAATGATATTCACCTTCAGACCTTTTGTCTCCATACATTCCTTCCACTTGTTCATCTTCTCCTTCAGTCGATCCATACTTTCCGCAATCAAAACCAGATCATCTGCATACAACAACTCCCACGGTAAACCTTCCTTCACATTCCGAGCCAGCACCTCCATCACAGCTACAAATAGTAGTGGACTTAGTACCGACCCGTGATGCACTCCCACCTTCACCTCAAACTCACCACTGTTCCCGTCCTTCTTCCTTACAGCTGTGCGCGCTCTCTCGTACATTGCCATCACTACTCTGATCAACCGTTCCTCCACTCCTAACTTCCTCAATGCCCATGTCACTACTTCATGTGGCCTATCGAATGCTTTCTACAGATCAACAAACCCAAGAAACAACTTCTTCCTCTTCTCCATGTACTTCTCCTGAAACTGCCTTTGTTATACAAAGGAAGACAAACCAAAAATTGGTACATTCTTTTCTGGAGGGCCCAATGCTCAAGGAAGAGCATACCTGTGAGCACACAGATCACACACACAGACACAGACACCAAACAACACAGGACTTCACTTCAAACATGGGAAAAACACAACCGTTGACCTTGAAGGAAGCAACTTCCTGGTGCAAGTGCTGAGCAGAGGTTCTTTACTCTTTAGGTATAGATGAAGGAACTGCTTCCTGAATCCAGCCATAAACATCAAAAGCTTTGCATTCAACATCACAGTCTCACAAAAAAACAACAAATTGAAGAAATCGCTGCAGTGAATCCTGTACCCAACATCTGTTTTTGCTCCTGTGGAGGAGCAGTTGCCAACATAGTTGGAGTTAGTGGCTCTTGCCCCTGTACGTGCACCGCCTGCGATCCAGGCCCGACGCCTTGTGGACCTCGTACTGGCGGACCATATTTGTAGGTTGTCATGGGACGTTGTGCCACACCCCCCATTGACCGAGGCCCCATTGTCTGAGTGGCGGCTACAAATACAGGGAGGAAAGGGTTTGTTCGGTACAAGAGCATGGAAAACAAGGGAAGTAAAGCTTTCTATTACTAGAACGGCAATCTTCGACATCGCAACGTCGACTAATATGCCTCCACCCACATTATTATAAATCATTATACATACTTGTACCAAGTTTGATTTAAATCCATTCAGCTGTTCTCAAGTATCACATTTTTACCTGACATGACTTCTGACCTTTGACACCAAAATCTCATCAGTTCTTCTTTAAATCATTCCACATACTTGCATCAAGTTTGGCTCAGATACCTTCAGCCATTCCCAAGTTATCACGGTGATGATATAATTTTTGCTTAACATGAACTTTGACCTCTTGACCCCAAAATCTATTCAGATCATCTTTGCATCATAATATGTAATTTTACCAAGTTTGGTGAAAATCACATCTCTGGTTCACAAGTTAGTTCAGCAACAGATTTTTTTTTTTTTTTACCCAATTGGACCTTTGACCTCGACTCCAAAATCTAATCACACCATCTTTACATCATTCCACATACTTGTACCAAGTTTGACTTCGATCCCTTTAGCCATTCTTTAGTTATCACGGGACCGAAAAACCCATCATGGACAAACAACCCGAAAACAAACAGTGACTGTCAGAACAGGCATAAAAAGTGAAACCGGTTTTAATTTGCAAGCAAATTAACCGATTCCACCTGCCTCCCAAACAACAACAACAAGGCCAGATACAGGCGAAGTACACCACCCCCATGCCAAATAAATAAATATCCTCCAGCGTAGCATTGCCGGGGCACCTTAGGCGCCCGGCGATACCACGGTGCAGCGCATAGAGCCTATACTGTATTGGGAGGGAGAGGTGTACAATTAATTGATTGATTGATTGATTAATTGCATAAATAAATTCCTCAATAAACCCAAAATATTATTTAAAGCCACATCACTTGGTCACCGTCGTGTCCAAATACCAACTTCCTAGCTCAAAAGGTGCCCGAGATATTTCCCAGATGAGAAAGAAAATAAATAAATGATTAATAATGAAAATAAATAAATAATAATATTTAAAGCTTTTCTTTCTGGTCCTTACAGAAAAGGACCTTACAGAAAAAGGACCTCTGGTCCTTCTGATTATCTTCTGGTCCTTACAGTAGAAAATCACAACATACTCACCAACCCTCTGGCCTGAAGGTATGGCACGTACAATCTGTGTGTTGGTGATCGGCGATATGGTGCGGATGGCGGGTGGGCGAGATGATTGTTGCCTGATGTTGGGCACATTCTGGAATCCACCTGCAACAGCACAACATAGTCTTCGTAATCCTGGCACAGCAAGGTGCACAAAGGCCAAGCAGAAGGTGAAGGGAACATTTTTGAAGTAAAAATTAAAATGTGTGCCGATTGAGTACATTTTGTAAAGGCCTGTGTCCTGGAATCAGTGGTGGAGAAAGACAAGGGGACGACTCAAAATAACATAACAAATTGTAGTTCGGAACAACAAACAGGTGGTACAAAAAGCTGCAACTGTTGCACATACCTGAGCAGTACATGATGTTCACAAAAAATATACAACTCACACCCACTTGACTGGATTAATTGCAACAATCCCAAGTGAGAGAACGGAATGTTGCACCTACTGATAAGGATTCCCTTAAACGTCGCTGTGCTGTCAGGCTTACCTTGAGGGCACACTTGCGGCCGTGGCCAACGCTGGTTGGGTCGCATCTGGGCCATTTGATTTGGTGCATAAAATGGTGGACGGCTTTGTGCCTGCACCAAAAAGTCGGTTGGGGAGGGGAACGGGGGGACGGGTACGGAGGTACAGAAGGAGCAGATACACATTTTAACCAAAAATTCCATAATTTCAATTAAATTGGAATTTAATTGCTTATTCTCAGTCCCAGATT
Source organism: Myxine glutinosa (assembly GCF_964187855.1). Lineage (NCBI taxonomy): Eukaryota > Metazoa > Chordata > Myxini > Myxiniformes > Myxinidae > Myxine > Myxine glutinosa. The sequence continues at coordinate 125,441,399 of NC_136268.1, forward strand.
TCCCACCTGGGGTACAGCGGAGAGGAAGTAACCCCCGGCAGCTGTAGGCTGGTACTGCCCGATGATGGTGTTCGGTGGAATGGGACGCATGCCTGCCATACGCTGCATGTACTGCGACGTCAGGTGTGCCTTGCGCTCCTCCTTCCGCTGTGCTAGTGCCACATACAATGGCTTGGAGCCAACGATGCGCCCGTTCATCTCCGTGACCGCTTTTGTGGCCTCTTCCGGCGATGAAAAGCATACGAAGCCAAAGCCTTTGCTGCGACCTTCCTCCGCCATGACCTTGAGCAAGATCAAGTAATTTTTGAAATGGATGAATTTGCATATGCGCACACATGGTGCAACAAAATCTTCGACAGCTACTGGTTTATACCTTGGTGCTTGTTATGTTGCCGTACGGAGCAAACTCCTTTCGCAGCCGCTCGTCGTCAATGTTGTCATCCAAATTTTTGACGTAAAGGTTCACTCCCTGCAAATTCAGTGCCATTTCCACATCACATATAAAATAAAGCATATCCATGGCACCGGCAAACCCGTTGCGGAACCATGTGAAAAAAAAACAAAAAAAACCACAAACAAAAAGGCAAGTCGAGGCATCAAAGGTCAAGTCAAAAAAAGCTCATGGGATGATGTCTCGACTCACATGATACCGACTGATCCTCTCCTGCTTCAGCATTTCAAACTTGCGTTTCAGTTCCGCCTGGCGTTCGCTCTTCTTCTGCGCTCTCCCAACGAACACTAACCTGCCATTGAACTCTTTGCCGTTCATGTCATTCACCGCCTGCCGGCAAAGGAAACACCACAACGTGTCCATTTCAAACTCGGTGCAGGATTTAGCTCATAACACAAAGAAAGCGGCGGCATGCCGTCCATAACTGATAGCAGGTTGCATTGGCACGCCTTGCGTGGCATACCCGTTGTGCGTCCTCGTGCCGGTCAAAGCTTACAAAGCCAAACCCACGAGACTTCCCCAGCTCGTCAGTCATCACTCGTACGCTCAGGGTTTTACCTGCCAGCGTGAAAAAAATAACACCAATCACAAGTTGAAGCAACAACTGGTGAGCCACGATGGCAACCCAACAACTGAGGCATTTAACATACAGGAAGATAACATGCCTGGCATTGTGACGGTGATATTCATCAAGATGCACAACAAACAAGACGTTTTGGGGTCAAAACACGTCACAAGTAGTGGAAAACAGACACGTGCAAAGTCACCACTAAAGATTTTCCAACAATGTGCAAGGTTCATGCAAATATTTGAAATCCGAAAACGAGACGGTTCCTTGAGGATCAGTTTATATTTTTAACAAGCGAGTGAAACATTACCGCTCGTCAATACAAAGAAGAAGAACGTTAACGATCGAGAGTCAAAATGAGAAAACCACGGCCACAAGGCAGGTCCGATTGGTTGATAAAATCTGGAGTTTGTGGGACCAATTCAATTAAGCTTGAATATCAAGATTATGGACATTCAGCGTGAGGAGAGTTAACGGTGTCATGCCACCACAGTATTTTGAGCAGTTTATTTCAACAACCACCAATCTCTGGTCAATTCTGAACCATAAAGATATTTAAATAACCGGTAACAAACAAAAACCCACCAAATTTGCCGAAAGTCTCTCGCAGCCGTTCCTCGTTCATGTCTTCTCCAAAGTTCTTAATGTAGACGTTGGTGAATTCTTTTGCCTTGGCGCCCATCTCTACCTCACGCTCCTTACGAGACTTGAATCGGCCTACGAACCTGCATGTCAAAGCAAGCCATACAGAAGATCCATCTTACCTCATCCAATTAACCTCACACGGGCGACTTCGCCCTCGCCCACCCTCCCCAAAGGACAGCTTTACCACATGTGCAATTGAAGTGCAAAAGAAGCAACTTTCACTGAAGAGCAAATCACTCTTTCAAACCCAAATATTCACACGCAACTGCACATTTCGGCGATGCACCATTAACCGCATATCATAATCTACGTCACCTGGGTTGCAGGAACATCATTTAAAACTCAGAATAAGGATTGCGAACTAGATTAAACCAAAAGGAATCAGAAACCTTTCCCGTATGATGAAACATGTACGGACAAGCGAATATAGCCAAGTCCGCAACGGCATCAAAAGAAAGTGATGATTATTCAACAAAAGAAAATAAAAAATTATAGCCATTTCAGACTGGCGGGAGGTGTTACATTAATCGCACTATTCAACAAAATTTTAGTGTTTGTGGGACTTTGATTGCTTGGTGTCAGATATGTGCATGAAAGTTGTACTACAGCATAACACATAGGCCAGACAAAATAGGGTACCGCACAATGTTTCAGATTACATACTGATTTCATACATACTGATTTCAGGGTTTCATCTCCTCACTCTCTTCAATCCCACTCCACCCTCCAGGTCTTTAAAACAGCTGTTCACCACCATCTCTTATCTTCCCCCATCCAAAACCTTGATCTTTTCTACCCCGCTAATTTCACCCCAATTCCACTTTTTTGAAATACCAACTTCTGTCCTGGAAGTCCTTTGTGTCCTTGTGTTTTATACTTCTTCCTCCCCCCCCCCCCCCCTTCCCACGCCCTCTCCCTTCCACACATCTCCCTGCTCTCAAATGTTGTGTTTGTGTGCTTCCCCTTCTCTCCCCATCTTGTCTTCCGCTCCCTCTTTTTATATATTTTGTTTGTCTGGTTGATTTGTTTGTGAAGTAAATGTTAGCTCTTTCACGAGCCTCGATTCAGTATACAAAAATAAATAAATCATGATTACACGATTACTCGATTCAGTATACAAAAAACAAAAAAAACAAAAAAAACAACAAAATACATCAGCATATTCAAGGAAGAATCCAATTCTGGCATGGTTTAATACATCGCAGTTTCCTCATTGGTTTAAAAGTATTTTATACAATAACAAAATAAATAAACCCACAAAACAAGTTCACACGAGCATTGATCAACTGTGGTACAAATAAAACGTTTTGTTGCCAGGTGAGTAAATAATTTCAGAGTACCAACTAGAGAGTTCATAGATCACCTTACCCCACGCAGTCTTGAGAAATAAGGCCATGGCCGGGGTCAACGAACGGCAAATTTGATTGGTCGAGAGGATGTAAAACGGCACAATATTTTGTCCAAAAACTGCTGAACTCAAGGGTTTTATAAGTACCAAAAGGCGATTTACATTCGACAGTGTTGAAGTAGATAATTGATTTGAAATAAAATCAGGATTTTAAAGGTTGGAGAAAATATTAAATTTTTTTGGAAGTTTACCGCCGTTGATGCAGCGTCTTTTACACCACCTTATTTAACACGTCGCATTAGTTATTCGTGACCATTTGGCCATTATGACGTCCCTGAAACAGTAAGCTCCCGGTTTGGAATGATTTTCAATTCCGTTTCAACACCAGCTGGGCAGACAGTTATTATCATGGAGACACGCACCATCAATGTGATTTCACTCCTCTCTGCACGCACCGTCAGGACAAATTCAGAGCCAAAGTACCGTGAAACTTCAGGTTTATTTTCCGATTCATGTTCAAATGAAATAAAGTTGTTCCTCAATCATAGACCAAACTTTGTAGACACCAACAGAGTGAACCGCTCGCTTAGCCCCCATGATATAGATGTGTGATGGGTGAAAGAGGGATGGGGGCGGGTTGAGTGTGTGTGCTGCAGGGCAGGTGGAGGCCGGAGCGCTCCCGAAAAGCTCACGGCAGGTGCCCCGTCATAATAACTTGGAAGCGCAAATGTATCATCGATCAACGTACAGATTAAAGAAGGGATTATCACACTTGAGTGCTTTGGGCCATCTTGAGCCAAAAATATTAACTCCAAAACATTCTCAGCCACTCCGTTTTGCACGCAACAAGTTTCGCTGGAGTGCAACAGCAGTTCATGAATAGCACGAGTCGATATCGATTTTTTCCTTTCACCGACTGAGTTATATTTTATTAAAGTAAAAATAAAAGTCATAAACATAGTTATTTGCTTCGCTGCATCATTTCCCGGTGAAGCAGATAAGCCGGAATCAATCAGAACCGTTCTTGCAAATTGCACAATTGCCCGTGCAGCAAACGCTTTGTTCCTGCCAGCTCATTATCATTTACTCAAAACGGTTCCTGAAACCCAAATGCACAACTGTTAACATCTAGCAATATGGAGAATGGAGAGAAGGGGGATGTGGGTGATGTTTGCCTACGTACACCTTGCGGTCGTTCAGCAACATGCCGTTCATCTTGTCGATGGCACAGTCGGCAGCTTCCTGGGTCTCAAAGTGAACAAAGCCATAGCCTCGAGAACCATTTTCGTCACAAACCACCTGCGGAAACGTGAAGGTCAGAATTCTACATGACAAATGTCAACGACGAAAACAATGTGAATACAACAACATCAAGGACAACCTTGTGGGGTTGCCTGTTTGGAATTCCCATCTGAGCACACAGCTCATCGATGATGGAATACCAGTTCAATCCCATATGGTGTCCATTTGTCCACGTCCATGTCACAAAGTCATATTCATGGAGATGTGCACCGTCTCAACTTCCTTGTACTCAAGACAACATGCGTAAACTCCTCCACAAGCCGTTCGCTCCGACGAATACAAACACTGGAAACGTCGGCCACACCTGGTTTTCACCACCATTATAAACAAGTTTCTCATCAACTTTTCGCTGATAAAATCCATCAACTTCCACATTCATTGTAAACCTATTAACTCCTACACTCAAAAATGTGAGGAAAAGTATAAAAAGGTATGCGGGACTCGAAGGTGAGCTTTATCTTTGACTGCGCATGCAAAAAGTAAGTTTAGTTCCCAACATGTAAAAATGTACATCCTCTGTTTTCTGTACAAAAACGAGTCACGTTACAGGAGTTCCAATGAACATATTCGACGCGTCTCGTTTCAGGTTTAGATATTTAAGAGTTTACATCGGGTGCGAGCGGCTTTACAAACCAAATCGGGACGTCGTTGTCATGCCGCAATCTCGCTCTCAATGCGCGACGTCGGCCTCGTCGGGTTCTGTGTGCCACTGAAGAGGCCAAAATAAATTCATCGGCTGAAGTGACTCGAGGAGCCGACGGGGTGGACGAGCCGGAGCCAAAAAGGGGAAACCTACAGCACAGCGCCGACACAAACCTTTACAGCGAGTAATAAGTTTGACGTTTTATTCATTGGTTTGTTGATCAGTCCCTTTCAGACCATCAAAGGTTAATCGCACCTACCTTTAAACAGTACTGGGTTAGTAATTCGAGGGAATTGTTGGTTTGTGAGGACCATGAAAGAGAGAAAATCGGATTCGTTCATCTACCTCCAAATTAGAAGGTACAGGAGATTCGGAAGGTTAAATGAACTAATCGTCTGAAAATAAACCGATGCTGTTGGTATGAAATGGCGTTCGGTTATCTGTTTACCTTTGGAGCTGAGGTACGTCATTCGTACTACTTCCACTCTACTTCCTTTTCAGCCACAGTGAATCGTGATGGACAAGTGATCGCACACCGACGTACACACCTTTGTTCACTACTATTACATTGTTTTTTTTTTTTTAAAGCCAAACACTTGCAGTTGACAATTTCCTTGAACTTTGGAATGATGTTTACGTACATTTGCTTGAAGCGAGTCAAAAGAGCAAGGTGTACGTTACCCATTGGTAGTTGTGTACAAAGCTATCACGTTTACCTTTCAGCTGTCTAGCCTGGATTGGATGCCCAACCCGACTACAAACCGTTTGTTTTTGAAAGGACAGATAACTTAGAGTGGAGGTAGAAATTTGCGAATTTCTTTAAAACAAAATAAGTATGCTTCGCATGAAGAAGTGTTTGGAATTCGAAAGAGGGAGAAATGAGTAAACATAAGAACAAGTAGACCTATGAGATTTGGATGTGGAAGATCAAATTGCAGGTTTGGGGTGGGCGGGGGGGGGGGGGGGGGAAAATCGGGCCAAAGCCATCACCAAGTCGCATTTAACTCTGAGCCCGGAACAGCCAACGTCTCCGAGCCTTTGAAATTTGTACCACAATAATTTTGGGGTAAGAAATGTCCCTCCTCCTCCCACTGTTCACAAAATGTTATAAAGGACAAGAGGCAACCTAAACTAAACTGGAAATGCACTCGGTAGAGCGCATACCCCTGCCAGGCTTAACAGTTTATGGTTTATATCCCAATGCTAGGCCGAATCTGGATTCTGAGCTGGACCAAAATCGAATCGGCTTGTTCTTGTCACCGAACCAACTCGTCCACCAAGTTTAGTCATAACTCGTCCATAACTTTTAAAAATCTGTTACATGTAGCTTTTCACCCGATCTCTCAATGGTGAAGAATCACTTCAAAGATTAAATAATTCACATATCCGTATGTGAATCGAGGTCGTCTCTTCCCGGTGTGTACCCCGGTTTAGAATAGGTACACCGTATCCCTGCGCATCGTAAGAGGCGACTAAGGGTTGGTGCCAGGAAGGGCATCCGGCCATAAAAACATTGCCTCAAACAGGGAACCATGATTGTCATGGGGCCCGCAAGGCTAACCCCCGCTCTAGCAGGGAAAATGGCCTTAAAACGATCATTCATTCATTTTTTCAACCGGGATTCAAACCCAGGATCCCTAGCCGGCACCCTAACCGCTAAGCCAACACCTGGCTTATTCTTCAATGGTGAAGAATCACTAAAAAATTATACTAGCCCGGTTCTGAATCTGGATCTTCAACAAAATCTAATCATTTCGTCTGTCTCATACGCTACATCTCTGCCAAATTTCGTCTGAATCCGTCCACAACTTTGATACATCTTGTTCACAGACGGCACAACAAACAGACAGACAGGGGGGAAACATAACCTCCATCCACCTTTGGTGGCAGAGGTAATAATTTGAAATTTTAACCTCCCAATCAATCCATGATGTGGGATAATGTCCCAATAACGAACAAAATGGGGTTTCCCCACAAAGATGTGCAAGGTTCATTTCTGCAGCTAAGTTGTCTCAACACCAGGAAGTGTTGCCAATGAATGGTGACAATTTATACACCATGACAAGAGATTATGCGGCATCACCGATAACAAATGGCCTCACATTCCTTCAAAGGATGACCACCTCGATGTGAAGAAAATATGTTCTGACGTCGTATTAATTTTTTTTTCTTTTTTAGAACCAAGCATCATGCAAACATTGTGATAATGGTCATGTCAAAAAAAGTAAAAACCCAGGGATAATAATCAAAAACATAATCGTAAGTCCTTGCATAGGTTAGAATTCCATCCTCTTGCGGTTTAAGGGAATGGAGCATGTTTAAGGACAGCAGAATTGGAATGGGTCCCATTGGCTTCAGCCACCACTCAAAGCAGTTTATCTGATGGCACGACGACCAGAATAATCCTCCAAATCGCAATTTCGCAGCCAGGTGACATTCCCATCCCAAAGAAGTGGCTTTAGGCCCAAGTTTGCACGTTCATCAACTCCGCGATGCATGCACTTCCGGCGAGTTACCAGGATAGTACTTGGGAGACGCAACAAGAGGCCACGATCCAACACAAAAAGCCCTCATTTAACAAAGAACTAATCTGGAGCATCTCTTGCAGTCACCGACAAATGGACAATTGATATGGAATCCCCACCAAGTGGCTCCACGTGCAGCACTCGTCGGCATCGACTATTTTCTTGGCTAAGTCGCACCAGTTGCTCACAAAAGCAGAGCATTATGTAGTGCATACAATCGGTGACCCCAACTGCACATTCACAAATATGATCTAGGCTCTCCATGGCTTGATGCCATTCTTAAAAAAGGCGAACTTCCATCTTTCCCAGTTATTTTGATCAGCCAACATCACAGCAAGACGTAAAAAGGTGCAAAAATGAATCCCCTCAACTACAGACCAATGAACTTGTTTCCAATTATCAACAAAGTCATGGAATCCACCATCACAGTTGACGTAAAATCATTCCTTTTCTCCAACAGCATCATCTCAGATCAATTCTGATTCAGACCTGGTTACTCCACCTCGGACATGCTGCTTTTACTCGCACAACAATGGATGAAGGCCCTCAATGTTAGACATGAGATCAGGGCTATCTCTCGATATATCTCGAGCATTTGATACAGTCTGATACAGAATCCTTTCTTTTACTCTCCCTGTCAAGGCTGGTGTACCCCAAGGCAGTGTTTTCAGCTCCATCTTATTCCTGATCTTCATCAATGATCTCTCTGACTCTCTGGAAAATCATTATCTCTTTGCTGATGACTCTACCCTCTGCTGTGACATCCCTCATCCTTCTGACAGCAGCCTCATCTCTCTCTCTCTCTCTCTCTCTCTCTCTGTCTCCTCAGACCATGACAAAATCACAATGTGGTCAAACACTTGGAATAAGTCTTTCAACCCAGAGAAATCCCACACACTCACTCTCTCTCCGAAGGGACCTTACCACAGACCCTCCATCTACTTTCTCAGCAAGCGTCTCAAAAAGAATCAGTGACTCAAACTCTTGGGTCTCACTTTCAGCCATGATCTCTCTTGGGCAAACCACATTTCAAAGTTGGCCTCCAAAGCCAGACGCCAAATGGGCATCCTCTGTCCTTCGTTGGCACACCTGAGCTCCGATGCACCTACAAGGGCTTTCATCCGCAGCTTGATGCATTACTGCTGTCCCTCCCCTCTGGGCTGGCTCCCCTGCTTCACATTTTGTTCAGCTTGACACCGTGGAAACCAAGGCTTTCAAGATAAGAATCTCTCACGATGAAGCTGAGTCTATGGGCCGATCACTTCACCATCGCCGACAGGTCACCCCAACTCATTTATTCCCCTTTTTCCCCACCTTTGGAACCACTTTCCACAATCTGTTCAATCCCATTCTTCCCTCCGGGTCAGAACACAACTGTTCTCCACCATCTCACGTCACCCCCCATCCAAAACCATGGTCTTTTCTAGACCCATTAAAACACGGCCCACTCCTCCCAAAACTGTGCCTACATATCCATCGTGTTCATCCATTGCCTCTCCCCTACCATTCATCGTTACCTACATCCCCTGGTTGTCTATCTCCATCAACTTTCTCCCTCTGTACTGCTGTTGGCATTTCCCCTTTCTCTTGCTGTTCCCTTTGCTATGTTGTGTCCTTTGCTTTGCTTCAACGAGCCTAGATCTTGCAAAAAAATACTTGCAGGGGGAAAATGCCTGCTTGCTGTGCAAACCCAATATGGGTAAGCTTCACTTCCGCTGTGGAACGACACGGACATTCTGAACACCTTCCTTGTCGGTCGAAATGATTGGTTGACCTCAACGTAGGGATTTCTTCAACATCTTCATAACCAGCCTCGATGGCACACTCAGCTCCATATTGTTTCAAAACGAGGAGGATTGTCTGCTGAAGCCTTAAATCACCATTTAACTTTTGTATGTTTAAAGTGATCAAAGGCTCTTGGAAGAACTTGTACAGAAACCACATGCAGAACAAAGACATTAGTAAAGAGTATTTTTACATGTACAATCTATAACATTAAAACGCTTATTTCTGAAGTTTGTAATCAGAACTTCTCTCCAGCTATTGCTCCTGTCGCCCTAAGATATGTGTGATACAATGTAGTTATGACTAAACCTTCCATATAAGCATACCTATGTCTCCAAATGTCTAAGTGTGGAATAAAAGCTGAAAATCAGTGAAAAGTTTTGAATAACTCGCGCCATTTTGTTTTACGCACAGTGAGATGCTGCACTTGATACCGAGGAGAAGAAGAAGACGTCCCGATGTGTGGCAGACGCGCATCGACTCGAGGGGCATGCTACGCCTTTTAATACAAATATAAATGCGATCAGAAATGTAACGGGGATACTTACCAGTAACCACACTATAAAAGACAACACTGCAGTTGAATACAAAGCGATATTCAGGAGATCCACCAGAATGAATGTTGGTGACAACTGACAATTATTTTTTTGGTGACAACTGACACAAAAAGGAAGTGGGAAGGCAGCAGGCAATGCGCACGCGTGGCCGCCAATGTGACATCAGCCTGGATCTATCTATAATTCCAGCAATCTCTGTGTGTCTGTCTGTGTGTCTGTGTGTCTGTGACCGCTGTTTCTCGACAACCACGGGTCCGATATACTTGAAACTTGCCAGGTATATTGCTGGGGACCCGAGGATGTGCCTTTTCAAGGTTTGTAATTAATCGGACAAGTACCTACCGAGCTATGTCCAAAAAACGCTTCAACCAATCAGAGAGCAGCGAGCTATCACGTGTGCCGAACCGTTAATGCAATGCAAGCGTTAATGCGTTAATGCAAGGCTTTTCTTTTTTTCCCTCTTCTCTTTCTACTTTTCCTTGCGATTAAATTGCAAACAGCCAAAATACGTTGGCGCTAATTGAATAATTGGCCATTAACACTAAAATAATCGTAACTGCGATATGCCAACTTCCGGACAGTGCAGCCTTCCATGTTGTTGTTGTTTGCAGCAGCTGTTTGCAGCAAGGCAAGGCTTTTCAACTATGTTGCCGTTAAACTATGTTTTAAAACGAATTCAAACTGCGATTAAATTAAAACGATTCATCCTAACTGCGATTTGCGAACTTCCGGACAGTGACGACTTATCTTCCGGCAGCCAATCACAGAACGCTCTGTTGCGTAGGCGTGGCCGATGTGAGACGAGCGGAGCTGAGCGCGTTACGAGCTGACCGCCATTACGGTACGTAATTCGATTTCTTATGCGCATTATTTCTCCCAATTCAGTCAGAGCGAAGGGCGGAAGCGAAGAGCGTTGCTTTTTTTGTTTACGGGCGTACGGGCGGGGTAGAGCGTACGGGTAGCGTTTTTTTTTTTTTTTTGGCCACGGAACGGGCACCCACGTACGGGCAATGCCCTAGTATTTATCAATACCGCAAGGTGGAAGCACGCCTAGCCAGCGAGCTGCGGCTTTTGTCCAGCCAGTTATCACTGGTTATGTTATCATACCGCAAGCGGATATGCAGTCTATACAACTATATACAACTATACAACTCCAAATGTCTATAAGTGTGGAATAAAAGCTGAAAATCAGTGAAGAGTTTTGAACAACTCGCACCATTTTGTGCGCCATTTAAAACTTTTCACTGATTTTCAGCTTTTATTCCACACTGAACCATGCAGTTAGTTTGTATGAACATAAACACTATTTATGCCCGTGATTCTCACGGGTTACCACTAGTAAGGATATTAATAGACAACGGACAAACATTACGAGATGTGGGATTTCAACCTGGATTCCCTGCATAATGAGCAAAGCATTCAGATTGGAACAACAGACCAGCACGATACAGTTTATGGTTCGGTTTACCCGGGAGAACATCACAGAACGTTAAAATTGCATGAACATCTGCAGGTGAAAAAAATTGATTAACATGTGCCTCCACCTTTTGCTCAGCTGTAACAGGCAGCGGCACCTACCAAAATGACCACTAAAAAAAAAAGATTACCAAAGCCAAAGGATGATGGCGTTACCATACACAATGACATTTCAAATGTGTGCAAGCACGCACGCACCCATACTCAAAATGACCCTCACAGTGAGCATAAAGTTTTGTGATCATTAAAATTGGGCTTTTGTGATCAACAAAACCTGTGGCTAATTCAAATGATCGAACATGGTTTAGAAAGAAACACCTTTCTATACAAGGTCCCACAGTTGACAGTGCAGGTCAGAGCAGAAACTCTATCATGAAGTCCAAGGAACTGTCAGAAGAACACCAAGATTTAATTGTGAAGAGGCATGGATCTGGGGAAAGGTATTAAACAATTTTTAGAGTGTTGAAAGTTCCCAGGAGCACAGTGAGCTCAATCAATAGGAAATGGAAAGAATATGGAACTACCAAGACTTTTCCTAGAGCTGGCCATCTGACCAAACTGGGCAAGAAGGATCTTGGTCAGGGAGGTGACCAAGAACGCAAAGACCTTGGCTGAGATGGGAGAAGCTGCCAGAAGCACACCAGTCTCTGCAGCACTTCAAAAATCAAGGCTTCATGGGAGAGTGGCCAGACAAAGCCACTCCGGAGAAAAAAAGGCACATGACAGCACGCCTGGAGTTTGCAAAACGTGAAAGGCAGAGCCTGAGGAAAAAGATTATGTGGTCTGATGAGATGAAAATTGAACTTTTTGGCCTGAATGCAAAGAGCTATGTCTGGCAGCAACCGAGCACATCCCATCACCCACGTAACACCATCCTAACCATGAAGCACGGTGGTGGCAGCATCATGTTATGGGGATGCTTTTCAGCGGCAGGGACTGGGAGACTTGTAAGGATAGAGGGAAAAATGAATGGAACCAAATACAGGCAAATTCTTGAGAACCGGCTTCATAGTGCAAAAGATCTTAGACTGCGGCAAAGATTTACATTCCAACAGGACAATGACCCCAAGGATTCAGTCACTGCAACACTGGAACGGCTTCAAACAGGAACGTGAAAGTCATTGAGTAGCCCAACCAAAGGCTGGACCTCAATCCCATTGAGAATCTGTGGAAAGACTTGAAGGTTGATGTTCACCGACGCTTCCCATCCAACTTGACAGAGCTTGAGGAAATCTGCAAGGAAGAATGGGAGAAACTCCCCAAATCCAGATGTGCAAAGCTGATACAGACACAGCCAAGAAGACTCGAAGCTGTAATCGCTGTCAAAGGCGCTTCTACGAAGTAATGACTCGGAGGATTGAATACGTACATAAATTAGATGTTTCTGCGTTTCATTTTTAATTATTCTGTAAATATTTCATTTTCAAAAATTCCACTGACAATTATGGGGTATTATGTGTGGATCAGTGACAAAAGAAATTCTCAATTGAAACCATTCTTAATTCAGGCTGTAACAACAAAATGTGGAAAATGTCAAGGGGTGTGAATATTTTCTGAAGGCATTGTAAAAAAATCAACACCCATGTGATGAATCGTAACCAACTTGGATTACTCGAGCGCCGTGGCGATAGTGATTCCCAGTGACTTCAAGTAGTGGTGCACAAAACCTCCAAGTGGAGACATTTCCTTGTAAACGAATCCAACAGTTGTAGAAGAGGCCAGATGTAACATTTGGTTGGGGTTGCAAATGAATCAAGTTGAACATTCACAGGGACTCGTCGACTTGCGAAACAAAACTGCACTTTTGTGTTGCAGATGGATCGAACGTCTTGGCGCGAAACATGATCCGGTAACAACCACTTGTGAAAGGAATCAAAACTTCACCCGATTCGTGATGCCATCACGGATTGTCATGAAATAAATAAATAAATAAATAGGTATCAGATGAAGACAAAACGAACATTCAGCATTTACAGATGGATGTTTCGTATGCAGCCTGTGGCTGCTGGTTGCATCATTTTCTGGGGTCGTGGCTGTGCTGCTGATGCAGCTTACTACAGATGGACGACACCACAGGCACGTTGTATGGGCCTCATCAACACTTCAGATAGCCCTTGATTGGTTAGCCCCAAACAGGATAAATGACGGGAGTGAAATGTACAACCTTAAATTGATGCAAAATTCACTCGCACACAATGAAATGCAATGTTTTGCAACTTCCACCTCTTTACAATATGGTTTCAAGTTTGAGCTGTGCGACGAACCTTGCAAGAGAGGATGTTCCCAAATGCAGAAAAGGTGTCGTACATGGCCTTGTTATCGATGGACTTGTCTAGGTTTTTGATGAACACGTTGCCCACACCTGACTTGCGAAGAGACGGGTCACGCTGAGACCACATGATACGGATTGGCTTACCCTTGATGACGTCAAAATTCATAGTGTCCAGCGCTCGCTCGGCTGGAACGGCAAGAACAGTGGACAAAGATTGTTTGGAGAAGCAAAGACACATTTGGTTCAAAAGCAATTAAATGTGCACCATAACAAACCCTGCCTTTTAAATTGCCCTTAAAATCCCATACCCAGCATTCTCACATTCTGTTTCTCCTACCCTCCAGATTAGTCCTCCCCTCCTCCTTCCCTTTAACCTCCAACACGCAAACTTCTCCCCTTCACTACTCTTTCTCTCTTACTCCCACCTTAAAACCCACGAGCACACTGTCCACCATGCTCCCCCTCTTCATCACCCCCCTCCCCCCCCACCACAACTCTCGTGTCCATCTCCCATCGGAAGACGTCATCATCCCAATCCACAAAATAATGCTCCCCTCCGACACCCAACACCACCACCCCTTCCTCATCAGACTCCACCATCCTCCCCCCCCCCCCCCGCATCATCATCATCCTCCTCTTCCTCCTCCTCCTCCTCCTCCTCCTCCTCTTCACCTCAACAGACTCCACCATCCTCCCTCACCCCCCGCATCATAACCTCCTCCTCCTCACCTCAACAGACTCCACAACCCTCCTGCATCGATCAGACTGAATCAACCGCCACCCATTCTTCATCAGACTCCACCACCTCACTCCATTAACCTCCCTTGCATTAGACTCCATCACAATTCCTCAGAAACCTCCCTGCTTCTTCCATCAATATTCACCCCTCTATCTTCCTCAAATTCCAACCTCCCTCCCTCTTCCATCAGACCCAAGCCTCCCTCCCTCTTCCATCAGACCCAAACCTCCCTCCCTCTTCCATCAGACCCAAACCTCCCTCCCTCTTCCATCAGACCCAAACCTCCCTCCCTCTTCCATCAGACCCAAACCTCCCTCCGTCTACCATTAGACCCAAACCTCCCTCCGTCTACCATCATACCCAAACCTCCCTCCGTCTACCATCAGACCCAAACCTCCCTCCGTCTACCATCAGACCCAAACCTCCCTCCGTCTACCATCAGACCCAAACCTCCCTCCGTCAACCATCAGACCCAAACCTCCCTCCGTCTACCATCAGACCCAAACCTCCCTCCGTCTACCATCAGACCCAAACCTGCCTCCGTCTACCATCAGACCCAAACCTGCCTCCGTCTACCATCAGACCCAAACCTCCCTCCCTCTTCCATCAGACCCAAACCTCCCTCCCTCTTCCATCAGACCCAAACCTCACTCCCTCTTCCATCAGACCCAAACCTCCCTCCGTCTACCATCAGACCCAAACCTGCCTCCGACTTCCATCAGACCCAAACCTCCCTCCGTCTACCATCAGACCCAAACCTCCCTCCGTCTACCATCAGACCCAAACCTCCCTCCGTCTACCATCAGACCCAAACCTCCCTCCACCATCAGACCCAAACCTCCCTCCGTCTACAATCAGACCCAAACCTCCCTCCGTCTACCATCAGACCCAAACCTCCCTCCGTCTACCATCAAAACAAACCTCCCTCCGTCTACCATCAGACCCAAACCTCCCTCCGTCTACCATCAGACCCAAACCTCCCTCCGTCTACCATCAGACCCAAACCTCCCTCCGTCTACCATCAGACCCAAACCTGCCTCCGTCTACCATCAGACCCAAACCTGCCTCCGTCTACCATCAGACCCAAACCTGCCTCCGTCTGCCATCAGACCCAAACCTGCCCCTGTCTACCATCAGACCCAAACCTCCCTCCGTCTTCCATCAGACCCAAACCTCCCTCCGTCTTCCATCAGACCCAAACCTCCCTCCGTCTTCCATCAGACCCAAACCTCCATCCGTCTTCCATCAGACCCAAACCTCCCTCCGTCTTCCATCAGACCCAAACCTCCCTCCGTCTTCCATCAGACCCAAACCTCCCTCCGTCTTCCATCAGACCCAAACCTCCCTCCGTCTTCCATCAGACCCAAACCTCCCTCCGTCTTCCATCAGACCCAAACCTCCCTCCGTCTTCCATCAGACCCAAACCTCCCTCCCTCTTCCATCAGACCCAAACCTCCCTCCCTCTTCCATCAGACCCAAACCTCCCTCCGTCTTCCATCAGACCCAAACCTCCCTCAGTCTTCCATCAGACCCAAACCTCCCTCCGTCTTCCATCAGACCCAAACCTCCCTCCAACTTCCATCAGACCCAAACCTCCCTCAGTCTTCCATCAGACCCAAACCTCCCTCAGTCTTCCATCAGACCCAAACCTCCCTCCGTCTTCCATCAGACCCAAACCTCCCTCTCCCATCAGACTCCAACATCTCTTCCTCCCTCATCGGATGCCAGCATCCTTTCTCCTTCTTCACTCGGATGCCAACCCCCTTCCCTCCCTCTTCCATCAAAAGCCAACCCCCTTCCCTCCCTCTTCCATCAGACGCCAACCCCCTCCCCTCCCTCTTCCATCTTACATCAACCTCCTTCACTCCCTCATCAGACGCCAACCTCCTTCCCTCCCTCTTCCATAAGTTGCCAACCCCCTTCCCTCCCTCTTATATCAGACTCGACCACCATAACCCACCTCCCCCCAATCCTTCTGGCTTCAATACCAACCCACCCCCCCTTCCATCTGGCATCACCACCAACACCCCCCCCTTCCTTCTGGCTTCAGCACCAACCCCCCCTTCCTTCTGGCTTCAGCACCAACCCCCCCCTTCCTTCGAGCATCAGCACCAACCCACCCCCCCTTCCTTCAAGCTTCAGCACCAACCCCCCCCCCCTGCCTTCTGGCTTCAACACCAACCCCCTCTTCCTTCTGGCTTCAACACCAACCCCCTCTTCCTTCTGGCTTCAGCACCAACCCCCCCTTCCTTCTAGCTTCAGCACCAACCCCCCCTTCCTTCTAGCTTCAGCACCAACCCCCCCTTCCTTCTAGCTTCAGCACCAACCCCCCCTTCCTTCTGGCTTCAGCACCAACCCCCCCTTCCTTCTGGCTTCAGCACCAACCCCCCTTTCCTTCTGGCTTCAGCACCAACCCCCCCTTCCTTCTGGCTTCAGCACCAACCCCCCCTTCCTTCTGGCTTCAGCACCAACCCCCCCTTCCTTCTGGCTTCAGCACCAACCCCCCCTTCCTTCTGGCTTCAGCACCAACCCCCCCCCTTCCTTCTGGCTTCAGCACCAACCCCCCCTTCCTTCTGGCTTCAGCACCAACCCCCCCTTCCTTCTGGCTTCAGCACCAACCCCCCCTTCCTTCTGGCGTCACCAACCAACCCGCCCTTCCTTCTAGCTTCAGCACCAACCCCCCCCTTCCTTCTGGCATCATCAACCAACCCCCCCCCCCTTCCTTCGAGCTTCAACAACAACCAACCCCCCCCCCCTTCCTTCGAGCTTCAGCACCAACCCCCCCTTCCTTCTAGCTTCAGCACCAACTCCCCCTTCCTTCTAGCTTCAGCACCAACCCCCCTTCCTTCTAGCTTCAGCACCAAACCCCCCCCCCTTTCCTTCTAGCTTCAGCACCAACCCCCCTTCCTTCTCGCTTCACCAACCAACCCCCCCTTCCTTCGAGCTTCAACACCAACCAACCAACCCCCCCTTCCTTCAAGCTTCAGCACCAACCCACCCCTTCCTTCAAGCTTCAGCACCAACCCCCCCTCCCTTCTCGCTTCAGCACCAACCCCCCCCCTTCCTTCTATCTTCAGCACCAACCCCGCCTTCCTTCTAGCTTCAGCACCAACCCCCCCCTTCCTTCTAGCTTCAGCACAAACCCCCCCCCCCTTCCTTCTAGCTTCAGCACCAACCCCCCCTTCCTTCCAGCTTCAGCACCAACCCCCCCTTTCTTCTGGCTTCAGCACCAACCCCCCCTTCCTTCTAGCTTCAACACCAACCCCCCCTTCCTTCTAGCTTCAACACCAACCCCCCCCCCCTTCCTTCTATCTTCAGCACCAACCCCGCCTTCCTTCTAGCTTCAGCACCAACCCCGCCTTCCTTCTAGCTTCAGCACCAACCCCCCCTTCCTTCCAGCTTCAGCACCAACCCCCCGGTCCTTCTAGCTTCAGCACCAACCCCCCCTTCCTTTTAGCTTCAGCACCAACCCCCCCTTCCTTCCAGCTTCAGCACCAACCCCCCCCCTTCCTTCTAGCTTCAGCACCAACCCCCCCTTCCTTCTAGCTTCAGCACCAACCCCCCCTTCCTTCTAGCTTCAGCACCAACCCCCCTTCCTTCTAGCTTCAGCACCAACCCCCCCTTCCTTTTAGCTTCAGCACCAACCCCCCCTTCCTTCCAGCTTCGGCACCAACCCCCCCTTCCTTCTGGCTTCAGCACCAACCCCCCCTCCCTTCTAGTTTCAGCACCAACCCCCCCCCCTTCATTCTAGCTTCAGCACCAACCCCCCCCTCCTTCTAGCTTCAGCACCAACCCCCCCTTCCTTCTAGCTTCAGCACCAACCCCCCCTTCCTTCTAGCTTCAGCACCAACCCCCCCTTCCTTCTAGCTTCAACACCAACCCCCCCTTCCTTCTAGCTTCAGCACCAACCCCCCCTTCCTTCTAGCTTCAGCACCAACCCCCCCCCCTTCCTTCTAGCTTCAGCACCAACCCCCCCTTCCTTCTAGCTTCAGCACCAACCCCCCCCTTTCTTCTAGCTTCAACACCAACACCCCCTTCCTTCTCGCTTCAGCACCAACCCTCCCCCCCTTCCTTCTAGCTTCAGCACCAACCCCCCCTTCCTTCTAGCTTCAGCACCAACCCCCCCTTCCTTCTAGCTTCAGCACCAACCCCCCCTTCCTTCTAGCTTCAGCACCAACCCCCCCCCCCCTTCATTCTAGCTTCAGCACCAACCCCCCCTTCCTTCTAGCTTCAGCACCAACCCCCCCTTCCTTCTAGCTTCAGCACCAACCCCCCCCTTCCTTCTTGCTTCAGCACCAATCCCCCCTTCCTTCTTGCTTCAGCACCAATTACCCCTTCCTTCCAGCTTCAGTACCAATCCCCCCTCTCCTTCGAGCTTCACCAACCCCCCCACCCCCCTTCTAGCT
The DNA here is from genome assembly GCF_964187855.1 of Myxine glutinosa. Taxonomy (NCBI): domain Eukaryota; kingdom Metazoa; phylum Chordata; class Myxini; order Myxiniformes; family Myxinidae; genus Myxine; species Myxine glutinosa. Next base: position 125,460,116 of record NC_136268.1, read on the forward strand.
TCACCAACCCCCCTTCCTTCCAGCTTCAGCACCAACCCCCCCTTCCTTCTAGCTTCAGCACCAACCCCCCCTTCCTTCTAGCTTCAGCACCAACCCCCCCCTTCCTTCTAGCTTCAGCACCAACCCCCCTTCCTTCCAGCTTCAGCACCAACCCCCCTTCCTTCCAGCTTCAGCACCAACCCCCCTTCTTTTTGCCTTCAGCACTAACCCCCCTTCCTTCTACCTTCAGCACCAAACCCCCCTTCCTTCAAGCTTCAGCACCAACCCCCCCTTCCTTCTAGCTTCAGCACCAACCCCCCCTTCCTTCTAGCTTCAGCACCAACCCCCCCCTTCCTTCTAGCTTCAGCACCAACCCCCCTTCCTTCCAGCTTCAGCACCAACCCCCCTTCCTTCCAGCTTCAGCACCAACCCCCCTTCTTTTTGCCTTCAGCACTAACCCCCCTTCCTTCTACCTTCAGCACCAAACCCCCCTTCCTTCAAGCTTCAGCACCAACCCCCCCTTCCTTCAAGCTTCAGCACCAACCCCCCCCCCCCTTTCTTCAAGCTTCAGCACCAACCCCCCCCCCTTCCTTCTAGCTTCAGCACCAACCCCCCCTTTTTCTAGCTTCAGCACCAACGCCCCCTTCCTTCTAGCTTCAGCACCAACCCCCCCCCCCCCTTTTTCTAGCTTCAGCACCAACGCCCCCTTCCTTCTCGCTTCAGCACCAACCCCCTTCTTTTTGGTATCACTACCAACGCCCCTCCCCCTCTTTCCGCCTTCCAGGCTCAGTCACCACCCCGAACCCCTTCCTTGGGATCCACCAAACCCCCCCCCCCCTCCTTTCCTTCAGGCCTTCACCACCACCATCCCCTCGGAGTCGGTGCCGACCATTACCGTCGCTACAACCTAACGTCGCCTCCCAACCCACAACGTAACGTCGCCTCCCAACCCAAAATTGCAACAGCATGAATTTTCCACTAACCGCAAACATGTAACATGTAAACCACTGTACGGCAGAACACACTGTTTTCACACCACCACCACCTACACTCTCACCCAACACGTCCGAATAGAATTAGAAACCAAGCTCGCACACATCCTCAGTCCTCACCGCAATCGGGCTGCTCACCGTCCGCAGGTTGCTGGAAGTTCACGTAAGCGTATCCGAGAGAGCGTCTCGTCATCATGTCACGACACACGCGGATCGACAACACAGGTCCAGCCGGAGAGAACTTCTCATACAGCATGGCTTCCGTCACGTCGGGATGCAAGTCACCCACGTAGAGCGACGCCATGGGGTAACTCGGTCCGCTGGGGTTCATGGTGGCGCCAACAGGAGGCCCGAAGGCCCGTACGTTCGATGTAGGTGTTGTCGTAGTCGAAGAGTCGGCGTCAGCAGCTTATTCTCTCCGTGGGAGGCGCAAGCAGAGACGCTCGTCCGAACGCACCTCACCTTGGGATTGGGATCGGCGGTTGCGTCCGTTAAAAAACCGTTTCGTAGGAGTAGTTTCCTTTTTAAAAAATTATTTTATTATTTTGCGATTTTTTATAGTTTTGTTTTTTTGTGAGGGGGGGGGGGGGCACGGGTTATGCTATATTGACGTACGAGCCGTGCGCGAGAAAGAAAGACCCCTCAGGAGGGAATCCCTTTACCACGCACGAGCGTGTCTCGAGCTCGCAGCCGGGAAAGTTAAAGGGAAGTAGTCCCTCCGGTGCAGTTATTATATACGCTTGTATCCATCCGCTTACCGCACGCAATTTCCGGCGAGTCGTTGTATCGATTCGCAAAGCTTGACATATATTAATTAACAAACGCATCGAAGGAATTGTTTTCAATTAAAAAAAATGTTTGCATCCCACGTGGCACCAACCCCCCCTGTTGTGTGCAGTATTTCTATTTATTTTTTAATTCTTTATTTTCAAGGGGTATTATTTTAACAAAATGTTTACATCCCACGTGGAAGCCTGTTCTGTGCAGTATTTCTATTTATTTATTTTTTCCAAGGGGTATTATTTTAACAAAATGTTTGCATCCCACGGAGCCTGTTCAGTGCAGTATTTCTATTTTTTTTTTTTACTATTATATATTTTTTCAAGGGGTATTATTTTAACAAAATGTTTACATCCCACGTGGGAGCCTGTTCAGTGCAGTATTTCTATTTTTTTTTTTTTTTTTTTCCAAGGGGTATTATTTTAACAAAATGTTTGCATCCCACGTGGGAGCCTGTTCTGTGCAGTATTTCTATTTATTTATTTATTTTCAAGGGGTATTATTTTAACAAAATGTTTACATCCTACGTGGGAGCCTGTTCAGTGCAGTATTTCTATTTTTTTTTTTTTTTTTCCAAGGGGTATTATTTTAACAAAATGTTTGCATCCCACGTGGGAGCCTGTTCTGTGCAGTATTTCTATTTATTTATTTATTTTCAAGGGGTATTATTTTAACAAAATGTTTGCATCCCACGTGGGAGCCTGTTCTGTGCAGTATTTCTATTTATTTATTTATTTTCAAGGGGTATTATTTTAACAAAATGTTTACATCCCACGTGGAAGCCTGTTCTGTGCAGTATTTCTATTTTTTTTTTTTTTTTTTCCAAGGGGTATTATTTTAACAAAATGTTTACATCCCACGTGGGAGCCTGTTCTATGCAGTATTTCTATTTTTTTTTTTTTTTTGTCCAAGGGGTATTATTTTAACAAAATGTTTACATCCCACGTGGGAGCCTGTTCTGTGCAGTATTTCTATTTATTTATTTATTTTCAAGGGGTATTATTTTAACAAAATGTTTACATCCCACGTGGAAGCCTGTTCTGTGCAGTATTTCTATTTTTTTTTTTTTTTTTTTCCAAGGGGTATTATTTTAACAAAATGTTTACATCCCACGTGGGAGCCTGTTCTATGCAGTATTTCTATTTTATTTTTTTTCCAAGGGGTATTATTTTAACAAAATGTTTACATCCCACGTGGGAGCCTGTTCTGTGCAGTATTTCTATTTTTAATTAATATGACCCGACTGCAAAGCCGCAATGAGCCAGCGAAGCCAAAGCCTCGATTGACCTTTTTCGCAATTTGTTTTGTATACTTCCGCATCCGCAAGATGGCGGCCTCCATTCAGTGATTTGGTGCGTCAAAGCTTCGAAATTCTCAAAGGATCCAGCAAAATCTGGCTTTTCAACATAATATGTACCCGTTCATTCACAACACCGGCTTCGCCGGCTACTAGTACCCGAGTGCAAAGCCGCAATGAGCCGGCGAAGCCAAAGCCTCTTGCCACTATTTTACCCATCACTATGGCATCAGTAGGTTAGGTAGTTGGTAGTAGGTAGGTGTAGTAGGTACCGTACCCACGGAGGTATATAATAAACTGGAGAGCCAATGACGGCTGTCGGCTGAAGCTAGCGGAAGTTGCTTGGCGGCCATATTGGGAAGCCGATTGTGTCTGCGCTCGAGAGATGAATACGATCCAGTCATCAAAGCTTTCGCACTCACTCTTCAATTTTATTCTGCTAAAGGATACGACTATGTTCGAGAGACATTCGACTTGGCACTGCCAAGTCCATCCACAATCCGGAAATGGTACAGCGCAATTGATGGTTCACCTGGTTTTAGTGCAGTTGTATTCCAAGCACTAGAGAGCCGGTTTAAAGCAGAGAAGGAGACTGGCAAGAGAACACTGTGTAGCCTGATGTTAGACGAGATGGCCATCATGAAGGCAATTGACTTTTTAGGGGACAAGGTATTGGGGTACGTCGACATCGGAAACGGAGTCCAAGATGACAGTGCTCCCCAGGCCAGCAACGCACTGGTTTTCATGCTGGTTGCACTGAATGACAGTTGGAAAGTGCCTGTAGCATACTTTATGATAAATGGATTGTCGGGGAAGGAACAGGCGAATTTGGTGACACAATGTCTACTAAAATTGCATGATATCGGTGCAGAGGTGGTTTCCTTAACTTGCGATGGACCGTCCGCTCATTTGACAATGTTACGTGAGCTAGGTGCCGACATCACGCCGCAGAATGTGAAACCAACATTTCCCCACCCAGCAAATCCCGAAAAGAAAATTTGTGTTGTACTCGATGCATGTCACATGCTTAAACTTGCAAGAAACTGTCTTGGATCCATGAAAATGATGGAGGATGGCAACAAAAAAGTCATCGCGTGGAAATACATCCAGGCACTCTTTGATCTGCAGAAGAGGGAAGGCTTGCGTCTGGGAAATAAGCTCTCCCGGAAACACATCGAGTGGAAGAGCAATGTCATGAAGGTGGACACAGCTGCTCAGACATTGAGCACTAGTGTGGCAGATGCAATTCGGTTTTGCAGGGACACTTTGCAACTATCAGAATTTCAGGGCAGTGAGGCTACCTGCCAATACATTGAAACATTGGACAAACTGTTTGACATTCTAAATTCTCGCAATCCATTGGCACGAAACTACAAGGCACCACTCATGACATCACGAGAAGGACTTTTCCTGCCATTCCTGGATACTGCCTACAGTTACTTGTCCAACATCAAAAACATGAATGGTCAAGTTATGACCAATACGCGTTTGAAAACCCCCTTCATTGGTTTCATGATCTGCATAGAGAGTGTCAAAATTTTGTATTTCACATATGTCAAACCTGCCTCATCTCCCCTGCGATACCTGCTCACGTACAAAATGAGCCAAGACCACATTGAACTTTTCTTTGGAGCGGTCCGCATTGCATGTGGAAGTGGGAATAACCCAACGGCCCGGCAGTTTGTTGCCGCATATAAGCGCCTCTTGATGCGACATGACATCAAGTCTGCAAGTGGGAACTGTTCTGCACAGGACTCAACCAGAATCCTGAATGCGGCTTCCTTCAAGTGCGTTGCAAAGCAGGCTGTGCCTGACGAGAGTCACGACATTTTGGTGGCCAGACGATACGACCTGGAGTTGAGATCGCCGGCAAAAGAGGACCACGACTATGCGGATATTCCAAATTTTGAGCAACTTTCCATCTTTACAGAGTCATGTGTTGGCTATATTGCCGGCTATGTGGTGAGGATGGTGAGGAAGACTCTGAAGTGTAGCCAATGTCTTTCTGCATTGACCAGTAACAACGAAGAATGGCAAACCACACCAATGTACAGCCTGATTGTTACCAAGAACAGGGGTGGCCTCATAGTTCCCTCGCACAGTGTTGTTCGTGTCTGTGAGGCGACTGAACGCTGTGTCAAGAGGCTCCTGGCTGTAAGCAATGGCAAAATGCCTCGTGAAAGTGGGATAAGAGTGGCAATTTCCACTTCTGTCCTTTCTGAGGTCGGTCGGTCTACATTTGCTTCCTTGGATCGGCACATGTTTGACTGTGAGGCAGACAGCAACCATGTGTTTGCTTTAATACATTCTGTATCACAATCATACAGCAAGATACGTTTCCATCATGTTGTGAGAACACTCGATGATGACATGAAGGAAGAGCGCATCAGGAAAAAATATTGCAAACTGGTCCTGTTTGCTCACCAGTGAGGCAACACCAGAGCAAGCTGAAATATAAGAGCGACCTCATCTCTACATGGTGTGGGTGTGTTTTGTGGGTTAACTGTGAATTGTGTGGGTTAACTACATGACAGCGTTTCATGTCATTTATGTGACTGACTCACTGTTGATGTGTTGCTGACCCATGTCAGTGTAGAATAAACTCTGGTTATCATTATATCTGCGTGGTTTCTAACATCTCGGTAATAGAAACATACACATCTTAGTTACAATATAATGACTGAATTAAGTAACATCATATAACATGACAACAAATCAGATCTTTATATTGAGGAATATTATAGAACAAGCCAAAGAATGGCAAACGACGATGTACCTCAATTTTATAGATTTCTAGAAAGCTTTCGACTCCTTGCCCAGAGAAAGTCTGGGTCATAATGAAGAAATACAGCATACCTGGAAAATTAGTGAACCTTGTAAAAGCCCTTTACCAAGACTTTCAATGTGCGGTCGTCGACCAAGGTGAAACAACAGAATGGTTCAAGGTGAAGACAGGAGTTAAACAGGGGTGTAACATGTCAGGATTCTTATTCCTACTAGTGGGTGATTGGGTCATGAGAAGAACGATAAAGAACACCGAGCGGTAATTTTGGGCACTTTTTTTTCAAACAAGCTCTAAACCATTGGATTCCCCAGGAAAAATGCGTCTAGAACCAACTTCAAACTTAATGAACACCATTTCCTTAAAGAACGGGATTCTGAGCCCGAATATCAGTTCAAATATTAGTATTCTATATTAATTAAATAGTCGGCGGTCCTAAAATTCGCTCCAGCTGCATCATCAGTGCGCCACGCCTTTGCTTTGACAGGCTTACGATCGGCTTCCCAATATGGCCGCCAGACTATTTCCGGTGGCTTCACGGCGGCTAATGCTGCGAGGTGGCCAATTGGCTCTCCATATTATATACCTCCGTGACCGTACCTAGTTCAAAATGACACCATTTGCATTCTGGATGAGATTAAAATTTATAAAATTTCCTTCCTGATTAATTAGGTGAATTCCGTCTCAACTTTGGATATTTCCGGCCGTGAAAAACTATCCCTGATGGCCGCGAGATTTCTAAAAAATAATTCTTCGTCAATTTTAGAATATTTGACGCCGTTTTCAGCCTCAGAAACGCGTGACCGGTAATAAGCTTTTTTGAAATATTTTTTCAAATGCTTGAATCTCATTGGTTCCGGTGTTTGGTGACGATTTTCGTTTAAGATAACCAGGGCCCGTGCGGACCTGGGAAACGAGGTTGGTCTTAAAGTATTATAATTACAAATTAGAGGTGCATAAGATGGTGAATCAAGCAAAGACAGGTGAAACAAACTCCTATTGAACTTTTTCGCAATTTTTTATGCATACTTCCGCATCCGCAAGATGGCGGCCTCCATTCAGTGATTTGGTGCATCAAAGCTTGGTATTCTCAAAGGATCCAGCAAAATCTGGTTTTTCAACATAATACGTACGCGCTCATTCACAACACCGGCTTCGCCGGCTACTAGTAGCCGACTGCAAAGCCGCAATGAGCCGGTGAAGCCAAAGCCTCTTGCCACTATTTTACCCATCACTATGGCATCAGTAGGTTAGGTAGTTGGTAGTAGGTAGGTGTAGTAGGTACCGTACCTAGTTCAAAATGACACCATTTGCATTCTGGATGAGATTAAAATTTATAAAATTTCCTTCCTGATTAATTAGGTGAATTCCGTCTCAACTTTGGATATTTCCGGCCGTGAAAAACTATCCCTGATGGCCGCGAGATTTCTAAAAAATAATTCTTCGTCAATTTTAGAATATTTGACGCCGTTTTCAGCCTCAGAAACGCGTGACCGGTAATAAGCTTTTTTGAAATATTTTTTCAAATGCTTGAATCTCATTGGTTCCGGTGTTTGGTGACGATTTTCGTTTAAGATAACCAGGCCCCGTGCGGACCTGGGAAACGAGGTTGGTCTTAAAGTATTATAATTACAAATTAGAGGTGCATAAGATGGTGAATCAAGCAAAGACAGGTGAAACAAACTCCTATTGAACTTTTTCGCAATTTTTTATGCATACTTCCGCATCCGCAAGATGGCGGCCTCCATTCAGTGATTTGGTGCATCAAAGCTTGGTATTCTCAAAGGATCCAGCAAAATCTGGTTTTTCAACATAATACGTACGCGCTCATTCACAACACCGGCTTCGCCGGCTACTAGTAGCCGACTGCAAAGCCGCAATGAGCCGGTGAAGCCAAAGCCTCTTGCCACTATTTTACCCATCACTATGGCATCAGTAGGTTAGGTAGTTGGTAGTAGGTAGGTGTAGTAGGTACCGTACCTAGTTCAAAATGACACCATTTGCATTCTGGATGAGATTAAAATTTATAAAATTTCCTTCTTGATTAATTTCGGTGAATTCCGTCTCAACTTCGGATATTTCCGGCCGTGAAAAACTATTCCCTACGGCCGCAAGATTTCTAAAAAATAATTCTTCGTCAATCTTAGAATATTTGACGCTGTTTTCAGCGTCCGAAATGTGGTAAAAAGCTCTTTTGAAATATTTTTTCAAATGCTCGAATCTCATTGGTTCCGGTAATTGGTGACGATTTTCGTTGAAGATAACCAGGGCCCGTGTGGGCCCGGGGAACGAGGTTGGTCTTAGAGTATTTTAATTACAAATTAGAGGTGCATAAGATTGTGAATCAAACAAAGACGGGTGAAACAAACTCCTATTGAACTTTTTTGCAAATTTTTTATGCATACTTCCGCATCCGGAAGATGGCGGCCTCCATTGAGTGATTTGGTTTTTGAAATATTTTTTCAAATGCTCGAATCTCATTGGTTCCGGTGTTTGGTGACGATTTTCGTTGAAGATAACCAGGCCCTTGCGGGCCGAGGTTGGTCTTAAAGTATTTTAATTACAAATTAGAGGTGCAAAAGTTTGTGAATCAAACAAAGACGGGTGAAACAAACTCCTATTGAACTTTTTTCAATTTCTTATGCATACTTCCGCATCCGCAAGATGGCGGCCTCCATTGAGCGATTTGGTGCGTCAAAGCTTCGAAATTCTCAAGCCAAGGGATCCAGCAAAATCTGGCTTTTCAACATATTATGTACGCGTTCATTGACAACACCGGCTTCGGCGGCTACAACATGATACGTACGCGTTCATTCACAACACCGGCTTCGCCGGCTACTAGTACCCGACTGCAAAGCCGCAATGAGCCGGCGAAGCCAAAGCCTCTTGCCACTATTTTACCCATCACTATGGCATCAGTAGGTTAGGTAGTTGGTAGTAGGTAGGTGTAGTAGGTACCGTACCTAGTTCAAAATGACACCATTTGCATTCTGGATGAGATTAAAATTTATAAAATTTCCTTCTTGATTAACTCGGTGAATTCCGTCTCAACTTCGGATATTTCCGGCCATGAAAAACTATCCCCTACTGCCGCGAGATTTCTAAAAAATAATTCTTCGTCAATTTTAGAATATTTGATGCCGTTTTCAGCGTCCGAAATGTGGTAAAAAGCTTTTTTGAAATATTTTTTCAAATGCTCGAATCTCATTAGTTCCGGTGTTTGGTGACGATTTTCGTTGAAGATAACCAGGGCTCGTGTGGGCCCGGGGAACGAGGTTGGTCTTAAAGTATTTTAATTACAAATTAGAGGTGCATAAGATTGTGAATCAAAAAAAGACGGGTGAAACAAACTCCTATTGATCTTTTTTCAATTTGTTATGCATACTTCCGCATCCGCGATGGCGGCCTCCATTGAGCGATTTGGTGCGTCAAAGCTTCGAAATTCTCAAGGGATCCAGCAAAATCTGACTTTTCAACATAATACGTACGCGTTCATTCACAACACCGGCTTCGCCGGCTAGTTTTTTTTTTTCAAGGGGTATTATTTTAACAAAATGTTTGCATCCCACGTGGGAACCTGTTGTGTGCAGTATTTCTATTTTTAATTATTATTTTTTTATCAAGGGGTATTATTTTAACAAAATATTTACATCCCACGTGGGAACCTGTTGTGTGCAGTATTTCTATATTTTTTTATTTTTTTTCATGGGGTATTATTTTAACAAAATGTTTACATCCCACGTGGGAACCTGTTGTGTGCAGTATTTATATATTTTTTTATTATTATTTTTTCAAGGGGTATTATTTTAATGGTCTGCACTGATGGTGCAGATCACTGATGGTCTGCACTGCGGATGATTCTTTGGTTTATTATGGTATCGTTCCATTCCATTTAGAGTTTAGATAGTGGTTTATTCGGGGGTTTGTCAACTTTCCGCTGTAATAAATGTGAGGAGTGTATTGGCGATCGGTTGGGTGCGTATGTCGGTCGAAGACCTCAAGGGAAGGAAGAAGAAGAAGAATCAGAGCAGCAATGTTTAATGGGATCGATTACAAACACACAGTGTGGAGCGAGGCTCAAGAATGCACCGCCTAACACGCAGCGGGCAATTCCTCAAGACACTCGCTGAAAAATAAGCAAAAAGTCATTTCATTTATAGCAAAATATCAGACAAGAATCTGCGCTAAAGACATAGCAAAACCCTGGGCCATAACGACAACACCTCCCATTGTCCCTTCCTACAGAAGGCCAAACTTGGACAAACAGATGTAAGCATGGGATAGGCTGAGCTTTTTTGGCTCTTTATCTAAACATATCAGACCCGAGCGCAGGTCGAAGAAAATATTCTCATACACTAGGCTAAATGGTAGATGAATGATTGGATACACGTGCTGAATACATTAACAATCAAGGATATGTAATGTCTATATTTCTCCCGAGGTTGGTTACGTCTTTGTTTTTAGGAGACATACTAGAAACTACAAAGATATATAATTAATTATTCCCTTTGCGAAGAAGGCGTTTAGCGACATGTTTTCCCTGTACGTAGGTCGCGACCATATTATCTACTGTTTGGCACATACATTCAAGGACTTGCTTACTGGGCTAAGGATCCACCCTGCACGTCGAGCCTCGAAACCACATTTTGTCCACTCGCCTCTGCCTGCAGCTGAGTTCAAATCAGTTTTTCAGAAGCACGATATATAATTTCAGATGTTATACTCAATTGAGTCATGGGGTTTAAACCCCAATGGCTGACAGTTCCTTCCTTTGTCTTTACAAGACACCTCCTTGGAAAGACACCGTATACCCCAGTGGTCAGCATCCCAATTAGTCACATGCCAGGCACGACATAGCGTCACGCATGCTCAAGAAAGATATCGGCCCTAACTGGCCGTCTAACATTCAACGTATGAATTGTTAGCCATAATTCGCGACGACGGCGCCTGGTTTAAGAGATTGCTGCCGCCCGGCCGGATTCCGAATCCACCCTCGCAGCGGCGTAAGTGCGACCCGGTTGCCAGCCAGATTTAGGGGCCCTCCATATGCAGGCGTGGTCCTCGCGAATTAGGGCAAACAATCGACGTCCAATGCCATCAAGCTTTGTACATGTGATTGCTGGGTGGTGTAAGTGGTGGTGAGGGTGGTTCTTCCGGATACATGTTTGCCATCCGCTCCTTACTGCTGGCATAATAGCAATAACCTTTAAAAGAACCTACACTTTCTAAATCACAGGTATAATCATCCCAACTAAAATCATCATTATCAGAATCCCAAGCATCAATAGGTTCATCGTTTTCCCCACATACTCCTTTCTTTTCTGCCAATAACATATCCAAAGCCACTTGATTCTGCATCACCATCGTTCGCATATGCACTAATTCGTTTTCCAATTGTAGTTCTGCGATTCGGGTTTCGTTTCCAATTCGTTCCATTACTAATGCGAGACTATCTATTAGCCAATCATTCATAATACATAAGAGGTGTTAGCCAGTACACGCAAGGGGTTTTCCACACAAGTATCACAGTCATCACAAAAATTCAATACAGGCAGCAGCCAGTTCCCACATGGGATCAACACAAGTATCACAGTCATCACAAAATTCAATACAATTTTCTGGAGCGCTGGTCACAACTGCCTTGTTGAAGGGCCCATTCAGGTCGACGGCCTCTGTGGTCAGAACCATAGTCGTTGTCGGCGGCTTCTTCACTTTCCATCCTGTAAAATACTTTCTTACACACACCATGGTCAAATTCCTAGCCCCCCGTCCCACCAATTGGCATTTAGTTACCTTATCTCTCAGATGGTTGGCTTATTCATAGCCGCATTTCCTGTGTCGTGTCTGGAAATTCAAATGCCATATTTACTTTCACCAATTTCTGAAAATACCTTCCTTTTAATCATCTTCCCTACATCTAATAATACATGATTTACCAAATTTACCTTGGGAAAAATGGATCCCAGATAACAAGTCCCTCCCCACTGGTTGGGTAAGTATGGATATGCTTTATTTCCGCAAATAAACATTACTCCATGGGGTGGGATAAGGGCCGAGGCCATGCATTTACTGATCTCAACGCGGGTGGCGCTTGGTGCTCCCCAAGATATTGTTAGCTTGGTTACGTTATGCTGGGCTTGGTCATCTATGGTTATTACAAGGGGGCCTCCCTTTTCTCTCCCTCTGGTATCGGATGGCAGGGTATGGGTACATTCCGAGGTTCCCATCTGAACGTGTCCCTTTCCTATAAGACACACCCGTCCCTTTTGCTCTGTCACCCAGACTGGATCAGGTGGTTTGTCTAACAAAGCCTGCTTAATGGGTGGGGTATATCGAAACTCCCGGGAACACACTGCTGGGGATTTTGGGCCTATCAGTTCCAAGGTTGTGGTCAGACATGGGGTACGCAAGGGTCCTGAGCACATATCTCGTAGGGACAGGGGCAACACTACCATTTCTATCCCTGTCGTACTGGTGTGGGGAAAATGCATGCACATCCAACAACGTGATCGGTTCTGTACCTTCGCCATTGCACGGGTCACTGTCCAATACGTATTTTCCTTTGGCTTTTTCTTGCTTTCGATCCGTCGGTGCGGAATTAATATGTATGAGATGCATGGTGGCCTATAATCGTAGGGGGAGCTCTGTGACGTCATGAATTCACATTGTAGTATCAGAGTAGTGCCGCTGTTCAGTAATACATGCGTGGTTAAATTGTTCGAGTCCTTTCCCCATTTGTAACCTGGCCTGGCCATGTTTACTATTGGTGCGCTGCCTTGTCGTGGCGCTTGCTTCAGACGACTGAGGGCAGCAAAACCTGTCTTCCTTCCATGTGAGTTTGTGTATAACGCCCTCCATATTATCCGTGTCCATACGTCTTCCTTTACATGGCAGCAGGGTATATTTATCCTCTGACCCCAGATAACTCTCTGCCGGTAGACCTTAATGGTTTGGTCGCCATATGCATATGTCTCCGTGTTCGCCCATGCCCTCGTGTCCCCCCACTTGAGGCGTGACGCGGCAGGTGCAGTGCTGGCAAAGCGGTATATTAAACTAAATGTGATTGCCACCCCTAACAGGCAGTGGTGCAGCATCCTCGATCTGTGGTGGTGCGTTTGAGGTGTCTGTGTTTGTGGGTATGGCCAACTTACAATGTGTGGCATGTACCCAGGACGACTTGCCCTCACAAAACACCGCTGTTGGTGTGATCAGAAGAACTTGGTATGGCCCCGTCCACCTTGGTTCGAGCGCAGTCTTACGGGTGAAATGCTTCACCAGCACGTAATCTCCTGCCTCGACGGTGTGGATAGGCTTGCTTGTTGGCTCCGGTAGGGCCTCCCGAACGCGTTCATGTATGCTGCGTGCCACATGGGACAAACCTATGCAAAACTTTAGAAGCATGTCATCCATGATAGGTAATTCAAGGGCTGCCATATCCACTGGCGCCGATACCGTTGACATATAGCGCACGAGCGACAGACCATGGTAACCACAGTCGAAAGGCCTGGTGCTGCCCAGGTGGAAGTGACCTGCCTCATCACCCCCCTATGGCACACATGGCCATTTTGATGCGCCATGCATGCCAACCATGGCAATAAAGCTCGCGGTGCCACGGGTTTGTCATTAATCGTCCACATTTGTCCTTCTGCGGGGCGCTGAGCTCCCAATTTAATCCAATCTTGATGTTCTACGTTTGAGGCCGCGGCTTGTATTTGTATTACATCGAACTCTGTAGGTGCGGATGTCGGAACGTCTGTCTGGGCGGTCGCTTTAGCGCCCTGTTTGCGCGTAACTACTGGCATATTATACCCAACCTGTTGGTTTGCCGCTAGTGCTGCTGCTCCGTCGGCTCGGGCGTTTCCACGGGCCACAGCGTCGTCTGTACGCTGGTGACCTCGGCATTTAACTACAGCTATTTCACGTGGAAGCATAATACTATGAAGCAGATTTCGCATTAAGTCCCCATTTTTAATGAGTGCTCCCGCTGAAGTGAGGAACCCTCTCATTTTCCATATGGCCCCTTTGTCGTGGACCACTCCGTGTGCGTATGCCGAGTCTGTATAAATTGTCACTGCTTTTTCCTCGCTTACTTCGCACGCTCTCGTGAGTGCGTACAGTTCAGCTTGTTGTGCTGACCAGGTGGGCGGGAGGCGGCCGCTTTCGACCGTCTCCGTATCCGAGCATACTGCGTACCCAGATAACAGGGATCCGTCCCAAGCCCGTTTGGCTGAACCATCGACGTAATAGGTGTGATCGGCTTCCTGTAGCGGAGTGTCCTGTAAGTCAGGCCTTACCGTTGATATTAATTGGACCACGTCTGTGCAAACGTGCGGGATTCCCTCCTCCTTTGTTGGCAAAAGTGTCGCTGGGTTAAGAATGGTACACCGCATCACCGTCACGTTGGGTGCCATAATTAATGCCGTTTCGTATTGCATCAGTCGAGTGGCTGTGAGATGCTGTGTGTTTCGCTGTTGTAGTAGTGTATGGACGCAATGCGGTACCTGTAAAAGGACCGGATGTCCCATAACTATGTCGGCCGTCCGCTCAACTGCGTATCGGGCAGCCGCCACGGCTTGTAAACACAGCGGAAAGCCTTGTTCTACCGCATCAAGCTTTTTGCTGAAATAGGCTACTGGACGTTCCCTATCTCCATGAGTCTGAGTTAATACGGATTGTGCGAATCCCCCTACTGCATGGGTGAAAAGTGTGAAGGCCTTTTTATAATCGGGAAGGCCCAAGGTTGGCCCAATCTTCTTCATTTTGCTCTATCACCTCCCTTTGAGCAATAATTTAATTGATGTGATTCCCATATACCTGGTGGAGTTCTGTTCACCTCGTCTGCAGAGCCGTGATCCAATCTTCACCAGCCCCCAATCACCTTCTTATCACAAAACAACAGTCCATAACTAACCACTTTTTTTATTTCTTGTCTTTTCCATCAACTTTTATAACCTTTTCCTCCACTTTCTCATCAATTCCTGCAGTCACCTGTCATTGACAAGTAATCCATCTGATTCGACTTTCCAATTCAATCATCTTTGCACTTTCCATGACCTTCTTCTCACTTCCTTTTAAACCTTTTCTTCAGACACAACCCACATGAGTTATGAATACAATTTCCCTTTTCAGGCACGTGTCTAGCCACTCACAAAGTGTCCATAAGACAACGTCATTATATTTCACAGAACTCCACCACTCTATTAAATCCTAAACATGCCCAATGGGCAATCCACGAAAAAATCAAAGCATTTTCAGTCCCCCTTTTCTCATACACTAGCCAATGTAAGTCAGCCAAACATAAACAAAGAGGTTCCAGCGAGTTGTGACCTCCATAACTCTAAACAACTCCGCTGGCACCTTTTAAAACAAACTTTCCCAGTCACTTACTAAAATAAAGTGCAGCTCTTGTCCGTAGATATACGTTAACCAAGGTTACATGAGACTTGACAACAATATTCCTGCCCCGTGGAGCAAGGCATCAAAGACAACTCCCCTCTCCACCTGAACTTATCCCAGGTAGAATTTAGCTACCTACAGAGAAAGTACCTGCACAACACATTTACAAACCAATTCGTCCCCTCGTATTAGGGGACGTCACAAATGTTCCACCACAATTCACAGCAGGTGACCACCCACCTGCCTTCTGTCGAAGTCCAGTTCAATTTCCATTCACAGATAGACAGACAGACAGATAAACAGACCGGGTGAAACCATAACCATCCATCCTTCCGATTGGACTCACGTCAGCATCACATGTCATTCTTGCCTTCATTCAACGCATTCTGCCATCCCAAGTCGGCCAAATACAAGCCCCGGCCATGCCGTTGAATAAACACCCAGTCGGACTGTCAGCCTATCATTTTTGACTTTCACTCCCAATTTTACTCATCCGGATTGCCCAACGCCCGTAGGCAATTTGGGGAACTCCTTGTCAATCCATGACACACATCAATGACACACACCATAAACACAAATACACGCTGCAATGACAGATCATTCATTCCCTTATACACAAATACCTGTGCTCACTCCAACACATCCAGTGCGTAGCTTAACTTAAAATACTCATCGTCCTACCTTTCTTGGGCTAGTCCCTCCTGGTAGTCCTAAGATCGGGTCGCCCCCCGATTCCTAACCTTAAACGCAGTTCTCACGCCGGAGTAACTTAACACCTATTATCTATCACCCACATATGGGTCTACCTGCTTCCCACGCTGGAAGCTTACCTGAGGGATATCCCTCCTTATCTCGGGCGCCCTGTATAATCGATTCATTACCCACTGCTGCTCTGGTTTAAACTAAATATGGTTCGGAATGCAAGCCAGGTGGTACAGCCGACAGAGGTCCACACGTCCAAAGCAAGGCAGGAGGCTTCAATTTCGATGTGCAAAAATTGCTTACCCAAATTAGGTGCCGGCAGGCCTCCCTCCCGACCTGGAACGTGAGGGTCCACCTCGTCTGCACACTTGGATGATCCCACTCCTGACACCAAAATTGTCGGTCGAAGACCTCAAGGGAAGGAAGAAGAAGAAGAATCAGAGCAGCAATGTTTAATGGGATCGATTACAAACACACAGTGTGGAGCGAGGCTCAAGAATGCACCGCCTAACACGCAGCGGGCAATTCCTCAAGACACTCGCTGAAAAATAAGCAAAAAGTCATTTCATTTATAGCAAAATATCAGACAAGAATCTGCGCTAAAGACATAGCAAAACCCTGGGCCATAACGACAACACCTCCCATTGTCCCTTCCTACAGAAGGCCAAACTTGGACAAACAGATGTAAGCATGGGATAGGCTGAGCTTTTTTGGCTCTTTATCTAAACATATCAGACCCGAGCGCAGGTCGAAGAAAATATTCTCATACACTAGGCTAAATGGTAGATGAATGATTGGATACACGTGCTGAATACATTAACAATCAAGGATATGTAATGTCTATATTTCTCCCGAGGTTGGTTACGTCCTTTTTTAGGAGACATACTAGAAACTACAAAGATATATAATTAATTATTCCCTTTGCGAAGAAGGCGTTTAGCGACATGTTTTCCCTGTACGTAGGTCGCGACCATATTATCTACTGTTTGGCACATACATTCAAGGACTTGCTTACTGGGCTAAGGATCCACCCTGCACGTCGAGCCTCGAAACCACATTTTGTCCACTCGCCTCTGCCTGCAGCTGAGTTCAAATCAGTTTTTCAGAAGCACGATATATAATTTCAGATGTTATACTCAATTGAGTCATGGGGTTTAAACCCCAATGGCTGACACGTACGTGTGGTGTACGTGTTGTGTACGTGTCGTCCACGTGTGGAGTACGTGTGGTGTACATACGTGCGTGTCTGCATCTTTAAAATTCATTTTCTCCGTAAACCGTTGGTCAGATTGACACAAAATTTTCACCTAGGAGCGCCTCTGCCTGTAGATTTTTCTATTCATAATTATGACGTCAAACGTCACGTGGTACGGACGCCATCTTGGAAAAACGTTACACCTCTATATCTCCGAAGCCGGTGAATGGAAAAGATTGAAAGTACTCCCCATGGGGAATAAGATATGTTAATGTTGATGTCATCGGTAACTTCATTATGACGTCATAATTTGACAAGTACAACGCTTGATCCGATCAGTATGAATTTTTTTTTCTCTGCAATTTGGTCCGATGGGCACGAAATTTTCACCATAGCTGCACCTCCACATGTGAAATGTTTTACAGGTATATACAACTCGTATGTATTAAAAAAAGGAAAATATATCTATATTATAATAGGCGAAGGTGATTCTGTCCGTCTGTCCGGGGGTGTGGCTTAGTCCGTTTGCAGAGTAGCTCCACCCATTCTTGGAGAGGCTTCATGTAAACAAATATCCACCATTTTATTACCTCGAATGGCTTTGAGGCCTGTTTAGGTAGTCTTGCTGACAGGCCCATGCTGTCTTTCTCTCTCACACAGGTTTATTTCAATTCTAATTCGATATATCATTTCATTTTTAACAGTCGCTAACATAGTGTTAGACTCGGTTGAAAAAAAACGGGAAGAGAATCCCAAGAAAGTTTCCGTTTATAGAACGAAATGATTTCTCAATGGCCTGTAAACTAAACGCCCATTCATTGAGAGTCACCCTCACGATTTTATCTCGAATTCACCATCTGATTTAATTTTTATCGATGGTTTTAGACTCGGTGTCAGAAATAATTGAGAACATTCACACACACGCGGGAAAATGCAGAGATATATTTTTAAAAATCGCGTCATTATGTATCATACACCGCCCAACATGACACCGACGGCAACGTGTCGACATATATTAAAAATTCGCTTTTTCTTTTCCGTTAAGATATATTACTTTTTCGTTTGATGACAGTCGTCACAAAAACGTCAACAATGATGCCGACATATATTTTGGAGCGGTTACCGCTTACCGGTAGCATGACACAATTACCTTGCACGGCCTTGGCCAGCACGTCCTCATCATCAACCCGGCGAAATGCCAGTTTGGCGTAACGGCCGTCGACTTCCTGGGGCACCGCATCACGAAGCACGGGGCCATCCCGTTGCCTACCAAGGTGGAGGCAGTCACAAGTTTCCCGCGCCCCCGCTCCATCAAGGCCCTACAGGAATTTTTGGGAATGGTAAATTTCTACCACCGGTTCGTGCCTCGCGCCGCCCAACTCATGCGCCCCCTGTACGAAGCCCTCCGGGGCAAGCCGGCCAAGCACGACGTCGCCTGGACCAAAGAGATGGACGAGGCATTCACGGGCACTAAGCTGGCCCTCGCCAACGCGACCATGCTGGCGCACCCGGCGCTCGACGCACCCATCGCCCTCACCACGGACGCTTCCGACTAAGAGGTGAGTGCCGTGCATGAACAGTGGGTGAACGGGGCTTGGCAACCGCTGGCCTTCTTCAGCCGGCAGCTTCGCCCTAACGAGCGCAAGTATAGCGCTTTCGACCGCGAGCTCCTCGGCTTTTACCTGGCTGTTCGCCACTTCCGCCATCTTTTGGAGGGCCGCCCGTTCACGGCGTTTGTGGACTACAAACCCCTGGTCTTCGCCATGGCCAAGGTTAGGGAGCCGTGGTCGGCCCGCCAGCAGCACCACCTCTCTGCTGTGTCCGAATTTACGACGGACATCCGGCAAGTGGCAAGGACAACGCTGTGGCCGATTGCCTCTCCCGGTCCGGCGCGAACGCCGTCCACCTGGGTGTGGACTTCGCCCGCATGGCGGCCGACCAGACCGCCGACCCCACGGTGCAAGCCCTCCGGACAGTGGACACAGGCCTGCGGTTGGCCGACGTCCCCTTCGAGGACACAGGCACAGTTCTCCTGTGCGACGTTTCCCTCGGCCAACCTCGCCCCATCGTGCCCACCGGATGGCAGGGGCACATTTTTGACGCCCTCCACGGCCTTTCCCACCCGGGCCAGAAAGCATCACAGAAGCTCGTGGCAGCGAAATTCGTCTGGCACGGGCTCCGTAAGGACGTCCACGACTGGGCCAATGCCTGTGTCGCCTGCCAGCGTGCGAAGGTCCACCGGCAACACCCAGGCCCCGTTGGCACCATTCGACGTGCCCGCGCGACGCTTCGACCACGTCAATGTGGACCTGGTGGGACCCCTTCCCTCCTCGCGAGGCTTCACCCACCTCCTCACGATGGTGGACAGGACGACAAGGTGGCCGGAGGCCATCCCGCTGGCATCAACAACATCCGCTGATGTGGCGCAGGCCTTCATTGGCACCTGGATTGCCCCTTTCGGCGCCCCCTCGGACATCTCCTCCGACAGAGGCCCGCAATTCACCTCCGAGCTTTGGGATGCGGTCGCCCAGGCCTTGGGGGTCAAGCTTCACCGCACCACGGCCTACCACCCCCAAGCCAACGGCTTGTGCGAGCGGTTCCACCGCTTGATGAAGGCCGCTCTCAGGGCCAGCCTCCAGGACGACGGTTGGGCTGACAGGCTCCCGTGGGTCCTTTTGGGCCTCCAAACGGCCCCTGGAGAGGACCTCCAGGCTTCCACCGCTGAGCTGGTCTACGGCCAGCCACTGCGCGTGCCGGGCGAATTCATCCCTGACGCCACCGGCCGCTGGTCCGCGGCTCGCCAACGCTCGGTCCTCCAGGAGGCCGCCAGGAGATTTGACCCCGTGCCCACGTCCCACCACGGCTGCCCTCAACCCCACGTCCCCCCAGCACTTCGCACTGCGGAGTACGTTTTTATCCGGCATGACGCACACCGGGGACCGCTCCGGCTGCCGTACGATGGACCTTTCCAGGTCCTGAAGAGGGATGACAAGTCGTTCACCATTGACATCGGCGGCAAGCCGGATCGCATCTCCGTGGACCGCCTCAAGCCGTCCCATTTGGACCTCGACCAACCTCCATGGTTGGCCCTTCCTCCACGACGGGGCCGTCCCCCGTCAACCAAGCCCCCCGCCCGACCATCCACCGCCACGCCACCTACCACCCCCACACGAATCGCCAGGGGTCGTTTCGGCCGGGTCATCAAGAGCCCCCTCAAACTGACCCTCCCGGTGCATGTTAATTCTGGGGGGGCACGTGTAGTGGTTACCGGTAGCATGACACAATTACCTTGCACCGGCCGATGACGCCACCGGCGAGCGGTCACGTGTCCGGACTCACCCGGGCGTGTTCAGTCTTGCCTTTACTGGCGAATGCTTGCCTTTCATAACACGCCCCGTTGAGAGGCGTGGCTTATCTATTTGCATACCACGCCCCGCCTGAGAGGCGTGGCTTTTGTGTGTTGAGTTTCTGATATATATTGCCGCCCGTTCGTTGGGCTGATTCAGTGCTTTTGAGTTAGTTTGAGTGAGCTTGGAATAAATAGCTCAGAGAAACGTAATTCCTGGCGTCGTCCATTTTGTCCGATTTTATCGTGCGAGCACAGCTCCCACAATTTCTTCGTTTTTATTTCATTCAACATTATTATCCGGAAGTAAAGGTTCACATTGTAGTGGTTACCTTATTCACATGTCGCGGTTAACTTATCCGCATGTGACGGTTACCATATGTTTGGTCTAATCCACGTGCACGGGCTTTTGGTTTGTTGGACGTGACGCACGCGCGGTTGTGGGAGCCACGCCCTCCGAAGAGGGTTTTGGCTTTATAAAAGCTGTGACACTTCCGTTCGCGTTTAGAGTGTGCTGGAGAGTTCTGTACAAATAAACAAGCTTTGAACTCAACCAAATGGCCTCGTTCTCTCGCCTTCCGCGACTCCTAAACTGGTGACGCCGGCTGCCCCCAAACGGATTCGTGGGCTGCAAACGAACACGGCAGTTTCGCTCGCACTGCCGGAGTTTTGGACACGACGAGCGGCCTTGTGGTTCGCGCACTGCGCTCGACTCCTCCTCTACGACCGGAGGGGCGAGTCCGCTCCAGGACCCTCCGAAGGAACGCAGTTACAGGATGTGGGTGGCACTGCTGCTCATCTCTTGCGCGCGCTCTGACGTTGGCGGCACGGCTGCTTCGTTACCTTCGCGCGCGCTGCTGCTCATCTCTTGTGCGCGCACTGACGTTGGCGGCACGGCTGCTTTGTTACCTTCGCGCGCACTGCTGTTCGTCACCTTCGCACAACTTCACTCTACAACTACAGCTGCAACCCGCGCAACTACTTCTCCGACTCTGCATCCTCGGGAGGCCCGCGAGGAACCTCGGCAGCCTCCCCCGTGGCCTTGACCAGCCCCTCGGTTGGCTCAACCGCTTTTCGCGTGCACTGAGGCCGAGCGCTGCTCGAGCCTTCTCGGCACTGCACCCGCGAACTGCAACCTCGGGAGGCCCGCGAGGGACCTCGGCAGCCTCCCCCGGGGACTTGGCCAACCCCTCGGTCGGCTCAACCCCACGGCTGCGTTTTTTCGCGCGTACCAGGGCCGGGCACTGCTCGAGCCTTCTCGGCACTGCCGAGCGCGCCTGCGAACTACGTACACGCCCGTGGAGTGCCTTCTGGGGGGGGGGGGGGGGGGGGGCGCATGTAGCGGTTACTTTATTCACATGTCGCGGTTTACTTATCCGCATGTGACGGTTACCATATGTTTGGTCTAATCCACGTGCACGGGCTTTTGGTTTGTTGGACGTGCTGTGACACCTCCGTTCGCGTTTAGAGTGTGCTGAAGAGTTCTGTACAAATAAACAAGCTTTGAACTCAACCAAATGGCCTCGTTCTCTTGCCTTCCGCGACTCCTAAAACATGTTCATTTCACCTGTGCAAAAACAAACTCCATTTCACGTGTGCATGGACATGAAACACAGACGGGAAATTGCTAAGAGATATTTCGTTTGAGGCAATTATACACCGCCCAAATAAAAAATTTCACCGATACACCGAGTGAATTCACCGAGCGAATTTCAGCGAATTTCACCGAGTTTCAGGAAATTACCCAGATATTTCTTCGTTTTTATTTTATTAGTTACTAGCAGAAGTACCCAGCGTTGCCGGGCAGGGAAGGGGGGAAGGGCACGTACACTTTAAACATGTATATACATGTGGGATGTGGGATATATACATGTGGGACGTGTGTGTGTGTGTGTGCGTGCGTGCATGCATATATGTGTGTGTGTGCGTGCATATATGTGTGTGTGTGGCGGACACAAAAGCCCACTGGCGTGGTGACATCATTCCACGCACCAAGTGGGCGGTGGCCACGCCCGAGGGGTAGGCGTGGCCTCAGGATATACACCGGGCGACCAGCCCGGAAGAGTTCAGTGTTACAGTGTAGTCTTACAATAAAGACGTTTATATGTTACCGCTTGTCCGCTTCCTCCTTGCTCACAAGCAGCGCGCGTAACGCCGCGCTTTACTGGTGACCCTCGACGTTGGATCTGCCGGAGCGATCCTTCCACACGCGACGCCATCGCCATGGCCGCCTTCGTCAAACTTCCGGAATTTTGGGAGGCTCAGGCCGAAGTCTGGTTCGTCCAGGCCGAAGCCCAATTTCAGCTTCGGCACCTCACCGGCGATGACACGCGCTACTGCCACGTCGTCGCCTCCCTCGGGCCCGGCACGGCCGCTCGAGTTGTGTCCGTCCTTCGCCACCCACCGGACGGCCACAAGTACGAGGCACTCAAGCGGCTACTCCTAGCCACGTTCAGCCTCACGGACGACGCACGGGCCGACCGCCTCCTGGATCTCCCCGAGCTCGGTGAGACGTGCCCGTCGGTCCGAATGGACCATATGCTGTCACTGTTGGGCGACGAAGCCCCCGGTTCGCTATTCCGGGCGCTTTTCCGTCGCCAACTTCCAGCGCAGGTTCGCCTCGCGTTGGCCGGGACCGGGCTAACGGAACCCCGAGCATTGGCGGCCGAGGCGGACAAGTACTTCGCCGCTTCGGACACGCGGGCGAGCGTTGGCGTGGCCGTCACGGCCTTCGACGCTGCTGTTCCACAGCATCATCTTCTACAGCACGCGGAGGTTCAGCAGCATGCTGATATGCACCTCGTGAACGCCGCCACGCCCCGCCCACCGCCGCGGCGAAAACCGCCACTGCCAGGAAACCCGTCGACTCCACCGGCCTGGCGGAGCCAGCCGCGCTCCTCCAGCTCCACCACCTGGTGCTGGTTCCACACCAAGTTCGGCCACGAAGCTCGGCGGTGTCATCCGCCGTGCTCCTTCAACGGGTCGGGAAACGCCCGGGCCGGCGCTCAATTGTGGCGATGAGCGCCGGCCGTTCGAGCAGCCTGCTGTTCATAACGGACACCTTCTCCGGGCGCCGTTACCTGTGCGACACGGGAGCACAGGTGAGTGTCATTCCCGCCGGCACGTCAGACAAGCACGCCGCGGGTGGGGGCCCCGCGCTGCTTGCCGCGAACGGGACGCCCATCCGTACGTACGGAAAACGCTGCCTCTCTCTGTGGTTTGGAGGGCAGGTTTTCCGATGGACGTTCGTCACCGCCGACGTGCCCATGGCACTGCTTGGCGCGGACTTCCTGTGCGCTAATGGGCTCCTGGTCGACGTCAAGCGCAGACGGCTTGTCCAGGCCGAGACGTTCAGCTCGCTCGCATGTGCGTTGCCCAGCTCAACGAGCGGCTTGCCAAGCGGCTTGCCGAACGATTCGGTTCCGGCCACGTTGGTCTGTACGCTTCCGGCAGCGGACGTATTCACCCGCCTCCTCGCCGGCTTCCCGGCCCTCACGCGGCCCACCTTCTCGGCGGGGGCCGTCAAGCACGGGGTGGCCCATCACATCCCCACCGTCGGGCCACCGGTCTACGCCCGGGCACGCCGCCTCGAGCCGACGAAGCTGGCGGTGGCAAAAGCGGAGTTCGCTACCCTGGAGCGACTCGGCATCGTTCGGCGCTCAGAGAGCGCTTGGGCGTCGCCGCTGCACATCGTGCCGAAGCCCGGCGGGGGATGGCGACCGTGCGGGGACTATCGCCGTCTCAATGACGCCACGACTCCCGACCGCTACCCCGTCCCCCACATTCAGGACTTTTCCGCCCGTTTGGCGGGCAGGTCCTTCTTCTCGAAGGTGGACCTCATACGCGGCTACCATCAGGTCCCCGTCAGGCCGGAGGACGTCCCGAAGACGGCGGTCATCACGCCATTCGGACTCTTCGAGTTCCTGCGCATGCCCTTCGGTCTGAAGAATGCGGCTCAGGCGTTCCAGCGACTGATGGACAGCGTCCTGCGCGACTTGGATTTTGTCTACGTCTACCTGGACGATATCCTCGTCGCCAGCGCGTCCCGCGAAGAGCACCTACGCCACCTCCGCACGCTCTTCGAACGCCTGGGCCAGCATGGCCTGATTGTGAACCCCGCAAAGTGCCGGTTCGGCACCGCCACAATCGATTTTCTGGGGCACCGTGTCACCAGGCACGGAGCCGTCCCCCTGCCGGCCAAGGTGGAGGCGGTGAAGGGGTTTCCGCGCCCCCGCACGATCAGAGGGCTGCAGGAGTTCCTGGGCATGGTGAACTTTTACCATCGGTTCCTGCCCCGTATCGCCCAGCTCCTGCTCCCCCTGCACGAAGCTCTCCGAGGTAAGCCGGGCAAAGGCGACGTTACCTGGACCGAGCAGATGGACACGGCGTTCACGGGCGCGAAGCTCGCCTTGGCTAACGCCACCATGCTCGCGCACCCGGCGCCTGATGCACCGATCACCCTCACCACCGATGCCTCGGACTACGCGGTGGGCGCGGTGCACGAGCAATGGGTGCGTGGAGCTTGGCAACCGCTGGCGTTCTTTAGCCGGCAGCTTCGCCCGCCCGAACGCCGTTACAGTACCTTCGACCGCGAGTTGCTCGGACTTCACTTGGCGGTCAGGCACTTCCGCCATCTGCTCGAGGGCCGGGCGTTCACTGCCTTCGTCGACCACAAGCCGCTGATCTTCGCGATGGGCAAGGTCACCGAGCCGTGGTCGGCCCGGCAGCAGCGTCACCTCTCGGCCGTGTCCGAGTACACGACGGACATCCAGCACGTCGCGGGGAAGGACAACCCGGTGGCGGATTGCCTTTCCCGGGCCGTCGCCCACGCAGTCCACCTCGGCATCGACTATGCCCGGATGGCAGCGGACCAGGCCGCTGACCCCGACGTCCAGGCCTTGCAGACCGCCGTCACGGGCCTCCGCGTCACCGAGGTGCCGTTCGACGGCGCGGGCGCGGCCCTCTGGTGCGACGTCTCCCTCGGGCGTCCTCGCCCCATTGTGCCCGCGGGCTGGCAGCGCCAGGTGTTTGACGCCATCCACGGCCTGTCCCACCCGGGCGCGAGGGCCTCCCAAAGGCTGATCGCCGACAAGTTCGTCTGGCATGGCCTCCGGAAGGCCGTCCGCGGCTGGGCCAGGACATGCCTCGCGTGCCAGCGCGCCAAGGTGCACCGGCACACCCAGGCCCCGTTGGCCCCGTTCACGGTGCCGGAACGCCGGTTTGACCACGTGCACGTGGACCTGGTGGGACCTCTGCCCCCCCTCGCGGGGTTTCACCCACGTCCTCACCATGGTGGACCGCACCACCCGGTGGCCGGAGGCCGTGCCCTTGGCGTCGACAACGGCGGCCGATGTCGCGCAGGCTTTCATCGCCACCTGGGTCGCCCGGTTCGGCGCCCCCTCAGACATCTCATCCGACCGCGGCCCCCAGTTCACCTCGGAGCTCTGGGGGGCGGTTGCGCAGGGGCTCGGGGTCCGGCTGCACCAAACCACGGCCTACCACCCCCAGGCTAACGGCCTGTGTGAGTGATTTCACCGCTCATTGAAGGCCGCGCTCCGGGCCACCCTCCGCGACGGCGGCTGGGTCGACAGGCTCCCCTGGGTCCTGCTGGGCCTCCGGACGGCGCCCAAGGAGGACGTGCGCGCATCCGCGGCGGAGTTGGTCTTCGGGCAACCGCTGCGGTTGCCGGGCGAGTTCCTCCCCGACTCCACGGCACCATGGTCCGCGGCACAGCAGCGCTCCGCTCTGCAAGAGACCGCCCAGAGGTTCGCCCCGGTGCCAACGGCATGCCACGGGCACCCACCGAC